>NC_030856.1:14084425-14203765 GCF_000208745.1 Theobroma cacao | reverse complement strand
AACTGGACCTTGAACTCCAAATCACTATTCTAAGTCATTCTGTTGGTTTTAAAATTTTCAAATTCCTCTTAGAATTTCTATTTGAACTAGTTCAAGGCTCGATTTAACTTAGTTGTACCACTCGGTACAATACCGTCTTTTAATCGAGCTTGACAGGGTCTCACAGGAATATTATGAGATGGAGTTAATTAATTAAAATCATAAATTAGGTTAAATCAATGAAACTGTTTTATGAAGTCTTGAATCATACGTAACTTTGATTACACTAGATAATTGTGAGATTTTAATGAAAAGAATTGAAAGTGAAATTATTTGTAATGTATCTATATTTACCCTTGCCATCTTTCCATGTTAATTGTCAAAAAAGACATTAGTCAAGGTGGCAGGTGGCTTTGTGATAGATAAAATATGTAGATAAATATATCTCACGTCTCTTCAGTAGTCTTTTGCTGTTTTAAAATGGTTTACATTTTCTACTTTTGTCAGTATTTGGTTGATTTCTAGCTATGAAATGTCTTACTGAAAATAATTGAATTGACAACAGTGCAACTACACTTGCTTTTTGAGTTAGATGGTAGAATGTGATCATATAAGTCTTCAGTCAACCACAATCTTTCTAAGTTACAGGTTGTAAATGCGGGAAAATGTTTCAAGTCATATGTAACTACAATTATAGCGTATTGTTTGGGTTAGGGAACTTCATTGCTTTTCTAATTTTAGCATTGAAATGACAAATAATAATCTATAGTATTGATTCTGTATTTCATTCTGGTTTTCGTAATTGTAAAGTGAGCATTGAACAATTTCTTTTATGCAAAGAATTAAGACGTCGGAAACGGATTGTATTGTCTTACCACACTTAATTAACTCACTTTCCTAAATGTTTAAACTTTGCTCAAAGATTTTATCCCTAAAGAAGCACTCATCTGGATTTTGTTGACAAAATGAGGCTTACCCAAAAGCTTTGCTTCCAAGAACTCCATCTAGAAGTGATAATCATTCAGTGAATCTTGCACTAATTGAGTGGGTTTCAATTTTCTCCATGTCAATTGAAAATTGGATTCCCCAATTATCTTGGGTCTTTTCTTTTCTTTTTTACAGTTAACTCCATATCTTAGACATTCGACCATATTAACATTTGTGAAAGAAATCGAAAGATGTGATTTTTCTAACAATTTTATCAAATTGGATGTGGGAATTGAATCCCGTACTAAAAAGAAAGATAGTAGAGAGTTTGTTGCTCAAACAGAAAATAAAAACGTATTTAAATGTTCATTTATTTTGACATAAAATAATTTTTTAGAAAACATTTTCATTACTTATGCTTATTTAAAAGACTAAAAATTTATTTCCAAAGTAAAACAGTTTACAGGTCAACAGACCCTAATATTTGATTCAATAATAAACATATATACACTTTTTTTATTTAAAAAGTTAAATTTAAATTTTCAAATAAAAAAATCAAAGATAATGAAGAGTTATCAATGGAGTAAACAATAAATAGATACATGGAACTGCAAAGCGCATTACAAGAAAAACTAGTAGCTTGAAATTTTCAACCTTAATGACAAATGAGTTGGTCATGCATGATTGGGTTGAAGACTTAATTAATTATAGCCAACAATAAAATCTCTGTTAGAATTAACGAGCATTGACAGAAAGTGATTTAATTAATTTTATAACGTATCTACCTATATTTTCCTTAATCAGTTGTTTGTTTTAGTATTTGAACAAATAACTCGATAATTTGATTTTAAAATTTTAACTTGAAATTTCAGATTTCAATCATGATATGAGAGAATGAGATTTTTGGGATGAAAGCGAGTTACTTCTCCTTATATAATTCTGTAACATATCTATAAAAAATTTAAATTGATGCTCTAATAAACTTTATAAATAAGATTATTTTCTTTTTGTTGGCCTTCAGACATGTCAATGAAAATGAACAAGAAATGATAACGTTGCATTTTAAGAATTTTTTCCAACATGCCAAAGCGGTAAATTAATGTTCTCACCGTGGAAGGGCGGGGAAAGCGTGTGGAAATAGGTCCCATCACAATTTTCGCATTTTCTATATGTTGAAAGAGAAACATCATCTGTCCTATTTCCAATTCAGAAATTTTCCTTTCACTTCTTCATAACTTCATGGGAAACACTCGGTTCATTCTGGCTCTTATGGTGGTGGTGTTGCTGCCTAGTTTTGGGGTTTCATCCTCTATGAAATCAACAATCAACATCAGTACAGACCAATTGGCTCTTCTTGCGCTGAAAGCCCGTGTCAACAGTGATCTTCTAGCCACCAACTGGTCAACTGCTACCACTATTTGCAATTGGGTTGGTGTCACTTGCGGATCTCGACACCACAGAGTCATTGCTTTGGATCTATTTGGCATGAACCTCTTTGGCACCATACCACCAGACATGGGAAATCTGTCTTTCGTTGCTTTCCTCGACATTGGAAACAACAGTTTTCATGGTTCATTGCCTATCGAGTTGGCTAATTTGCGTCGGTTGAAATATTTAATTTTGTCTAACAATAATTTCAACGGGAGAATCCCATCCTGGTTTGGTTCCTTCTCTATAACTTCAAAACTTGAGTTTGAATGTAATAACTTTGTGGGAGTTATTCCATCTTCTTGGTGCTTTTTGTCGAAACTAGAGATCTTGAGCTTGGATAATAACAATCTGCAAGGACATATCCCCGTGGAAATTGGAAATCTGTCTAACTTGAGATTTTTATATTTACACGGTAATCAACTTTCAGGTTCCATACCTTCCTCAGTCTTCAACATATCTTCATTGCTAGAGATTTTTCTCGGAGAGAACCAGCTAAGTGGTTCCATACCTTCCATCCCACTCAAAATGTCTTCCCTGCAGACAATTTATTTATCATTGAATAACCTCACTGGTCATATCTCATCAGATATGTTTGATCGTTTACCACAATTAAAAAAGCTTGGTTTGAGTGACAACCACCTCTCTAACTCAATTCCAATGGGTTTATTCAATTGTCGAAAGTTAGAAATATTATCCTTCTCTTATAATGATTTGGAGGGGACTATACCAGAAGAAATAGGGAATTTGACGATGCTTAAGCTTCTGTTTCTTGGAGGCACCAACCTCAAAGGTAAAAGAAAAATACATATTGAGATGCATTAATTTTTGGCATATTTCTGGTCGGTACTTCTCACAATAAAGCGTTTGCCTTTTTCTCTTTTTGGGCCTACAATATTTTACTTTTTTTAATTGAATTTTTTTTACAATCTCGTAATTCATTTACTTCCTTATTACTTCTTCTATTAAATCCACTACGATCACTTTTCTTTTAGAAGTAAAGAATGAAATTTGATAGTAGTCAATGTTATTATGCGATTATACAGATAAATAATATTTTGTATTAATTTTATCCTATCACCATCAAGATAGAATTTTTGGCTCATCCACTGTCAACTAATATGACCATAGTTTATCGTAATCAAATTTTCACTGCACAGGTGAAATTCCACGACAAATTGGTTCTCTGCTGAATCTGGTGGAATTCGGTATAGAAAGATGTCACCTAATAGGACCTATTCCTTCCGTTATTGGTAACCTAACACTTTTGAAAGAAATTACACTTGGCGGCAATAATTTGACAGGTAATATATCACATTCCTAAATATCTCTATTCAATTTTTGTATATGGGAAAAGGTGAAGAGAATTACACTTGTTAGATGGCTCTAGCGACTAGCGGTGTATAATAAGTGTAAAATTACACTTTTTATTTTTAAAAATAGTTTTATTGAATATCATGTGCTGTTTTTATCAAATGAATGAAAAAATGTAATGCTTCAAATAAAAAATATTTTTACAAATAGCATTTCAACTTGTCCATTTTTAACTCAGTAAATATTTGAGAGCACCTAACATTCTAAGACCTTTGAGTAAGTTTCATTTTCATCCGTTATTTTTTAAATTCAAATATAAGATCCACGATATTTTAAAAAAGTTCCAAAATTCATCCTTTATGTTAATCTGTCATTAAAATTCTAAGAGAATTTGCCACCTTAGCATGACACAGACTTTCATGTGGTAAAAAAATTTGAACTCATTTGACTTTGTGGGTTGAGATTTACATCACGTGAAGCTCACATGAAACTGACGTAACATGTTCTTTTGATTTTAAACATTGACTAACATAACGGATGGATTCGGAATTTTTTTAAATGGTCGTTGATAAAGGTTCAATTTTAAAAATTACGAATGAAGATTAAATAGGTTGAAATTTGAATTTGATCCCTATACTATCTCAATTCAACTATTTTAGTTCTTTATACCTCAATTTTAATGAATTTAAACTCTATATTTTTTATTAAAAGTTAATTTAAAAGCCAATTATACTATCAATTTCTAGAACATGATTTTTTTGTTGATGACATAACATGCTAATTTGAAATCTTTTTTTCATATCACATACATGAGAACCTTAAAATGAAAGAGTTTTATTTTTTATAGAAAAGTGCTAAAATGTTGCTGTTTTAGAATCTAAAAAATAATTAATTATTATTTAATTAATATAAAATATGATTGTTTTGGACTAATATGTACAATTATCCTTAATCGACTTTTAATAAAAGTATAATGATTTTATTCTTTGAATTTAAAGAGACTAATATTACCAAATTGTAATTAATAATAGAAGACTAAATTTAAATTTTGATCAAATAAAATATTACTCAAAGATCGCGTATGATTGTAATTAGAATTTAAAATTTTAACTTGACATTCACATGCTTTTATATTTTATCACTTTTTGGGCATATGATATCATCTTTCTTTTTTATATTTTTCTGGTTTTTGATAATATTGTCACACTCTTTATTCAATCTCGTTATTTTTGTTTAAATTAACTTTTACCATTGATCTTCACCTTTTTTTAATTCCTTTTTCTGTTATAATCAAGTATTTGATTTCTATTTTGTTCATAATCATTCAATAAAAAATTCAAATATACGATCTACTTATTTATGTTCTTTTTTTGAACTTTTTCTAATAAATTTTCATTATATTATATAAATTGAAAAGAAAATATTAAATTAATCGTAAAAATGCAAGATTATGTTACTTTGTATTATCTAACTTCTAAACTTTGTTTGATAATTTTGATTGTTTCGTTTGACAAGCAAATGAGCTTTATAATTTGTTGCTAAATTTTGAAATAATTAATGGATCAATTTCATTATGCAGGTGAAATTCCACAACAGATTGGTAACCTAACACTTCTGGAAACACTTGACCTTAACTATAATAAATTGACAGGTAATATGCTACATTTTTCATATGTATGTTTAGTTTTTGTATAGTTTCAAATGTTGTAAATATTTAAATAATATTATTTACAAATCCTACTTGTTTGGCTCTTTGTTATAAGTATCTATAATATAAAATATAAAAATAGAAATTTGTGTAAAATTTTTATGATTAATTTTGTTATTTATTTCTGGATCACTAGAACTAATCCGAATGACTTCTGATTTTGTGACAGGTAAAATACCACTTGAGATAGGCAACCTACAAATATTAGAATTTTTGAGTTTGGGATCGAATAGTATTTTCGGACATATCCCTCCTCGTATTTTCAATAGCTCAACTGTGAGTGTCATTGCACTCAATTCAAACCATCTCTCAGGTTCTCTTCCATGGAGCATGGGACTTTGGCTTCCAAAACTTGAAGAGCTTCTAATTGGTGACAATGAGTTAAATGGAGCAATTCCTACCTCCATCTCCAATGCCTCTAAGCTATCAATACTTGACTTGTCAAGTAATTCATTTTCTGGATATATTCCTATTGACCTCGGCAATCTAAGAGATCTGCAAGGACTCAACCTACATTCTAATAATTTAGCTAGCACACTTTCATCCCAAGAAATGAGCTTTATCTCTTCTTTAGCAAATTGCAAAGCCTTGAGCTTCTTGGCTTTTGATGATAATCCATTGATCGATGGTGAACTTCCTATCTTTATAGGAAATCTCTCTATTTCTCTTCAATTATTCGATGCTTCGGACTGCAAGATTGGAGGCAACATTCCAGGAGAGATTGGCAACC
Organism: Theobroma cacao; assembly: GCF_000208745.1. Classification (NCBI taxonomy): domain Eukaryota; kingdom Viridiplantae; phylum Streptophyta; class Magnoliopsida; order Malvales; family Malvaceae; genus Theobroma; species Theobroma cacao. The sequence continues at coordinate 14,197,679 of NC_030856.1, read as the reverse complement.
TAAGCAACTTGATTAGCTTGTCCATAGAAAACAACGAACTGATTGAATCTATTCCCACCACAATCGGAAGATTAGAAAAGTTGCAAGGTTTCTTTCTTGATGGCAATAAGTTAGAAGGATCCATTCCATATGAGTTATGTCGTTTGAAGAGTTTGGGTTTCTTGTATCTCAGCTAACAAATTGGCTGGACCAATACCAGCATGCTTAGGTGATCTCGTTTCTCTTCGACATCTACATTTGGGCTCCAATAAGTGTGCAAACTCAATACCCTCAACCTTCACAAGGCTTATAGATATCTTGCAACTAAACTTGTCTTCCAATTTTCTTAGCGGCTCTATCCCAATTGACCTTGGAAAGTGGAAGGTTGTTACAATTATTGATTTTTCTAAAAATCAATTATTAAGTGAAATCCCGAGTAGCATTGTTGATCTTGAAGACCTAACCTATCTTTCATTATCTGGTAACAGATTGCAAGGATCTATACCTGAGTTATTTGGTCGACTGACAGGGTTGCAATTCTTGGATCTATCAAGGAATAATTTTTCTGGAATTATTCCAAAATCCTTGCAAAGACTCTTGCATCTCGAGTATTTTAATGTCTCCTTCAATAGACTGCATGGAGAAATTCCTAATGGAGGACCCTTTGCCAACTACTCAATTCATTCATTTATGGGGAATGAAGCGCTATGTGGTTTAGCTCAACTGCAACTCCCACCATGCACAAGTAATTCTACTAAACATTCAAGGAAAGCTACTAAGCTCTTAGAGTTTATTCTATTGCCTGTTAGCTCAACGCTATTAATTCTAGCCGTAATAGTCTTTTTCTTCAGAAGCCGAAAAAAGCGTTCAAAGCAAAAAATTGATCGAGAAAATTCAATTGGTTTAGCTGAGTGGAGAAGAATTACATACCAAGAGCTTCATCAAGCCACAAATGGTTTTTGTGAAAGCAAACTACTTGGTGTGAGGAGTTTTGGCTTAGTATACCAAGGTGCTCTTTCAGATGGATTGAATGTTGCCATAAAAGTCTTTAATGTGGAGGTAGAAGGATCATTCAAGAGCTTTAACGTTGAGTGTGAGGTCTTGCGCTATATTCGTCATCAGAATTTAGTCAAAATCATCAGTAGTTGTTGCAATGTTGATTTTAAAGCCTTAGTGCTTGAGTTCATGCCTAACGGAAGCCTCAAGAAGTGGTTATATTCTCATAACTATTTTCTTGATATGTTGCATAGGTTGAACATTATGATTGATGTTGCATCTGCATTAGAATACCTCCATCATGGTCAAACACTTCCTGTGGCCCATTGTGATTTAAAACCCAGCAATGTTCTATTAGATGAAGATATGGTTGCACATTTGGGTGATTTTGGCATTGCAAAACTATTAGGTGAAGAGGATTCAACGATACAAACAATAACACTAGCAACAATTGGGTATATGGCACCAGGTAACACTTAAACTTTAGACTTTTTTTATCCATTATGATAATTCATGTAAAATCATTGCATATTTTGATGATTGCTTTAATGACTTGCATGTAGAATTTGGAACACAAGGAATTGTTTCTATGAAAGGCGATGTGTACAGTTTTGGTATTCTTCTAATGGAAACATTAACAAGAAAAAAGCCTACAGATGAAATGTTTATTGGAGAAATGAGCTTAAAACATTGGGTGAATGAGTCTATACCATCTGCATTAACTCAAGTAGTAGATGCCAATTTGCTAATTGATAAGAGGGAGAGAGAACTTTTTGCAATAAAGGATTGTGCATCGTCTGTTTTGCAATTGGCATTAGAATGTTCAGAAGAGTTGCCAAAAGAGAGAATTGACATGAAAAACGTAGTTGCAAAGTTGAAGAAGATCAAAATCAAGTTTTTGAAGGATTCAAACATACGGGCTTGATGAAAATACCATCATGTTGCTAACGTTTCCATTTGACTCCTTTGAATCCCAAATCAAGAAAATAAGTGAGTGCAAGTTCAATTGTATCAATGTCAAGGTGCTTTTATTTTACCCAGTAATTGGTTATTTCCTGTTTCTTTATTTTGGAGGCAAGTGTCTATCTTGATTTCCTTTCCTTCATGAGATAGTTGCTTTTGGATGTTGTCTAGAGATTCAGAGCAGAGCTCAATAGAGCTAAGAAAGAATTCCTAGTTTTTTTATTAAAAGTTCTAAGTTTATTTCAATTTTAATTTATGCTATGTTTAGAACACAAATTTTAAATATAAACTATCAAAGTCATGTTTTATCACACAATTTATATTAACTTTGAAATCAAAATCTCTCTTTTATAGATATCTCATATCAATCCTTTTTGCTGTATATATCTTATAGTTTTCCTTTATATTGGTTGATTTCTAACCACAAAATGAGCTATTGAAAACAATGGATCAGATTGTGACGTAAACTTGCAATATGGATAGCAGAATTTGTTTATTATATGAGACTTAAGTCAACCATAAACTTTCTAAACTACAAGTTGTCAATATGCGGCTACACTTATGCGGCTAAACTCGACAGAGACTTGTAAATAATGTAGGACTCTTGGTTAGCAACTTAATCTATTAAACTGAGTTAAGAGAGAGAGACAATATTCAGATGAAATATTAAGGGATATCACAATCTTAGGTCTAGTAATCACTAGAAATCAATAAAGTAAATTTGCTAATAGATTTTAGATTAGTTTTAGTTTTAGTTATTAGTGTAATAGTTTCAAATCTTTCTTTTTAATTTTAATTGTTTAGATAAAATTACGGTGTATTAATTTTAGTAGTTAACAATAAGAATTAATTCAATTCTCTGTGGGATCGACACTCTACTCATCTCTATATTATCTTTGCTATATGTGCACTTGCGTGAGTAGAATATTGAACAACAGACGTCTATCCATAAGGCTACTTTTTCACTGGTCTCATGCAGAACATCATGGTTCATCAAATCACTGAAACAAAGCCAATGGACCATGAGTTAGTTTGCCATTGGCAAGAACAAGGAACGTTTATCCAAGCAAGAGTTCTGCCTTATAACCGAACTGAAGTTTGGCCCACTACCTGATATATTCATACGACCATATAAGGTCATTCTTGATGGAATTCATGTGAGTTACTGGAATGGACAGTAGAGTGTTAAGCTACAGGAGTTGCTTGATACGTTTCGAGGAGGCAACTTTCAATGACCAGGAGATGCAACAAAGATGGCACTCATCTTGATCACAAATAATATTTTATTTGGTCAAGACTATAGTAAAATGGTGATGCCTTGGCTCTTGTCATTGGTGGAGGACATCGACGCTTGGAATGTCTTCCCTTGGGGTCACTATGTTTGAAGCCTGATCGAGGACTACCTATTGAAGGGGTTCAAAGTTCCTATCGCAAACTTGTAGAAAGATAATCGTTTACACTACAACATTAACAAATTTGCGTGGGTAATACAGGTACTGTCATATAACATTTTGCAATTTCCTTTTGACATAAAAACGTTGCAATCATTTATCATTTACAATATGATAATGGTTAAAATTGACTTGCAGTTTTGGGTATTGGAGGTGATTCCTGTTTTTCAAAAATTAATTGTCACGACCCAAATTTTGGGCCATGACCGGCGCATGGGCCCAATGGACGTAGCCCACTAAGTCCAAGCAAGCCTATTGAATTGACCTGTTCATAATTCTATCAAAGTTGCTCGGTCACATTTCATAACTTAAGTCAAAATAATACTAAGCATTTCCCACTCATAGTGGCATACTAATCAAAGTGTACTTATATTGTCTAAGCATGTACTTTAATAATTTACATCACATATACATATTTACAACAAAATGACTCTGAACCTCCAGCAGAGTGACCACAGTGTAGGTGTAGCTATTGAATGCCATTGATACCTACCAACAGATGGATACAAGTCTATGGGGACACCTCGACCCAGTTACTGGCTGCCTCTTGATCTGAAAACATGAAGTTGAAAATAGTGAGTCTAAACCCAGTGAGTGAACAAGGAAGGGAACAAGCAACAACAAGGGAAATTTAAAGAAATCATGATGCATTTATCTTTAAAACAATGCAATTTAGTTTAGCTCTTATCAAAACCCCTCATGTAAACCCCAAATGAATAAATCACTTGATAAAAACGTCCATGCTCAACTATGGTACCAAAAAAGTGGAAAACAGGGCAGTAAGAAAAAAAGTTTCCTTTCTTTCAAGAAAAGCCTTCCTGCCAAAATCACAAAAACCAATATAAAGCACATAATAATTCCCAAAGTTCAACATGCAAGATACACATGTGCAAAATCGTATACTATACTCATGAACTTTCTATAACACACATATCTATATATGTATATATATACATATCCATCACCATGCACACCACCCCCTCATCATCAGCTCATGTGCACTCCCTACTCGCACATAGCTGGGTCAACATCGGCTTATGCGCACTCCCTACTCGCACATAGCCAGGTCAATATCATCACATAACACATATTCGTATATATATATCAACAAAATGTAGTAGTGCATGAATCCATAATAGCCACATGTCACAACATAGAGACAATTTATCAAGGGCTTGTTCCCAAGGCACTCGTTTTTTAGAAAAGTTGTAAAAAATCGTTCGAATGCTTTGTGCAAACACATTCACATTCCCCAAATAATTTTGAAATGCAAGTTCACTCACCGGTATTATTTGAGCCTTTAGCCTATCCTAACTTCCCTAATTGTCCAAATGGGATGATGGGGCTTCGTTGGAACCTATCATCACATTAGCATCACCAATTTGTCAATTCACATACTTATAAAGTCTAAATCTTTCTCTTAGCTAGTTTCTAATAGCCATTTAAATCGCTATCCATTTTCACTACCCTAATCACTCTAAAATGAGTGGATAACCTCAACTACAAACATTCACAATTCCCTAAAATATCTACCAGCACATGCTATCCATAATTTTTTCAATTAAAATAAATCATACTTATAGGTATATATTTATGAAAATTTTTAAAATTGACACCCCTTACTCACCTTGGTAGCTTAAAATTTTAAAATTCTTTCCAATAAGTTTTCCAAACTATTATTGGAGCCTTCTCTCTCCTTCTCTCTCTAAACACCTAACTAGTGACAAAAAGTATGAAAGTGGGATTTTTCAAGGGTTTTAAAGTGAAAGAATGAAAGAGCACAAGGATTTCATGAAAAGGTGCACCGAGGCATGAAAATTGGAGCTAGAGAGAGAAAGTTATGGAAGCTTAAAGAGGACTCCCATGGAGGATGAAGAAACGTGAGAGGGAAGAAGGAAGAAGAAGAAGAAAAGCTACTGGAGAATGAGGAAGCTGCTAGAAGAAAGATATTTATAGCTCATACTTATCCAACTCCCTTTGAAATTACGAAAATGCCCTTTAGCAAGTTAACTTGTTCTTCTCCAATCCTTTGTGCAAGCTTTTTATTCTTTTGACACTAGGACAAGGTCCACAATGATCTAAACTACTCGGGTTTACGAAAACTTAAAATTTTGACTCAAGGTGCAAAATGACTATTTTGCCCCTTTGTGAAAAATATTGCCATCTCTACTTTTCTTCGTGTTTTCATCATTACACATTATTTATTCAGTTTTATACCTATTTGATCTTAAAATATCATAAAACCTTCTTCTGGGAGCTTTTTAGAGAAAATGATGAAACTATCCCTAGCCTGTGTTATTGCGTCTATGCGTAGTTATGAGCCTATGGGGGTTGAGGTCTCACAGTTGAAAAGTTATGGGTTAAGAATATGCACTTGGTTGAAACCCATTGTTCATGGGTTGTGTAGCATCTGGATACACCATCTTGGTCATGAAACATTTCAACTCAATCATTTGCACATTCAACTCATCCATCCATTTTACAACTTTTTCCAAACATTGATCCTTACTTGTGCCACTGAGCGATGTGTTGGATCTATCAAGGACAAATTGATATTTATTTAGTGATTGCTTTTGGCATGGTTTGATTTGTAGCGATGGGGATTCTTGCGGGTACTTTTCCTTGGCTTCATTAAGATGTTCAACCATTTCCATCAATTTGCTAATATGTCTTTTCATCTCTCGAAGTTCATTTCCAAATTCTTCTTGATTGCGTTCCAATGCACTTGTCCTTACTTTTAATTGATGTTCCATATCGNGGCTACTGTCCATTATGCACCTTTCTTCAACAATTTAAATTATTTTTGATCCTACTCCTATAACGACATAATATAATTATAAGTAACGTAAAGCTAGCATCATTAGCTCAAATTAAACCTTTAAATATAAGTTCCACCTCGAGTTACGCCTCTATGAAGGTCGAGGTGTCACATTAATTTCCCCCCTCCACTCTAAAGGATGACATTTACCCATGTATGAACAGAGGGCAGTGCAATCAGAAGCTGAAAGACTTCTACAAGGCAATTGTGAAATTTGAGTCATCATAGCAAGTGAGTTAATGGCTACTAATTTGTCTTGTGAAGTTGTAAACTATTTATCAAAATAATAGCAATGTATGTATTTTGCAATTGTGGGGGCACGAAACCTTGGAGCCCATAACGAATGAAGCCACATGGGGAATATTTGGTAAACATAGATGTCCCTCTATCTTAGAGGCACCAATATGTGCCAATAGGACACATGAAGGATCGAACGGAATGGAGTATTGATGTTGGGGTAAATAGGAGAAACTTAAAGGAGAAAAGAGTCATTGGTCTTGTTAAGCAGAGGCCCACAGCTGTTTCTGGAAACAAGGAGCACTCAAGCCCTGAGTTGATGGAGGAAAAGGACAACCATGGCAATGTCAGTAAACCACATTCTTCCCACACTGATGAGTAGACCCATACACATCCTTCTCCTCAACGACTGATAAGACCTACTTAAATGCACAGTGGTAACGATCCATCGATAAAGATGGTTCTTATGGTTTAGGTCAAATAATTTCATATTTGATTATTGAATAACACAATAATATCTTTTATTGCAGTTGACCAATGCAACAAAAGTCAATGACAGTGTAGTCACAGTCCATCAATTATGACGGGTCATGCAAAAACATGGACGAGACATGTTGGAGCTAAAGGCTTCCATTCAGTCATTAAAGGATGCAATGCAAGTGTTCGAGGACCATATTGTTGGTCAGATTCTAGATGGCATGAAATTACAAGTATGTTCTTCTAACTTGATCATATATTGATGGTTTAGGGTTAGCGGGGTGTAGTCTTATTCTTTATTTTTGGTTTAAGGTTTAATGTATGTTGTAAGTTAATGGATTTTCTCATTTGACTCGTTCTGTAGGGTGGTGCTTCATCTCACCATGATAGTGAGCAGCATAATGATGCTGATGATGGGTAAGATGATGAACCTAGTGTTAACGATTGAGACATTGACCATAACGTGGTTGGTGTTGAAGGAGACAATGTAACTCATGTCGATGACGTTGTCAATGAAGCTGTGGGAAGGGATGTGCAGCTTCAATCAATTGATGCTAAAGGAGGCCATGTACCTCATGTCAATGCACTTGTCGATGCAGTTGTGGGAGGGGATGGGAACCTTGAATCAGTTGATGCTGAAGGAGACGATGTATCTCAAACCCGACTAAATGGGCATGGGTCACAATAGCTAGCAAATACATTGCTAGCCCATAGATCAACCAGTTGGTGAACCGCCTGGATGTCTAGAACTCAATGGAGGAAGCATACGAAGTGTTCAGGAAAGACGAATGTGCGAGGTAAGCTTAAAAATAAAATTACAAATATTATTCGATATGAAATATTAATTCACCCAACCTTTTGAAATTCATTACGTTACATGTGCAGGCGTAATGCCAAGATCTTAGAGGACCAAGGGCTTGACTTTTTCTCATTATTAGAGGATCTTCTAGAGGAAATGACAAGTGAACAAATTGATGCATGCCTTAGTGTACTATGTAAACAACTTACAAGGTCGAAGTCCAAGTTGTACAACACCGTGCTTGCGTGGTTGATACGATATTCTTCATAAGTTTATTTTAACAATTTTCAATTATGAAACTACATGTGTGTTTTGAACTTCATGACGTGTAAGCTGATGTAAACATATTTCACAAGACACCATCTGTATGCTCTACATTGTATATCCAACTGAAAAGGTATGGTCGAGTATGAGAATTCCACTTGAGTTATGGATGTATGTGGAAGGTGATAGGCCGACATACGAGAAAAAATGGAAATATGTCAATTTCATCCTCACTTTTTGCAATATGGGTGGGTGCTGGATTGTTGCAAAAATCGACTTGGTGAATTGGAAGGTAAAAGTGGTGGACTCCATAAGAACTTCTATCGCTAAGGAAACTAGACTGCGTGCGACTTAGATGACATCCCTTACAACGATGATGCCCATAATCTACCACCAATTTGGTTATTCCAACAAAACGGGCGCAAGACATGAGATCCCACGCTGATGCCATTGCAAATTCATTTGGCAAAATCATTAGTGCATCGGTAGAATGATAACGTTGGTTGTAGTATGTTTACAATAGGGTACATTGATGATATTTTGCAATCAGGACCGATCAAAGTCAAGCAGAAAATGATTGCAAACTTGTGTCGCCAATATGCTTTAGAAATTTTTTGCAACAGTTGTGAAAGCGAACCATTAACCTTGCACCCTAAACATATGGGAAGTTGTATGTACATTTTTTGTAGATACAATTAATTTTAATATACATACATTTAATACATTAATTTTTCATTTCAGAGACAGTGCCTATAATGATTGGACGAAGTAAATTAATTGGTTTTTTTACCTTCAACCTGTGGTTTTTTTACTGTTGGCGTGTCTCAACAAGATGTAAACGACATCTAATAAGTGTGGCGTGTCACCTTATAATATTACAATAACTTAGCTGTCATGACAAGATGTAAACGACATCTAACAATTGGAGCATAGTGTGTAACCCTATAATACTGCAACGACATGGCATGTCACCATAAGATGTAAATGACATCTAACAATTGGAGCATAGAGTCACCATAAGATGCAAATGACATCTAACAATTCGAGTGTGGAGTGTAACAATATACTACATCAACGACATGGCATGTCACCACAAGATATAAACAACATCTAACAATTCAAGCATGGTGTGTAACCTTATAATACGCCAACGACATGGTGTGTCACCACAAAATGTAAATGACATATAAAAATTCGAGTGTGGCGTGTAACCCTATAATACTGTAACGACATGGCGTGTCACCACAAGATGTAAACACCATCTAACAATTTGAGCGTGGTGTGTAACAATATAATATGTCAATGACATGGCGTGTCATGACAATATGTAAATGATATCTAACAAACGTGGCATATAACCTTATAATACATCAACAACATGGCATGTCACCATAAGATATAAATGACATCTAACAATTCGAGCATGGCATGTGACAATATAATACGTCAACGACATGGCATGTCACGACAATACGTAAACGACATCTAACAAGTGTGGCGTGTAACCCTATAATACTTCAACGACATGGCATGTCACGACATGATGTCAACGACATCTAACAAGCGGAGCATGTAACAATATAATATGACAATTAGTAGAATTTTGTTGTTGCTCAAAATCTGAGTATTGTGAGATAATGTTTTCTAAAATATCTTTCCATGACTTATTTATCTAAAATTATAAAACTTGTTAAAAATCCTACTCATTGACATAAATTAAAATATTAGAATTAAATAAAATATGATCTTACATAGCAAATTATTAAGTTTAGTAACAAACAATATGACAATTTTCTATTCATTGATCAAAACTAAATATAAGCATCCATGAACCACATAAAATTAAATACAAAATTCAAATAATCAAATAATATATCTACAAAATAGATCAAAGGAATAAAGATTCATAATTTTAAGATATTATTTGACATGCCATACTATTTTCAATTAACTAGATTATAATTATGAACCCAAATTATCAAATTAATGAAAAAATATTTAGACATGAAATATTTAAAAACTTAATTAGTTGAAAATTACTTACAATTGAAACCTAGATGAGTTGTTTTGAGAGAATGAAGTATTTTAGCACTACAAACTAGAACAACAAGATGTTTAAATATCAACTCAGTCCATTATTAAATAACAAACACAAAATATGAATGTAAGAAACTTTAAGAGGAAATTATGAGAAAGGTACTGGACATGGCTCACACATTTAGTTAGGTCGACATAATGTCTTCATCTACAAAACACCTTACATTCTTAGACATTGTCCTTCGTATTGGATAGGTGTTGCTTGTGTGATCGGTTTGTCTGTAAGTTGAACATGCTTTCAATCGTCGTCCTCATGGAGGCACCAATTGACTTGGAGATGGTGCCAGATTTGTGGATGGAACTATAAACGGGGATGGGCAATTTTGTCTATTATGCTTGTACCTCTTGCATTGTGAACATCTCTCTGGTCGACTATCTTCACTAATCGATGGAATCCTTTTCCTCCTAGGTCTTATTGTTTGGCCTCGCCAAAGTGGTGGCAAAACGATAATTTTTTTAAGATTAGGGGGGATGTCTAAGTCATTGGATGCCCAACTGGGCGAATGGACCCCATATAACCCTCCACCAAAAAGGTTATCTTGTAGTAGTCGTGCAGAATTCACGGCTTTACATTTGCACGTACTGAAAAATCCAATTAGCTCAATATTGAAGCACAAAGTAAAAGCTATGTTAATTAATAATCAAATAAGAAATAAAGATATCTGTACCTTATTGCCGGAATGGCATGGATGCATGGCAGTAGATCTGTTTGGAACTCACAGCATGAACACGTCTTCCTAGACAAGTTTACAAGTTCGTCTATCTTTCCGTCTTTAACTTCAAACTCCACTCGATTGATAGGTTTAACTACAAATTGATGTGCAATATTATCTGTTTGCTCAACTGCCTAGCAGCCTAAGGGCTAATGGCCTTGGTCACCTTGACAGCCTCCTCGTACTAGTCATGGAATCAACCCTGAAACATGTCTTTGATGAACTCGATCAGAATAGGGATTGGCATTTGTCTTGCATGCTTCAAGCAGGAGTTAACACATTCCACAATGTTGGATGTCTTGAGTTGGTATCGCCTTACCGGTGACAGTGCATGTGCCAATCTATCAGGGCTTATTCTCATAAGGTCAGTGTGGGCTCCTACGTGAATCTGCTTCAGCTGGTTCATATGCTTGTTGAAATCAAAAACCTTATAGTAGTCTCAGGCAAGGGTGAAAATCACTGCAACATCATCACACTTGAACTTTTTTTAAAAGTTTTTCTTCAAGTGGTAATTGCATAAATCGTGGTATGCTTTGGGTATGCATTTTGGATTGCTTTCTTAATGTTGAGATGTTGATCAGAAATGAACATAGTGTTTTCAGGACAACCAAGCGCATCACATAGCTTGCTAAGAAACCATGTCCATAAGTCTTCGTCCTTAACATGGCCTATGCCAAATGCAACTAGATATACGTACTTGTTTGCATCTTTGCATACAATGACAAACAGAATAACCTTCAACTTGCCTTTCAAATGTGTCTCATCAATTGTCACTACAGGATGCATTACATTCCTAAACCCTTGGATACAAGCCTTGTATGACCAAAAACAATATTTGAATCATTATGCCTCATCAATTGCCACTGTAGTGACTGTACCAGGATTTTTCCATTCCAACAAATAAAAATAAGAGGGTGGTAGTTGAAATGACTCATCCGAGGGACCGAAAACAAGCCTCTCTACATACTTCTTCATTTGCCAAGCTTTACCATACAAGTATTCCAATCCCCATTGAATCCGTATCTCACCAATTATTTCCTTAGGTCTCAATGCTACTCCATTAGCTTGAAGCTTGTGTGACATAAGTTCACCATTATCTTCACACTTGTGGTTCGAAATGGCCCTTGCAAACCATCAACGGTACTCGTGTGTACTTTGTGGAATGTCTAAACTTGCCAATATTCTCTTTCAAGTAACTTCATTGTGCGCACATTGAACTTGCATGCCTTGTCTTTACAAGCAACCTTAAAACGACCTTTACATGACCTTTTACTCTTATCTCAAACTGCTTTTTTAGTGCCTACATGTTCAAAGCTTGTTTCAACTTGGCCTTGGAGGAAAACATTCTTCCTTTGTATAAGCAATCATCGGCACATGTCGACTCCTTAATGGTAATAGTTTGGAAGGAGAACCTTTCTACTCTAGAATAAGCCACACCCTTGCATTTCCCCTTTCCTGATAAGTGTCATTGAGCAATGTCTCAGGTGAATGAATCCCGTTGTCACCAGCGATGGGCTTATTGTATGTGAGGTCATCACACTGAACATCTCCTACATCAAAACCTCCAACATGTTCTGTTTGGCCTTCAACATTATTACAATTTGGAATGTCACTGTCATAAAGCCAGTTATCGTCTAAACTATCATCATGCCATTCATCAGGCCCCGTCATCTGAATTGTCATCAAATTTATCTTCACTAGTAGTGAACAAATCCTCATTTCCCTGATTAGATACAATATTAGTCACATGGCCAACTACAATAACTTCACCGTGCATAACTCGCTACAATTATTCTTTAATAGCAATTGAGATGACTTAATTAACTCTTCTGATCGATGATGGACCTTGACTGAATGCATGAGGGTAAATGAGAGTGATGTGTCTACAGTTTCACCAGCAACAAGAATTAGACGAAAAAAATTCCTTGACTGAATACAAAAAAATTTGTTGAAAATTCCTATTTGAGAGTCTGCTTTGGTAAACACTAAAATATAAACACAATCGCAAGGAGCATACAATTTTTTCAGATAAATCAAGTTAAATGTATAATGTTTAATTAAAGTATATCATTGGTGAAAACTTACATATTTAATTTCTATTTGAGAGTGATTAGGACAAGGCAACAACTTTCTTCTGGATAGGATTCCGTTATTTCCTACTCTGAAAAAAAAAAAAAAAGTTCCTCATTATATTGAGAAACTAATGGTCGTTCTTTTGACTCTGTGTCCGTTTTAGCTGCGAAAGTAGACGACTAGGCACAGCTTGCCTAATTGCAGAATTGGCAAAACCTATTCGTCGTCATATAGTCATGTGATTTACAGCAATATTGCAATAAATTTGACTAGGCAAAAACAAATATCTTGAAACTCGAGATTGGCTTTGCCTTGTAAGATAACTTTTTTTTTTGGACATTAATCAAATAAACTGGTTTCTTTTTGCTATGTTTGGGAAAAAAAATTGTTTGGCTTTGATATATTATATCAACCATGAGGATGAACGAAAAAATTAGTAAATATTCAACACATTTATATATTTGAAAGAGCATAAAAAGGTAAATTTAAAATTTAATTTTTCAAATGTCTATCAAATTTACTACATAAAAAAGATCTAAAATATCCAAGAATTTGATATATCTCATGAATTTCATTCCATAGTTTATACTAGCTTTGATTTTTGAAATCCAAATCTCTTTTTGCGAATTTAAATTTCCACATGGAAACTCAGACAATTGCAGAATTTTTAATATCATCTCCAGTGGATTTATAAACAAAATTTTTTAGGTATATATGTTAAATTATCGAGTTTATGCTGAAAATACTTTCAGATAAGAAAAAAAAAGAAGGTAATGAAGAGTTGTCCATCGAGCAAATAATAAACAGATACTAATTTATTAAGTCAGTGTTTGAGAAGACTTAATAAATTATAGCCACCAAAAAGTCTTTGGTAGAATTAATTATGGACCTTCAACATTGTTCTTTAAGAATTCTCTCAAATATGCCACGCGGTAAATCTTCTTCAACTGTGCAAGGGCAGTGAAAGAACGTGGAAATAAGTCCCACGATAATTCTGGTCACCTTGTATATATTGAAAGGAAACATCATCTTTCCCATTTATAAGTCAAAAGTTTCCTTGCACAAGTTCCACTTCTACATAACTTCATGGGAAACACTCGGTTCATTTTGGCACTTATATTGGTGGTGGTGCTGCCTAATTTCGAGGTTTAATTCTCTATGAAATCATCAACCAACATCAAAACAGATCAGCTGGCTCTTCTTGCAATAAAAGCCCACGTCCACAGTGATCTGCTGGCTACCAATCGGTCAACTGCTACCTCTATTTGCAATTGGGTTGGTGTTGCTTGCGGATCTCGACACCACAGAGTCTTTGCTTTGGATCTATTTGGCATGAATCTCTCTGGCGGCATACCACCAGACATGGGAAATCTCTCTTTCGTTGCTTTCCCTGATATTGGAAACAACAGTTTTCATGGTTCGTTGCCTATCGAGTTGGCTAATCTGCGTCGGTTGAAATATTTAATTCTGTCTAACAATAATTTCAACGAGAAAATCTCATCCTGGTTTGGTTCCTTCTCTAAACTTCAAAACTTGAGTTTGAATGGTAATAACTTTGTGGGAGTTATTCCATCTTCTTGGTGCTTTTTGTCGAAACTAGAGATCTTGAGCTTGGATAATAACAATCTGCAAGGACATATCCCCGTGGGAATCAGAAATCTCTCTAACTTTAGATTTTTATATTTACACGGTAATCAACTTTCAGGCTCCATACCTTCCTCAGTCTCCAATATATCTTCATTGCTAGAGATTGTTCTCAGGAACAACGAAATTATTGGTTCCATACCTTCCATCTCACTCAACATGTCCTCCCTCCAAGTAATTGATTTTACATTTAATAACCTCACTGGTCATATCTCATCAAATATGTTTGATGGTTTACCCAAATTAAAAGGGCTCTACTTGAGTTTTAACCACCTTTCTGGTCCTACTTCAATGAGTATATTCAAGTGCCAAGAGTTAGAAGATTTATCCTTATCTCATAATCATTTGGAGGGAACTATACCATAAGAAATAGGAAATTTGACTATGCTTAAGCGTCTGTATCTTGGACACAACAACCTCAAAGGTAAGGGAAATATAAATATTGGGATGCATTTTTACCATATTTCTAGTCCGTTCTTTCTCACGATAGCAAAGCCTTTTTCTTTTAGATGTAAACTATAAGATTTGATGTTCGTCAAGACTGGTTTTCCACTACCAATTCTGCTAGATTAAGAAACCACGCATTCATGAACATCATACGTTATTTTATAATGAAATGAAAAAATGTAAATTTCTTTATTGCAAAATACTAATTGCTCTATTGATATTGCATCAATTAACAATTGTGATCAATAGTTTACATTTTACCTCTTTTTGGGCTTATGATATCATCTAGATTTTCCACATCGAGCTCTTCTATATTTTTCTGGTTTTTGGTAATAGTGTCACACTCTTTATTTAATCTCATTGTTTTTTATTAAAATTAATTTTTACCATTGATCTTCGCCTTTCTTAATTCCTTTTCTTTCATAATCAAGAATTTTATTTCTATTCCGTTCATGAATCATTCAACCAAAAAATCAAATATACTTGAATTTTTTTTCAACTTTTTCTAATATACTTTCATTATATTAAATATAAGTTGAAATAGAAAATAATAAATTAACCGCAACTGTAGACACTACACTTTTTCATTATTGGTATTATTTATTTGTTTTGTGTGTTATTAAACATTATAAAGGATAAAATAATAGACAAAAAAAATAAAAAATGTTGTACAACTGGTAGGGTGGGGATGCACCTTTCCAGGCACAACGCTGTGGCAAGAGGTGGAAATGCCACCCCAAGAACGTAATCGAGTATAAAAGAGCTACAGTAGTAGCTACAAAGACACAGAGGGAATGGCAACTAGAAAATAAAAAAAATCCCTAGTTTTATAGGAACCAAAAAACCAGTCGCAGCCATAGAGCAAACAAAGAAAGAAACCAAAAAGAAAAAACCCTATAGTAGTAGTAAGAAAAACACAGCAAAATTCCCTAGAGAACCACCCTAGAAATTTAGCAGCCGCATAACCACAGTCAAACAATAGTCAGAAAATAAAAAATATATATATACAAAATGGGAGAGGCAAGAGGGAGATCTGATGGGAGCCAACAGAGAAAGAGGGAGCTCGATTTCTTTGGGCGGCGGCGGTGAGGAGACCCGATTTAGGCAAATGTAGAGGGAGAGCTGGTTTGAGTAGCCGGCGGTGAGGGGATCTAGTGCAATTTGGCCAAAGAAAGGAAAAAAGAGCCGGCAAAAAGTGGTTTACATGAGTTTTGGGTCCCGTTTTCAGGTCGCTGGTGAGGTGAGTGAGGATAGAGACAGAGAAGTAAGAAAGGAGCTAGTGAAAAAGGAAAAGTTTAGAGAGAAGTAAGGGAATCGATGGGTAGATAGAGAAACAAAAAAGGGAAAATGGAGAATGAGAAAGGAAAATAATGGTTTTATATTTAGGGTTAGAGTGGAACGGCGTCATTTTGGAGAAAAAGGAGTTGTAATCGGAATGGCATAGTTTCAAGGAGTGGGAAGGTGGTGGCTTGTGCACCAAAACGGTGTGTTTTGGGAGGAAGGTCTGCCGGCTGTAGAGTAGCAGATTGGTTGAAGTGGGTTGTTTATTTGGGTCAACCTAACCCAGAAAGGTAAACCATTTATCATTTTCCTTGGATCTTTTGTGTTTTGGGCCAATTCATCTTAGTGGTCCTTCAGATTATTGTTTAATCATGTAGGATTAGTTTCAGATTATTTTAGCACAATGTTCAAAAAAATTCTTAGATATTATTTTTAGGTTAAAGAAAATAATACATGTAGAGGAATATAAATATATATAAAATAATATAATATAAAAATAAATATATATATAGTTAATTAAGAAAAGAATTTAAATGTAGGAGAATATTTATTAAAGGTATTTAAACTTAGGTAAGTGAAGTTCATATGCAAAACAAAAAATAGATTGCTAAATGGAATATGTTTACAGTGATGGAGTTAAGGAGATAAATGATAAATATAAAAAAAATAATATATATATAAATGAATGAAATAAATGGTAGGCTTAAGATCTATATATAGATTAGATTAAGTAAAAAAAATGGAAATTATTGAATTATAGATGTGGTATACCTAGGTGAAAATTATAAAAGAATGTGTAGAATAAATATATATACATTGAAATATGAAAATATATATTGAAAAAGCATAAAAAGGGAAAGAAAGAAATACTTAATAATTAATATTAAAAGGTGGCAAAGCTAGTCAAATAATTGAAATAACATATGTAGTAAAACCAATCACGGAAAATTGACCCTCAAAATATTATAAAACTAATTATATGAGTAATGTATAAATGATATTGATGATGGGATGATTGGTCGGGACGCGAGGAGTCGCAATTTCGGATTAATTTTCCCTAAGTTTGGAATCCAAATTAAGGCTCCACCAGTATGATGGGAGGGCCTCGATTTTGAGATTTTGAGATTTTTTTTTAATTTTAAATAAGTAAAAAATTACTATATAATAAATTAGTCAAACAAAATATAAATACAAAGATGGCATAAATAAGAGAATCGATGACATATATTTAAGTTGTCCAAAGATAAAAATGAAAATTGTGAAAATGGTAATACTCATGACAATAAATAAATAGATAAATAACTAAAATATTCAATGATTGAAATTTTAAAATAATAAATATGTTTAAAACACAAAATTTAAATATCTAGTTGTATAAAATATATATGGTAATAAATTTATAAGTCTTATGAAACGGGAATAGGGTAGATAATAAAATGAGAAAAATGGAATCAAAATATATATAATTATGAAATAGGATGTCTTGCCATAGATTTTGAGCGAAAAGATAGTTTATATAGTAAATATATACATTCAAATAACATAGAGATATATATATATAATTCATAATATGCATAATTATAAAAGGGAAACATAGAAAAAGAGAGTTCATAAGAAATAGCAAGGAAGACATAAGAGAACTTAGAAATAAATAAATAATAATGAATTCCATAAGCATAGCATATATCTTTATTGCATCATGCATGTCATGGCATATAGATACTTTTGTTCACAAGCATAAGTCCCGATGATGGGATTTTTCGAAAATCTTGCGAAGGTGAGTTTCTCTCGAAAAGTTTCTGTAGTACCCCATACCTTGATATGGTGGCTAACAATGCTAGTTTTATGATATTTATATTTATTTTATGTTTTTATAGGAGTAGGATCAAAAATAATTTCAATTGGTGAAGAAAGGTGCACAATGGACTGTTGCTCTATTTGCACATGTTTCGGTTTTTCAAGTATATCTCCCACTACACAAGTCCAAATGACATGATTTTTTGACCATTAGAAAGGTAAGAGGCAGGGATACAAATTTGATTTTTACCACTTTGCCCTGTTCTAGCGGGAAGGTGGTCAAAATATTTGTTGAAGTGAAAGTATTGTGCCATAGGAACAGAATTTGGCTGAACATTTGAGCGCTGCAACGCTGGAAATTAAGAGCAGCGGCCCTCACCGTAATTTCCACAAATAACAAGTTTATGGGATTTTTGAAGCTAGGGCTTTTTAGGGCTATTTAAGGGACCTCTTTCAGAGGATTTTGGACCTTTCTCAGTGTCAAAAGAGTAAAAAGATTGCACTAGAAAAAGAGGAAGACAAGTGGCCTTGTTAAGGGCATTATTGTAATTGCATGAGAAATTAGATAAGCTGTAACTATAAAAATCTCATCTTTTCCAGCAGCTTCTACATTTCTCCAGCAACTTCTTCTTCTTCCTCCTCCCATCTCACGTTTCTCTGCTCTTCCATGAAAGCTTCTCTCAAGCTTCCATCACTCTCTCAAACTAACCTTAATTTTCACGCTTTACACACACTATTGTAGGGTTTTTCATACTTTTTTACTCCTTCACCTTAAACAAAACCTTAAAAGTCTTTCTTCAATACTTTCTCTCACCAGCTGAACTTTGTAGAGAAAGAAAAAGAGGTTTCATGTTAGCTTGAGGACTCTTGGGAAGAAATTTCATTACAATCACCAAGCTGAGTGATGAATTAGGACTGGTTTTAAGTTGTTGATGATGGCTAGTAATTAGAGTTATGAGTTGTGTTATGTGCTGAAATTTTTTATCTATTTCTAATGTTGCTAAAGTAGAGAAACGAAATAGCCAATCAAATGGTAATTGGAAGATAGATAGGAAGGGCTATTGAAGCTTGATTTAGGAAACAGCTTTTGGAGTGATATTAATGTAAATTGGATTAGCTGTGATGCTTTTGTGCGTGATAGGTTCCAACAAGGCCCCTCGACCCCATTTGGACAATTAGGGAGGTTATAGTCGATTAAATGTTCAACAAATATCGATGAATGAACTTGCATTTCAAAATGTTTTTGGGAAATGTTTACGTGTTTCAATGAATCATTTGGGAATTTTATCGATTTTTGCTTTAAAATTTCCTGGGAACAAGCCCTTGATAAAATGTTTGATGTTGTGAAATGTGAAATGTGTAAAAGGATGAATCTATATGTTTTTGTATAATGTTGATATATATATATATATACTATGTCATAAATGGTACCATTGTGTGACAAATGCAACCGTGCATGTGCGGGGTGAGTGTGCACCTGCCGGTGATGACGGTGGTGAGGGAGATAGATGGTGATACTGTCCTGCTATGTGAACGATGTGCTGGGATGCACATGAGCTGGGTGAGATGAGATGTTCGGCTATGTGCACGATGTGGTGGGATGCACATGAGCTTGGTGAGATGCATATGATGAACCTTGAAAATTTGCCGTTATTTGCAAATTGATTTTATTGCAACGAGAAACATTCTGTTTATACTGCCTTACTAGGATAATTGCTGGAAATGTCTCGTCTTTCCAATTTCATGCTAAATGCGGTTCCTTCATCATTAAATGATTTTACAACCAAGGGTTTAATGGAGGGATTTTAATAAGAACTTGAACTAAATGGCATTGTTTTTAAATAAGTGCATCATGTTTTCTAAACCATTCCTTGTCATTGCTTGTTCCCTTCCTATGTTCTCTCGACGGACTTGAAATCAATTTAAGATTTCGTTGCCAGAATTAAGTCAATACGTGGCCAATCACACCTAGGAAAAAAGCTTGGTGGCGACTCCTAGTGTTTTCATCATGTCTAGCGGTTGGGTTTCGGACTCGCACGTTATGACAGATGGCTGCTCCGCTGGGGACTTAGAGAGTCAAACCATTAATTAATAATAGGTTATCCTAAGCCTTTAATAATTTGGTGTTTCCTTTAGTATTAATGATTCATTTTGTATACTTTTGTTTGATGCATTTATTTATTTCGTTATTATCATTGTCATTTTATTGCTTTTAATAATTGCAGGGATTTTAGGATAGAAAGGCATATGATGAGTGGTTAAAGGTCAATTTATTCCTTCCCACACACAGCACGATTTGCATTCATGCATGAACCTTCTACTCGGGTTCTGTCCTTATAAGGAAGGGGTTTAGTAGCTACGCTCTTGTGAGGTGATAACCTCCGCATGGGCTAGTAAGGACTTCCACTCAGATCAAACTTAGTCCGTTTGAAGCCCGTAATGGGTGAGGATCAGAGTGCCTTACTAGTCCACATGGACGACAGTGAGGAAGATTTGGGAACCTTTAGCTCCGTTTGTAACCCAAACTCGACAAATAGAAAATTATGAGTAGCCTTCCTTTAGGTAAAGCCATTCCAACATACTGTGAAGGAGGGTACACTTAAATAGGAACACATGAAGGAATACTTCTCAATCTCTCTATTTTTATTTCTTGCATAACATTATGGAAATAATGAAAAAAAACGAAGAAAAAATGAGGAATTGTAGAGCGGATGAATATGTCAATATCGACAATAATTTTGACTATTTCTCCTTAAATGGCATCTTGGCCAGTCTAGAAAAATATATATAAAATAAATAACAAAAAGGGAGTTCTTTTCTTCAAATGATATTTTAAAAAAAAATAGTAAGGAAAAGAAAACAAACAAAGTCTTTTCTTTTATTCTTTAAAAATTATGAAAAAAAAGGGGTTATTCCATTTAAATAGGAATGAAAAGAGAAATAAAAAGGGTTTCATTTCTTTCATTACGTTCAAAAAAGAAAAAAGACAAGGATTTTAATTTTGAATAGATCTTCCACTTTTCACTTTACATGATTTTTAATAAAATGGTTTTTATTGTACTCGCATTGCATGTACAATGTTTAAATTTTTTTACATTTTAAGAGCACTCCATTGCATATCACCTCATCCATTCATCAAAGCATCTTTGAATTTCATGCATTCGAACACATGACATTTTTGCATCCATATCCATATATTCATCTCTTGTTTATTTCTAGCCATATTTATTCCCATAATAAAGAACCACACAATTTTATTAGGTTTGAAGGAAATAGAACAAATCTACTTTTATGAAAAACATCTAAAAAGGTTTCAGTCAAATTTCTAAATTCCTTTTCTAATTTATTTGAGTTAAGAGGGTTGAAGGATATGGAACATCAATTGGAAGTAAGGATAAGCGCACTAGAGCGCAATCAAGAAGAGTTCGAACATGATTTTCGAGAAATGAAAGGACAGATTACCAAATTGATGGAAATGGTTGAACGTCTTAACAAAACCAATGGAATTCACCTTCAAGAATTCCAATCACTTCAAACTGAACAACACCTCAAGCGACCATTGAAGGAAGGCCAATTTGTCTTTGATAGGACCATCATTTCACTCAATGACCCAAGTAAAGATCAGGGTTTAGAAAAAGTTATGAAAGGGATAGAAGAGTTGAACATGTAGATGATTGAATTGAAGAGCTCAATATCCAATATGGGACCTTTAGGCCTTACATCACCTTCAAACAGTGGTTTGCCACCGAGCACATACTTCTAACCTACCACTTTTCTACCAACTTTTCAACCCATGAATATTGGTCTGTGTCCAAGTGTGCACCCTTGCCCAAACACCTTTCGACCACCTTTTCAACAAGCACATCAAGCTTAATTGTTCACACCATCACCTACCACCCCTGCTCCTAGCCTAGGTGTCATCCAAAAACAATCCAAAAAGAAACTACATAAACAGTTGGATCCCATTCCCATTTCTTATGGAGAACTTTTTTACCAATTGGTTCAAGATCACCTTGTTGCTACTATGCCTATGTAACCCTTGAAACCTCCATATCCAAAGTGGTACAACCCAAATGCAAGATGCGATTATCATGGTGGAGTCATGGGACATTCCATTGAAGATTGTACTACATTCAAGCATAAGGTGCAAACATTGATAGATGCAAAGTGGTTTGATCCAGCAAAGATGGTCGAGCAACATGATAAGGTGTCCAAATAGGCGTCTCGGTGGCAAAAGTGGACTTTATTGGGACTTTTTCTTTTTGAGAAAAAGTTTTTAAGGTTTTAGGACATTTAATGTTTAGACATGGTTGTGCTTAACTTCTTTTGGAGTTTGTTAAGAAAGGATTTATGTTAGTGAACAATTATCAGAAAATGAATGTGTTCCTTGAATGATGCAAGAAAATTATCACAATTTGGATCAAATGTATCAATGATTGACTTTTCAAATTCTATTTAAGCATATTCTGAATTTTGTTTCATAACAACAAGGAGGATTTCTTAAAACAAAAACCATAAAAAACAAAAAAACAAAAAAATACAAAAAAAAAACTTAGATTTTGTTGTAATCTCATCATGCATAAAAAGTGTCCCAAATCATTCATCATCTATTGACTCATAAGTCATTTTGACATGCATTTAAACATCCATTGATTTTGACACCCATGCATTTATCAGTCATCCACTTTTTTGTAAGTACTGTCATTTGACTTCGCTATATACAATGAAAGGAAAGGCAACAATGTTATTGGTTTCCATAGGATAAAAGATCTTTTTTCAAGTTTTGTATAAAGAAGGAGTATATTTAGGAAGATCTTTAGTAAGGTAGAACTTATCACTCAATCTACTTTATTTCCATTTTGTGAAAAGATAAAAGCTCAAGAAAGCCCTTTGGCTGTTTGTGTGATACGTGGACTCAAATTAGAATCATGGGAGATGAGCAGTCAAAACGAATGGACGAGATCGAGAAACGTCAAGACGAGATAAAGGAACAGTTGGAAAGGTTAACGGAGATGATGATTACTAGTAAAGAGGAAAGGTCTTTCGAAGGATCATCAAGTTTGCAAAGACAGAGCCAATTGCCGGTGAAAGGGCAAACTATGTCATTTTCGGGGGTAAATTTCTCTAAGCCAACTCCTATTCCTGACTTAGATAATCCTGGAAAGCAAGAAAAATTGAAAGTAGAATCTTCTAAGCTAAAGAAAGAATTGCAAAAGCAGCAAAAGCATGACCTTTTGGATGAGCGCCTTAAAGCTATTGAAGGGATAGACATCTATGGTTCTATTGATGCAATAGACTTGTGTTTGGTACCTGATGTGATTATCCCACCTAAGTTCAAAGTACCAGATTTTAAGAAATATGATGGAACCAAATGTCCAAAAGCCCATCTCCCTATGTATTGTCAGAAGATGGTTGCACATGCACATGATGATAAACTCTTGATTCATTGTTTCCAAAATAGCCTACCAAAGTCTGCAGCTAAATGGCATGCTTAATTGGATAGGAATCACAATAGTTCTTGGAAAGATCTTGCAAGAGCATTCTTAGTCCAATACAAACATGTCTTGGACATGGCCTCGGATAGACTTTCTTTGCAAAACATGGAGAAGAGAGACACTGAGAGTTTTAAGGAATACGTTCAAAGATGGAGAGATGTTGCTGCACAGGTTCAACCACCTCTCACTGAAAAAGAAACAACAATATTTTTTATTGGTACTCTACCACCACCATACTATGATAAGCTAATCGAAAATGCTACCAAGAACTTCACTGACATAGTGATTTCAGGAGAGATGATTGAGAATGCAATTAAGAAAGGTAAAATTGAAGAGAATAATGTCAATAGCATGGAAAATTGTAATGCCTCAAAGAAAAGGAAAAGGGAGGCACAAGTTATTACATGTGAAGAGCAACCATGGGGCATCAATCCATATCATCTTCATCCCTCATACCAACCTTCCTACCCCACTTTAAATCATAACTTGTATCCCTATCAACTGATTCCACGACCAATTTTTCATCTAAGAGCACCCACACCTTCACTTATGCCTCAATCATTTCCAAAACCAAACCTTCGCCAATTGCCCATGCCAATCTCTAAACTTTTTACTATACTAATTGAGAATCAATACCTCAGTCTGGTGCCAATGCAGACAGTTCCAAATCCATCGGCAAGGAATTATGACCCTAATGCTAAATGTGACTATCACATGGGGGCAATTGGACAGTCAACGGAGAAGTGTAGGCAATTAAAAGAGAAAATCGAAAATCTCATCAAGGATGGCAGTTTGACTCTTGAGCTTATGGAACGTTGGAAATTGGTTGTGCCATAGAGTGGGCTCTTGTTAGGAAGTTGAAAAAGCCTCAAGTCTCAAGCAAATTACTCGGATGATTCAGAGTTTTTATTTTGTAGTTAGATGCATGATATAAGTTGGATTTTGCTAGAAGTTGTAATTGAAGCGTTAATGTTTTATTGAATGAAAATTTTTGAAGTTTTATGATGTTATACAATTGATTCAATAAAGGTTTTATAACATGCTTTCAAGATCATAAAAATTTTAAAAAAAAAAAGAAGAGAAGGGTCATAAAGAAAAAAAAGGTTTTTGGCAATAAAATGTGCGCATGATCTCGAAAGAATTGATGGTTACTGTTGGGAACAAACTTGTCCTTGCAAACATTCTCTAACCATTTCTTTAAACACTTTGGAAACCAAGACCATTCAAATAAAGACTATTCAAGAACTTGAGTCCAAAAGGAAGTAAGGTTTCGAAAGTTTATTAACCTTATCATGTGATACCAAAGGACAATGATCTTTGTCTAGGCAATGACCAATGTTATAATTGATTATTTTACAAAATTCTTCTTTTAAAAATCAAGCAAATCAGGCACTCTTATAAAGACTCTGAATGTGGTAGATTAATAAATGTTAAGATTATACTAAAGTCTCAAATATACCAAAACCTCACAAATTCTTTCAATTGTATACCAAATGTGAACCTTTCGAAACCATCCTTTACCTTATTCTGGGGCATGATGACCAAAAAACAAGATTACCCAATACCTCCAAGACACATTGGCTTTAAAAATAGCCCTTTTCCCCTTCTTATTTAGCAAAAGTATTTCTTGCTATAAATAGTTAATCATGAGAAGGTATTCTGATATTAGATCTTTGAAGGCTTCTAAGGAATCTTTATTATTAAGAGTTGTCTCCTGAGCCTTCATTTGAGTGGCTGATTAAGGAAAAAAAACACATTCTTGATAAATCCTTTCACTTTAGAAAGGTTGATTCAATCTTCAGTTGTGAAAAAAAAAAAACAAAACAAAAAACAAAGTGAGAGAATGGCGAGGAAAGTTGATAGTAAATTATGCACTTGAAATACTCAAATGGTGTCAAAAGTGGAAAAAACGAAGAAAAATCAACCTTTGATCTTAAAATATTCCTTTCTAGGGATTGCCCTTCAATATAAGTAATCATAGTTGAGAGGATAAACAGCCATGTTTCATTTTCCCTTCACAAATAAGAAATTATCCACTTGCTACCCCTTTGAGCCTATTAAATTGTCTCTAAAAAGCACCTCAACCAAGGATCACCTCCCACATTAGGGGGCAATTATGAAGAAAAATTTTTGTCAAAGGCATGGATGATGGAAAATTCATTCTGAGGGAAAAACGAACGTCTTTTATATTGTGGGGAGCAGGTGCGAATTTGAGAACTTGAAAGTTTCGAACTCAATCCATCAACATGAAGATTGAAAAAATGCAAAAAAAAATGAAATGAAAATAAAAATTGAAAACGAAAGGAAGAAAGAAAAAGCATAGAAGAGAAATGGTGGAAAAAGCATGCTTTGAAAAAGGACAAATGTCTTAAAAGAGTCCTTAGTGCAGTAATAAATGATCCCTGCTTTAATCACCTTTAAATACATGTTTTGGGCCTTTGCATCCATTTTTTTCAGAACCCTTAACCATAGCCTACATTACATGCTTGAAGAAGTCCATTTTGATCAAGTGTGGATACTTCAATTGAATAGCTATCTTATAGAAAGAGATCATCACATAGAAGATGAAACCTTGACTTCTTTTCTTTGCTAAAATTACCTTCTCGAATCCCTTAAGTCATTTTGGATTGAATTTTTTAAGTACATGATGGAACAATCAATCAAAAAGAAGACGAAGAGAAAGAAAAAGAAAAAAAAAGAGAGAGAGAAAAAGTTAGTGAAAAAGATGAAGCTCTAGGGTGAAAACTCGAAAGGGCAGTCTAGAGTGAAGATGGGAACTTATGAAGCCACTCATGATTTTAACTAAGGCAATAACAAGAAGCAATAAGGAGAAACCATTTCAAGGTACCTATAATGAGTTGGACACTTTTTAAGTGTTTAAAACTCTCAAGCACCCTTAAAGATTCAAGATATATTGGAAAAATCCATACTGAATTTTGAACCTATCTCTTTCAAAATAGCCTTTTGCAGTATTAAGCTTGTAATAGCTGGTCTTGACATTTATCATTTTGCCACATATCATGAGCTTTAGAGAGTGTTAAATTTGATCATGATTTGAAAGGAATCTTTTTGCAAAATCAACATACCTTTGTGAGTTTAGACGAAAAAACTTCAACTTTTCTTCCTTCCCTAATGAAATGGTGAAAAACTTTTATTATAGATCAAGACCTTGATGTGTTAAACCATCCCATCCATTTGAAAGACCAGATTGTCATTTGGCTCATCTCAAAATCATTTCGAATAGTAATCATCAATTTTCAAGAGATCTAAGTATCACACATTGGAAAACTGTCAAATTGACTCAGTTCTGTTCCAAACTTTAATTACCTTTAGTCATAAAAAATTGGTTTTATGGGGCAATTTTATCAAAATTCAGGATGCTTTGAAAGTAATAGAGGGTTATGCATTTTTTTAAAGTAACTTCTGCTATTGTAGTATGAAGATCAAAAGTTTTAAATGATGAGACAAGCATTTTTTGTGAGTCTTTTCTCAAGGATCAAGAGGTATGGAACCTTTGAAATCAAATTTGAATTGATACACGATCTCATGGGGATATCCATATTCAGGAAGTAACTTCAAGAATTGGGAATGATATGACAAGACTAGCAAAAAAGTTCTTTTGTGATAAAGTGATTGGCAATTGCAAAAAAAATCATAGAAAAATGTGCAAAGGTAGGAAGAATGGCTTTCAATAGAGGAAAACACTGAAATGAAATGATGAGAATTTTTCCTTCTGTCATGCAATCATGCATGCATGCACATGACCATGCAACAGTGAGGTTGGAAATTTTTTGTGCAATAGTCAACATTCACACATATTTCTATGCATTGGGAAAGGTAAAAATTCATGTAACACAAAAACCATGCAAAGACATCAAGCTTTGATTAATTTGAGAACCACTTTGAAAAGTTTTAGATAATTAATATCAAGATTTTCAAAGTTACGTTGCCTCAGTTTTAAGGAGCCAAATTTTTCTCCCAAAACCTCCGGGTAATTAGTTTCAAGATTTTTAAAGTTACGTTGCCTCAATTTTGAGGAGCCACATTTTTCTCTTAAACCTCCGGGTGTATTTTCTAAAACCTTTGGGTACATTTTCAAAACCTCTAGGTACATTCTTAAAACCTCCGGGTACTTTCTATAAAGCCTCCGGGTATATTTTTTCAAAACCTCCGGGTACATTTCCAAACCCTCCGGATAATTAGTTTCAAAATTTTTTAATGTTACGTTGCCTCATTTTTTATGAGCCACATTTTTCTCTCAAAACCTCCAAGTACATTTAAAAAAAAAAAAAAACCTCTGGATACATCTCCAAAACCACCAGGTAATCATTTATTTTCTTTAAAATTGTGGAGCTTTCTTAATTTTCTTTCAAAAAAAAAGAAAAAGCTTCAAAAGAATAATTAATAAATTAGGTCAAGTATAGTGTCTACGTCTTTGCACTATTTCGGATTACCGAAATGTGCAAAGAGGGGCAGGTATAGACACTATACTTTTTCATTATTGGTATTATTTATTTGTTTTGTGTGTTAATTAAACATTATAAAGGATAAAATAATAGTAAAAAAAAGAAAAAAAGTTGTACAACTGGCAAGGTGCAAACGCATTGCACCCTGCTAGGCACAATGCTATGCCAAATTCAAAAAATTCGCATCTGGCAAGAGGTGGAAATGCCACCCCCAAGAACGTAATCGGGTATAAAAGAGCTACAGTAGTAGCTACAAAGACACAAAGGGAACGACAACCAGAAAATCAAAAAAATCCCTAGTTTTATAGAAACCAAAAAACCAGCCGCAGCCATAGAGCAAACAAAGAAAGAAACCAAAAAGAAAAAACCCTATAGTAGCAGTAAGAAAAACACAGCAAAAATCCCTAGAGAACCACCCTAGAAATTTAGCAGCCACATAACCACAATCAAACAATAGTCAAAAAATAAAAAATATATATATACAAAATGGGAGAGGTATGAGGGAGATCTGATGGGAGCCAACAGAGAAAGAGGGAGCTCGATTTCTTTGGGCGACGGCGGTGAGGAGACCCGGTTTAGGCAAACGTAAAGGGAGAGCTAGTTTGGGTAACCGACGGTGAGGGGATCTAGTGCGATTTGGCCAACGAAAGGAAAGAAGAGCAAGGGAAAAATGGTTTATAGGAGTTTTGGGTCTCGTTTCTCAATCATCAGCGAGGTGAGTGAGGATAGAGAGAAAGAAGTAGGAAAGGAGCTAGTGAAAGAGGAAAGGTTTAGAGAGAGTAAAGGAATCGCCGGGTAGAAAGAGAAACAAAAAAGGGAAAATCGAGAGTGAGAAGGGAAAATAATGGTTTTATATTTAGGGTTAGAGTGGAACGACGTCGTTTTGGAGAAAAAGGAGTTGTAATCGGAACGGCATAGTTTCAAGGAGTGGGAAGGTGGTGGCTTGTGCACCAAAACGATGTGTTTTGGGAGGAAGGTCTATCGGCTGTAGAGTAGCAGATTGGTTGAAGTGGGCTAATTATTTGGGTCAACCTAGCCCAGAAAGGTAAGCCATTTATCATTTTCCTTGGATCTTTTGTGGTTTAGGCCAATTCATCTTAGTGGTCCTTAGGATTATTGTTTAATCATGTAGGATTAGTTTCAGATTATTTTAGCATAATGTTCAAAAACATTCTTAGATATTATTTTTAGGTTAAAGAAAATAATACATGTAGAGGAATATAAACATATATATAAAATAATATAATATAAAAATAAAAATATATATAGTTAATTAAGAAAAGAATTCAAATGTAGGAGAATATTTATTAAAGGTATTTAAACTTAGGTAAGTGAAGTTCATATGCAAAACAAAAAATAGATTGCTAAATGGAATATGTTTACAGTGATGGAGTTAAGGAGATAAATGACAAATATTAAAAAAATAATATATATAAATGAATGAAATAAATGGTAGGCTAAAGATTTATATATAGATTAGATTAAGTAAAAAAGATGGATATTATTGAATTATAGATGTGGTATACCTAGGTGAAAATTATAAAAGAATGTGTAGAATAAATATGTATACATTGAAATATGAAAATATATATTGAAAAAGCATAAAAAGGGAAAGAAAGAAACACTTAATAATTAATATTAAAAGGTGGCAAAGCTAGTCAAATAATTGAAATAACATATGTGGTAAAACCAATCATAGAAAATTGACCCTCAAAATACTATAAAACTAATTATAAGAGTAATGTATAAATGATACCAATGATGGGATGATTGGTCGGGACGCGAGGAGTCGCAATTCCGGACTAATTTTCCTTAGGTTCGGAATCCAAATTAGGGCTCCACCAGTATGATGGGAGGGCCTCGATTTTGAGGTTTCGAGATTTTTTTTAATTTTAAATAAGTAAAAAATTACTATATAATAAATTAGTCAAACAAAATATAAATACAAAGATGGCATATATAAGAGAATCAATGACATATACTTAAGTAGTCCAAAGATAAAAATGAAAATTGTGAAAATGGTAATACTCATGATAATAAATAAATAGATAATAAATAACTAAAATATTCAATGATGGAAAAATTAAAATGATAAATATGTTTAAAACACAAAATTTAAATATCTAGTTGTATAAAATATATATGGTAATAAATTTATAAGTATTATAAAACGGGAATAAGGTAGATAATAAAAAGAGAAAAATGGAATCAAAATATATATAATTACGAAATAGGATATCTTGCCATAGATTTTGAGTGAAAAGATAGTTTATATAGTAAATATATACACTCAAATAACATAGAGATATATATATAATTCACAATATGCATTATTATAAAGGGAAACATAGAAAAAGAGAGTCCATAAGAAATAGCAAAGAAGACATAGGAGCACTTAGAAATAAATAAATAATAATGAATTCCATAAGCATAGCATATATCTTTATTGCATCATGCATGTCATGGCATATAGATACTTTTGTTCACAAGCATAAGTCCCGATGATGGGATTTTCTGAAAATTTTGCGAAGGTGAGTTTCTCTCGAAAAGTTTTCTAGGTGAAAGGATATCCCCAGGTCCCACCAATATGATGGGAAGGCTCAGGAAATATCTTTAATAAAAAAGCTTTTGCTCGTAATAGGTTTACATTCATAAAAATATAATTTTTTTTAAAGTGTACGATAACCCCGAGGATGGGATTTATTCGTCAAATTTACGAAGGCGAATTTCTTGAATAATTCTCTAGGTGAGAGAATATCCCCGGATCCCACCAGTATGATGGGCAGAACTAGAAAATATCCTCAATAAAAGGTTATTCATCCAACATCATTTAAATTTTAGTTCATGCATTTCACGAATGCATCACGTGCACATCATACCCGTAAAGTCAAAATAAAATATTTTAATACAAAACAAAATAAATGAATAATAACTAAGGAAACATAATAAATTTAAGGATTAAGGCCCCAATAGGATAATCTAAAATCAAAAGGTACCGTTCATGGAATGGGCCTCACGGGGGTGCTAATCATTCGCCGAGCGTAACCGCGCTCCCGAACCTAGTCCTAAAAAATGTAGGCCAGTTTAAAATTCTCTCGACGGACTTGAAATCAATTTAAGATTTCATCGATTAGAATTAAGTCAATAGGTGGCCAATCACACCTAGGAAAAAAAATTGGTGGCGACTCCTAGTGTTTTCATCACGTCTAGCGGTTGGGTTCCCGGATCCGCACATTACGACAGCAACGTGCATGATTATATTGCTTTGTATTATCTAAATTCTAAACTTTCTTTGGTAATTTTGATTGTTCAATTTGACAAACAAGTAAACTTTATAAGTTGTTGCTAAATTTGAAAATAATTAATAGATCAATTTCTTTATGCAGGTGAAATTCCACAACAGATTGGTAATCTAACACTTTTGAAAGTGCTTACTTTTTCCTATAATAAATTGACAGGTAATAAGTTACATTTCTTCTTATGTATGTTTAGCTTCTTTACATAGCTGTAAATGTTGTAAATACTTAAATAATATTATTTACAAATCCTAATTGTTTAGCTCTTTGTTATATATATCTATCTTACAAATTATAAAAATAGGAATGTGTGTAAAACTTTTATGATTAATTTTGTTATTTACTTATGGATCATTGGAACAAATCCAAATGACTTTTCTAATTTTGTGGCAGGTAAAATTCCACTTGAGATAGGCAACCTACCAACATTGGAAATTTTGAATTTGGGATCTAACAGCATCTCTGAACATATACCTCCTCATATCTTTAATAGCTGAACTGTGACGGGCATTGCACTCGATTTCAATTATCTCTCAAGTTATTTTCCATGGAGTACAGGACTATGGCTTCCAAAACTTGAATGGCTTCTACTTGTTATAAATGAGTTCAATGGAACAATACCTTCGTCCATCTCCAATGCCTCTAAGCTAACAATGTTTGACTTGTCACATAATTCATTTTCTGGAGATATTCCAAATAACCTTAGAGATCTAAGAGATCTTCAAGTGCTTAACTTACAAGATAATAATTTAGCTCACTCACCTTCATCCCCAAAATTGAGCTTTCTCCCTTCTTTAGCACATTACAAAGACTTG
Organism: Theobroma cacao; assembly: GCF_000208745.1. NCBI lineage: Eukaryota > Viridiplantae > Streptophyta > Magnoliopsida > Malvales > Malvaceae > Theobroma > Theobroma cacao. Next base: position 14,165,571 of record NC_030856.1, on the reverse strand, counting down.
AGAATGTTGAATTTTTATGATAATCCATTCATTGATGGTAAACTTCCTATCTCGATAGGAAATCTCTCTATTTCTCTAGAAGAATTAGATGTTTCACATTGCAACATTCGAGGCAACATTCCAAGAGAGATTGGCAACTTAATCAATTTGATCAACTTGTATATAGCTAACAACGCACTGATTGGAACTATTCCCACCACAATCGAAAGATTAGAAAAGTTGCAACGTCTCTTTCTTGACGACAATACGTTAGAAGGATCCATTCAGTTCGAGTTATGTCATCTGAAGAATTTAGGTTACTTGTATCTCATAGGTAACAAATTATCTGAACCAATACTAGAATGCTTGGGTGATATCGTTTCTCTTAGGCATCTATATTTGGGCTTCAATGAGTTTGCAAACTCAATACCCTCAACCTTCACAAGGCTTATAGATATCTTGCAACCAAATTTATCTTCCAATTTTCTTAGCGGGGCTCTCCCAATTGATATTGGAAGGTTGTTACTAGTATTGATTTTTCCAAAAATCAATTATTAAGTGAAATTTCGAATAGCATTGGTGATCTTGAAGACTTAACTTATCTTTCATTATCCGGTAACAGAATGTATGGGTCTATACTAGAGTTATTTGGTGGGCTGATAGGATTGGAATTCTTGGATTTATCAAGGAATAATTTCTTTGGAATTATTCCAAAGTCCTTACAAAAACTCTTGCATCTCAAGTATTTGAATGTCTCATACAATAGACTGTACGGAGAAATTCCTAACGGAGGACCCTTTGCCAACTACTTAATTCAATCATTTATAGGGAATAAAGTGTTGTGTCGTGCACCTTGATTGCAACTCCCACCATGCACAAGTAATTATGCTAAACATTCAAGGATAGCTACTAAGCTTATAGAATTTATTCTATTTCCAGTTGGCTCAACACTATTAATTCTAGCCTTAATTGTCTTTTTCTTCCAAAGCCGAAGAAAGCATTCAATGCAAAAAATTGGTCGAGAAAATTCGATTGGTTTAGCAATTTGGAGAAGAATTTCATACCAAGAGCTTCATCAAGCCACAAATGGATTTTGTGATAGCAAATTACTTGGTGCGGGGAGTTTTGGCTCAATATACCAAGGTACGTTTTTAGATGGACTGAACATAGTCATAAAAGTCTTTAATTTGGAGGTAGAAGGATCATTTAAAAGCTTTGGCGTTGAATGCGACTTCTTGCGCAACATTCGCCACGGCAATTTAGTCACAATCATCAGTAATTGCTACAATGTTGATTTTAAAGCCTTGATACTTGAGTTCATGCCTAATGGAAGCCTAGAGAAGTGGTTGTATTCTCATAACTACTTTCCTGATATCTTGCATAGGTTGAACATTATGATTGATGTGGCATCTCCATTTGATTACTTCTATCACGGTTAGGCAATCCCTATGGCCTATTGTGATTTAAAAACCTAACAATGTTCTATTTGATAAAGATATGGTTGCACATTTAGGTGATTTTGGCATTGCAAAGCTGTTAGGTGAAAAAGATTCAAAGGTACAAACCATAACACTAGCAACAATTGGGTATATGGCATCAGGTAATACTTAAACTTTAGACTTTTTTCTATCCATTATGATAATTCATGTAAAATCATTGCATACTTTGATTATGGTTTTAATCACTTACATGTAGAATACGAAACACAAGGAGTTGTTTCCATAAAAAACGATGCGTACAGTTTTGGTATTCTTCTAATTGAAACCTTAACAAGAAAAAAGCCCACAGATGAAATGTTTGTTGGAGAAATGAGCTTAAAACATTGGGTGATTGAGTCATTACCATCTGCATTAACTTAAGTTGTAAATGCCAATTTTCTAATTAGTACCAAGGAGCGAGAACATTTTGCAATAAAGGATTGTGCATTGTCTAGTTTGCAATTAGCGTTAGAATGTTCAAAAGAGTTGCCAGAAGAGGGGATTGACATGAAAAATGTTGTTGCTAAGCTGAAGAAGATCAAAATCAAGTTTTTGAAGGATTTGAATAGGTAGGCTTAATGAAAATACCATCATGTTGATGACATTTCCATTGGACTCCTTTGAATCCCAAATCGAGAAAATGAAGTTTGAGTGCAGGTTCAATGTATCGATATCAAGATGCTTTAACCCAGTAATTGGTTGTTTCCTTTTTCTTTATTTTGGAGGTGAGTGCCTGTATTGATTTCCTTTTCTTCACAAGCCAATTGCTTTAAGATGTTATCTTCTTTTTTTTTATAGATTTTAATATGTTATCTTAAATTTATTGAACTTTTAGAATTTTCTTTTTTATTATTATTATTTTGAAATGTGGTTGATTTATTATCTTGTAGCTAGAATGCCATGGTGAGTCTTGAACCATGGAGGTAAAAGATTCATGTTGGCATATAGCACTAGCTTTGTAAATACAACAATGTTCGAATCAAAAACAAAAAGGATGATCTGCTTATCAAGCTCAAAGCAGTATGAATCCAAAAAGGGAGCCCTTAACCTACATTAATAGCACCTAGGGAAAAACAACCAAAACTATACAAAAGCTATACCAACTTGAAATGATCCAAAAAACAGCAAAGATAATCTAGTGTAGCATCAAACATCCTCGAAAACTTCTTGCTCTCCCCAACATGAAAGACAATCGCAAAGGATTGCAAAGGATGCCCGAAGAACATTAGCACCAAAAGACCCTTCAGCACACCGAAGTAGGCAATATCTCTCAAGGGCCGAGAGCAACACAAAGGGTCAAGCTCTAGATTGGCAACAACTAACCAACAATGTCCACTAGCCAACCAAGCACCCTAAGACTTAAAAACCAAGTCAAGCCAAAACAAAACACCTTCGGATTGAGAACCATAAGTCTTCTTCCTTGCTTGGCACGAATTAATTAGCTGACACAAGGATGCAAAAAATATCATAAACGAACCATTTCAATCCTTTGCTTGTCTACCCCTCCAACCAACACCAACCTCCTCAACAACCCCACACAAGGAACAAGAGACAGCAACAAAAGGACTCAAACAATCTGAAACACAGAGCAGCACAGACAGCATCGGCAAAGACATCCACAGAAGACATCCTTCTTACCCCCCACCTTATCCATTCTTTTCCTCGCATCTTAAAATAAGAACATCCAAAAACAGATCAACCAGAAAAAGGATAAAAAAAAAAGCCACCTTGATGCCTTCCCCCAAGACCAACTATACCCTCTGTCCACAATAGTCCCTCTTTCATACAAATGAGATCTAACTTGCCAGCCACAACATCTCATAAAAAGGCCACCACTGCAAAACACAACCAACACACAAAAAACATGGAGGACCTGCAACTCACAACAAGAGGCAAGGTGGCAGAAGATACCAAGAAACGGAATGACTAACTCATAAAAGTCAAGTCATTCATTGGACTAGTTATTTTTTTTCCCAATCTTCTCTCTTTTTTCCTATTTTTTACTTCTTTATTTTTTCTCTCCTTTTTCCTTTTATTCTTATCTTCCTTTCTTTTTTTTCTCTCTCTTTTTTCTTTTTTTCTTTTTCATCTCTCTCTTTTTTCTTAAAAAATAAATACAATCACTACCCTTCATACTAAGTGCCCGTTTGGCCTAGCTTATATTTAGCTTATCTACTACATAAAAGTAAAAGTTGGGCCAAACAGGATTTTGTAAAAAGCTCTTAAAAAACTTTTTTTAAAAAATAAAATTTTGAAAAAAGAGCTTTAAAAAAAAGCTCCAAGTAAGAGCTTTCTCTTCTCTTTTTTTTTTTAAAAAAAAATATGCCAGCTTATTATGAAAGCTATTTTTTCCCAAAAAGATTCTCTCTGTCAAAAAATACTCCCTCATTCTCTTCCTATTGATCTCCCTCTCCTCTCTCCCTTTCTACAAATCAAGGTTTTTTTTGTTCTTACAAAAATTAAGAGGAACAAAAACCAAAAAATCAGAACTGCATTCAGGTATTATTTCTTTTTTTATTTTTAAGTTTTGCTTTACATTTTAATTTTTATCATTCTTTTTTTTGGGTTTTGAAAAGTCTCGTTATTATTTGATATTTCTCAATTTATTGTTTGATATGACAATTATGTGATATTTATTTGTTCTCAACTTTTTTTTGGTGTATATAATATTTATCGATTATGATTGAAATAAGTCAAATAGGTCAATAGTTGCTGAAATAAATTAGATAAAAATTGAGAAGTTAAAGTTAAATAAGTCATATATATGATACTTGATATACATAAAGTTAAATAAATAAATTGACATTTGTTCTCTTGTTTTGATTTTGTTGTTCCTTTTCAACTTTGAAGCCAAGAGAATACACATCAAGACTTCTTCCGTCATACTCAAATCGAAGCTTAATAAAAAAAAAATCTAAACTATTATACAAAGAAGATAATATCTTATAGATTTGATATCTTGTTCGTAGTTATTGCAGTATAGGGAATAGCAAGAGATGGGTCTTAGTGAAGAGTACTCTATATTTTGAAGCAATTGCATTATGCTCGAAGTGTTTTTGATTTAAGAGCACTAACTCATTGTTGGTGTACATCACGAAACTTCTCTGATGTGCCTTGTTTAAAATTGCTTGAAAGGGTTGTCAACGTTAAATTATTTGATAAAAACAAAGACTTGCATTAATATTTGTTGCATTAAAAATTCAAAGAAGAGAAAGATTTAAAGGCTCAACTGAAACAATTGAAGATCTTGTGATCTGTCGTGGTTCAATGGTAACTGACTTTTTTTTTTTGGTAAATAACCATAATTGAATTGGTCTCTAGTTTGAATTTCTCTGCTAAGCTTGCTTGATCTGCTGAATTTGTTGCATATTTTTCCATGATCTACTAATCTTGTTCTGATTCAATATGCTTTATTACGCTTGATCTATTGTTAAGTTCTTGTTAAGCTTGTCTTCTACTGAGCTTCTGTTAAACTTGGTCTGATGCTGAGCTTGCTATATGTACCCTTTACATGCTCCCGCAAGTTGGTGGAGACACCATTTACGTCAATCTTGTATCTTAAGAACAAAAACCTTTGTTAAGCTAGAGGTTTTGTGAATAGGATTAGCGTTATATATATTCAACTTCTCTTCATCTTATTCCCTCTCGGTCCAAATACATAGTTGAAAATTGGTTGTTCTTAATTAAAAATTTACAGCCATAATTCTTTAATTTTCAAGCCATAATCTCTAAAAAGCCAACCCCTAACACACCCTAACCTTTGCTAAATTGCAAGTGAAGCGAACAAATTCAGGGCAATTCTTGAGGAATAGGAAAAATTTACAAACCATGATATAATATAAATTAAACATTATTATTCTAAGTTTATCAAAACAGTAAGCTAAAAATAGCAGCATTCATTTTCTAAATTCTGTTGATTGCATCATAAATTTGGGTGTCTTATTGTTTGCATGATGACACAATATTTATTGCTTTATATGTCGTATTGTACCTTATGGCTAGTCAAGAAATGCCTCCACTTAATTTTGAAATTTCAAATAAACCAAAACATAATGCAAAGTGGGATTTGTCACTATTAAAATCTTACTTCAAGTTTGTACGGATGAGATTCCTAAGTGTGGAAAACTAGGAATTTCATTTAGAAATAAAAGATGGGAAGTTGTAATACAAGAATTTAATACTCGTGCTATTAAAAACTATACCCAAAAGCAATTGAAAAATAGACTGGATAGTCTAAGGAATGAATGGACTTTATGAAAACAATTGAAGGGCAAAGAAACAGGTTTGGGTTGGAACCATGAGACGGGAACCATTGAAGCTGATGCCACATGGTGGGAAGCCAAAATAAAAGTAAATATTTTAAATTTTATATGTTTCATCTGCTATAAATTATTTTACATATGTACCTCGTTTAAAAGTTTCTTTCTCTTTGATGTTTGTGTAGGTCAATCCAAAATATGCCATATTTCGATATCAAGCGTTGGAACATGCTAATGAATTGGAATTTATATTTGGGGATTCAGTAGCCACTAGTCAAAATGCATGGACACCAGCAATGGGTATACTAATTGAAGATAATGTCAGATTTACAAATCTAACTCCGTTACTAGACAGTGTTGAATTTGATGCTAAAGAATTCAATTGTGATAAAGATGGTGGCCTTACAGTAAACACTCAAATCAAGAGGAAAAAACTGGTGCTAGAAGAGAAGGGAAAAAAAAGTGGCAAAGGGGAAGGTAAAAATTGAAACTGCAGCAAGCTTGCAAAGAATATTGGAACGATTGTGCAAGGCAGCAGAAAGTCATAACGCAGTTGAAAGTACTGAAATTTCAATGTCATCAAAAGCCACAAGATAATATAGTATTCCAAAGTGTGTTCGAGCGATGAAATCTCTACAAAATGAAGGGAGATTGAGTGCAGATGAATTTAATTTTGCACACCAATTGATTAAAAAGGAAGACAATAGACTCATTTTTATTTCCTTGCCAGATTTAAGTGATAAGCTAAACTAGATTCAATATGAGCATAATCTATCAAAAAATTGTGGTGGGACTAGTTGATTAGTTTAGGATTTGATTTGTTTATTTTAGGTTGATGTTGAACTTTAAACTACTTTCTTTTTGTATTTGTGTTACTTGTTATGTTTAATTAAATTGGTGTTTGAAAGAATTTGCCATTATCCATGTTATATTTATTTGAATTGTTATTTGTACTATTTGATTTGTTTCAAATAATATTTGTTTTTTTCATTGATATACTTGGATTTCTACTTATGTTGTCACGACCCGGTACTTCCCTCGAGCCCGTGACAACTGCCGCGGTACCCCGATAGATGCTCATTTCCCGAAATGCCAACCGGGATCCCGCAAGGCTTAATATCAGTATCTCATTTCCCCCGTGAGTAACCGTTTCCGAAAATCATGTTCTAGAATATTTTAAGTTGTTTCCAACTCAAAACAAATAAAATAATAATTTTCGTCTCACATGAGTATTTTAGTTATTTTTCCCAAAAATTTTGAAACCGGCTAAAATGTAATATACGAGTACAAAACATATAATTCATAATCAAAAGTGAGTTTTAAAGTCTAAAATCTTCATTTAAAACGAAATTTCGATTATTTGGATATAATAAGAAAATAAAAGAAATGTTAAGTAAAATATTCTATTTTCTTATAAAACAATATTTTTAGAGTTATACGTAAATAATTTTTGTAGCGTAAAAGTTAAATAAATTCATACATACTGTAATACAGTAAGCCAAAGTATTTAATTTAATTTATAATAATAAGTGGGCCCTCGAATAAACAAAAGTAAAGAGGACTATAAACCTACAGTTTGAAGAATGCAAACCCAACGGTAGTCCTCGATGAGATCAGTTATCTACAATCTAATAGTAGCCTGAAATGGAGGGAAATGAGGGTGGTGAGATTATAAAATCCCAATGAGTAAACAAATATCATTCAAAAAATCTAAAGTCCGAGTAAAAGGAGACTATTAAAACATTTCATCCAAATATATTTTTCATAACATAAGTATTCATTTCATTTAAATAGTCAACATGACTTATGAATATTTTAAAAGCTTGGCTCCTGCCAAAATCATTCTCGGGGATACCTTGGCCGAGGCATCTAACCAAGTCCGCCAAGGTTATTAAAAATTTCATATATATGTAAATATATTTTTAGTTTGAAAAACACAGTCGTTCCTTGGTGTTAGCGGAGTTCATCGTCATGAGGTGGTTCGGCGTGACGTGAACTCTAACCATACCTCAGGAGATACCTTACACGCCTCTCCAACCGAGGTACATATATATATATCCAGATTCTGTGCCCCGCTAATAGGCTGGTCCACAGAACCCGCCCACTGCAGCAAGCTAAACCCACCAAATAATAAAATTTAACAGCATGATAGGGCTAATATAATACTACCCAGCCTGCAAGGGTAAAATAAAACAATTCATACAATTCATAAAACACAGCCCAACCAGTCATACCAACACAATAACAATATAACATAAGCCATCAATTTCCAATCATAAATTTACAACATACCAGTGGTCTCCAATTACTCTATTTTCAAAATCGTTATTTCGTTTCAAGACAATTTATAAAGTCTTTTCATTTAAACACATTTTGTTTACAAAATATAAAAATTTACCATTTGAACTCATTTTCATAAAATTCACCAGACCGAATAAAAATATACTTTAGGTAATTAAAATGATGATAAAGTTACTCACAATGTCTAGAGTGGGGATTTTCGAAATACTCAAACTACTGGTCCTCGGGTACAATTCCCTTACCTTTATCGGAGGACTCAGCACCTTGACACAGTACAAAATCGAGAAATTCATCACATTAGTACTAAATTGAAATTAAACTAATTTAGACTACTAATGCATGATATGGAATGCAAAATGTCCAATTAATCGCTTAAATGTAATATTCGACCTAAGTCACACTATACTCGTCTAATCGGCTAAAATTTTCAATTTCACTCCAAATCAATTCTTTTCACTTTCTACACTCCAATTATACCTAAATTACCTCAGTGGCTGTGAATGAGGTTCAATTTATCAGTCTTGGGTCAATAATCACACATATCTATACATTGAGTAAAAATTTAAATTTTCACACCAAAATTTCCCATTTAATTTCTAGCCTCACCAAATATCAAATATCACCAAAATATCATGAAATATCATCAATTTCAGCCTCAATATTCTCCCTAGAAAATTCAGCCTCTTATAGGTAATGGAAGAAAATAAATTTTTTTCTTGTTGTTTTGTTTCTAAATATGCTAAACTAACTAAAAACACTAACGTAACTTAGAATCAAATCAATCCAACTTCATTCTCTTTCCATACCCATTTGGTCAGCCATGAATTCACCATGAAAACATGAAATTTAATCATGAAAAATAAGGAGAAATGCATGGGAAAGGTAGATCACAAGTCAAAATCAAGAAATTTTACCTTTGATTGCTTGATTCCTTGAAATCCCACACTTTTTCTTCAATTTCCCACCTAGGTTTTGTGTTTTTCCTTTCCTCTCTTTGTTCTTACTATGGCCGGCCACATGAAGAGAAAATGGGATAAATATGGGCTGATTTTTATGGAAAATAATAAAATATCCTTACTTGACACATGTCACATGCTTATTAGTCCATTTTTCTTTTTTTTTTATACTTTAATAATTATGCTTCCATTCTCCACCACATGATTAGTCAAAGGTCAAAATGAGGATAAGGGAAGACCATGTGCTGGACAAGTGTCCTAGTGGTGGAAAATTACGATTTTGCCCTTAGGGTGGCAAAATTACCATTTTACCCTATGCTCCGAAAAATATCAGGATTACAATTTTTCACTTCTCAACCTCAAATTATACTCCAATAGGTCAAATATGATCAAAATCTTTCAAAAAAATTCCCATTTTGTCCTCAAGTGGTAAAATTACCATTTTACCCCTGAATAGCAAAATTTCCAATTTGACTCAAATTCGATCCTCAAACTTCGAATCACCATTTTAAGTCATTCTGAGACTTTAAATTTCTTAATTTCACCTTAAATTCTCTATTTGATCAATTTCGAAGCTTAGTTCAACTTAGTTATACTATTAAGTACACCACCGGCTTTTAACGATTTTTTGGGCTTTCCTAGCATGCAAACATGCTATCCATCACATGCATGTCATGACAAGTATTTTATAAGGTCAGGCTTTACATATGTATTTTGATATTGTTAAACAGATGTCTTCTAATGAAGTCAAAGCATCAATACAAGTTGTAAAGAGAAGAAAATGTGCAAGGTTTTATCAAAACATGTATGGAGGAGCTGCTATTGCAATTGTATATCACATGAAATACTTAATGAAACAAGAAAACAGATTCAATTATTCTGATGGATGGAATTAGGTACGTGAAACTTTACAAACTCTAGGTGATAGTTATAGAATGTTTAGGTTGGAATCACATGTTGTATTGCAACTTACATAGACATTGATAAATAAGGGATGGTTACATCCATCTAAAGACATGACAGCATTGGAGGCGGTTGTTATGTTTCTTTGGACTTGTGCACACAGCGAAACAAATCGTAATGTCCAAAATAAATTTGGAAAATCAAGAGAGACTGTAAGTCGGAAGTTCAATGAAGTGTTAGATAGTTTATGTTTACTGGCCAATGAAATTGTCAAGGCTTCAAATTTTCAATTTGCAGAAGGTCCATCCAAAATTAAAAATGAACGTAGATATCGGGCTTATTTTCAAGGGTGCATTGGTGCTATAAATGGATCACATGTTCCTGCTATTCCTCTTGTAAATGATCAAATTCGTTTTATTGCTCAAGAGGGATATCCAACACACAATGTCATGTTAATGTGTAATTTTGACATGCTATACACTTTTGTGGTTATTGGTTGGCTTGGCACTGCACATGATACCTGTATCTTTTCAACTGTGTTTGAAGAAATAAAAAACGTGTTCCCTCACCCTTTAGAAGGTACAATTTATAATTTTTATTGTATAAGGTTTGACATTTTATATATTTATCTCTTGAATTTTTATAATGAACTAATACTTAAAGCTTTAACCATTTTCTTAGATAAATATTATGTAGTGGATGCTGGTTATCCTAATATGAAAGGGTATCTAGCACCTTGTAAAGGTAAAAGATATCACATTCTTGATTTTAGAGGTTGCAGTCAGCCAGAAGGTGTAGAAGAAACATTCAACCATGCACATTCTTCGTTAAGAAATGTCATTAAACAAACAATTGGAGTTTGGAAGAATAGGTGGCATATTCTATGTGATATGAAGCTATTTCTGTTGATAAAATAATAAAAGATTATTGTTGCAACAATGGCACTTCATAACTACATTAGATAGTGTTGTTATAAATGAGGAGTTCATTACGACAAATGTGATCATAATCCCAATTATATTATTGAAAGTCAAGAAGAAAGAAGTAATGATGAAGAAATGAGTTCATATACTTTTAAAAGAGCATTGGATGATAGTTACATGGGCAGAGTTCACAACCAAATAGCTACTACATTGATAGAAAATAGAAATCGTTAATTTATGAGTTATTTATGAATTATGTGTTACTTATGAATTATTTATGAAACTCTTTTTTATGATTTATTATTAATTATAAACTTTATGTTATATAAAAATGCTTTTTATATTTTCAAAATTTTATTTTAAATAGATAAAAAATAAAGTTAATTTTTTCTATTTTGAACAAAGAAATAGTGATTAATAGAAAGTTATTTATTAAATACCCTTTATGGTAATTTTAACCAAAATTAGAGTTTATATAAATTATTTTGCCAAACAGCTTATTTATAAAAAAGAGCTTATAAAAAGTAAATTTACCAAACAGCTTTAACTTAGTTTTAAAAACTATTATCTTATAAGAGCTTTATAATAGATTTTAAGTTAAAAGAAAGCTAGACCAAACATGCTCTAAGAAGGAAACCAAGAGCCTTAGCCAATCAAATAGAAAAATCCCCACCCCCCCCCCCCCCCCACCATCAATTGCTTAAGCACTCACCCTGCAAAAAGAGTCCCTGTAAAGGTGGACTAAGTTGAAACAATCCAGCTTTACCCACCCCAACCAAAGTGGTTACAAAAACAAGCCTAAGTTAGCCCACAATCCTCTTATCCAAAAAGAAAACCAATTGAAATCAAACCCCTCCCCAACCCCAATCCACATAATGGTTGTTACAACAAAAGCAGCAAGTCCTACCAAAAAACCCCGGAAGAAAACAACCCCAATGGGGCCTCAATCACTACGTGAGAAATTTAAGTCTTGCGTAGTCTCAGCCAATCAAAATTCTTTGTAAATCAACTTGACGCCCTTTTTTATTTCCAGTCCATCTCTTAGTTTCTTTGTTTTTGTTTTCCATTTTTTTCTGCCATTGCAACAGTTTCAAATTCTTTCTTTTTCTCATTTCCTTTTCTTTCTTTCATTTTTTTTTTTGTATAAGTATATTTTTCTTTTCTTTTCTTTTCTATTTCTGTTGTCTTTTTTTTTTCTTTTTAGCAAAGACTACTTGCAGGAGAATCTTCGATCATCTCTCAATCCATAATCCTAGCATCTAAAATAAAAAATTAGTCAAAAAAAAGACTAAGAGTACGAAGTAAGTTACTACATCCTTAAGAAAAAAAAATCACACATCCTCAAATTCCATGATAGAACCCTCATTTTGGGTATGCTTTACACCATTTAATTCCCTACACTTCAACCTCTAGATAAAACATAAACAAACACATCTATATCACGTTTTCCTTATTCACCTGCGTTTCCTACTCAGCCGTATCCTAACCAACCCACTCACATGCCTTAAAACCACACATCCTCTTCTCTAAATTCCACACCCAACAGTATATAGGCAAACCTTAAGCCAATGGGATAAAATAAATTTACAAAAAAGTATGCCCAATTATATGTCACCATCTTGCTGTCAAAATTCCTATGTTTATCCCCTCTTTTTTTTTTCCTTCCTATTCTTTTCCTATCTTCTTTTTTTCTCTCATCCATTTTTCTCTTTTTAGATCTCACAAATAAATCACAACTAGATTTGGGTTCTTTAACCTTACTTTGCTTAGCTTTTCCAATCACACATTTCAAGCCTCATGTATCTATTCTAAATTTTTAAAAATACTCTCTTCATCTGGTGTTGCTTCCAACCAAGACATCCTACTCACTTCACACACCTCCTCTGCCCTCCCTTAATTAGCTTGTTCCTATTCACCATATCACTGTCTGTCAAAGGCTTGTTTACCTACACATTGTTCTTCTCATCCTTACAAGGTTTTGCATCTAGTTAAGTTACAATTAGATTTCCTACCGTTTCTTTGATTTATTACTCAATCAATAAACAACAAGTCAAAACTTTATTCATTGATCAAGAGAAGTACAATATTGGGATATAATAATTGACTATATCTTCTCTCAATTTTATGCATATAATCTTAAAACTTCTAGGTATAAGATTCAAGTTCCAATATGTATGGGTTTCATTCAACTAATGTTATTTTACTTTGTTTGTTGGCTTATTTAGTGCCTATTTGACCCGACTTTTTTCAACTTTTTAAGAAGTTCTTAAAAAAATGTAGCTTTTTTTAAAGAAAAAAATCTTAAAAAAAAGCTTAATGAAAAGCTCTAAAGAGGAGCTTCCTTTTCTCTTCTTTTAAAAATATGCTAACTTTTTAGAAAATATCTCTCTCTCTCTCTCAATCGATCTCCCTCTCCTCTCCCTCCCACTGCAAATCACCCTCACCAATGCAAATCGTAATTTCCCTCTCCTCTACCTTTCTCTACGAAGATTACTAAACAACGAAAATAGAAAACCTAGCAATAGAATAGCAAAATATGGGTTTTTTTGTTCTTACAAATATTAAGAAAAAAGAAGATCCAAATTTCAAAGTGCATTCACGTACTATTTAAAAGTTTTCTCTCTTCTTGATCAAAAAGGATTTTAATGTCAAATACATTGTTTCTTCTTTTCTCTTTTTCCTTGGGGAATTAAAGTATCATGATCCGATTGTTTACTAGATCAACAAAAATCTAAATCCTATTACTACTATACAAAGTTTGAGAGTTGTTTCATTTATGTATGGATTTCTTTGATTTTAAGATATGAAATTGTATATAAGTTTGCAACAGACTTGTTTCATAAAATATTTTTTATATTTCCAAAAATTTGTTTTAAATAGATAAAAAAAATTAACTTTTGTCTATTACAAACAAAGGAATTTGTGATTAATAGAAAGTTATTTATTAAATACCCTTTATGGTAATTTTAATCAAAATTAGAGCTTATATAAGTTATTTTACCAAACAACTTATCTATAATAAAGAGCTTATAAAAGTAAATTTATTAAATAGCTTAATTTTAAACTTATCAAAAGCTACCCCATCACGAGTTGAGCTGAAGGACAAGGTTGTTTGGAAAAAGTATGCTAGTGGCTTATGCTCTACTGGTTCCTTCTGCAAAATGGTGTTAGGAGAGGGTAGGGATAGTGAGTGTGTGGAAGTTAGAATGGAGGAATATGGCACCACATAAAGTTGAGGTTTCTCTATGGCAGCTCAAGGAAAATTGCTGTGAAAAGTGAACTTGTTAAGAGAGGTATGCTAAGTAGAAATAATTCTGTTTGTATATTGTGCAATGCCAACCATGAGACAGTTCATCATTTTTTTCCACTGCAAAGAAACCCGGGGATTATGGGGAGCTTGGTGTAGTACATGGAATGTGACTTGGTGTATGTTAGGTGATGCAATATGTTTGACTGTGAAGCCAATGGTTGGAATTATACTTGTATGAATTTATACATTGTGAATGATGATGCCTTGAGAGCTCGTATAAGTACCAAGGGTTCAAATGTAGATCAGAGTGTTTTATATAAGAATGATGTTAGTGAATGAAATGCCACACTTATATTGAGAGGTTCCATAACATGTGATGATATTTATGTGAATATGAATGTATTTATACTGAATGATTGTTTGGACGAATGTGATGGATGACAAGCCCACACATGTTGACTAAAACACTTGCTTAGGCCTAGCGGGCCATACATTCGCAGGTCCTTGCGCTATTCATGGGTCCTTAGAAATCGATCATGATAGAGATTGATAGATTTTCTAGTAAAATCAAAGTGTGGACTTATTTATTTATTCTACTTTATCAAAATCAAGTAAATTAATTTGGTCTTGATAAAGAGATAATCTTATAGTCCATAATACAATCTAATAAAGTGGATTAAACTTCATGTTACATGTGGGCTTAAAAGTGTAGTCCTTTTCTATGTGTATAATATCTTAAATTCTATAACGGATAGGACTACAGATTCACTATATAAAAGTAAAGCTAGGTCCCATTTCCTGTTTATACAAAAACATTACAATTCTCACTCATTAGAAAGTTAATAGATTGAGTAAGATCCTAGTGCACTGAAACTCAATAGTTTGCTTGATCAATATTATTTTCAACTTGTCAAATCATGTATAAAAAATCAAGTGCATTTTTATATATTAAATTCTTGATATGGTAAATTTTGGATTAGTACAATTAATTATACACAAAGTTTAACAATAAATTGTTAGCAATTGTAAGGATAGAAAGTTGCTTGAATTTTTTTGTTAACTATTTCTGAAAAGCTTAAAGCTCTTGCCAAATATAGTATGGGTGCTTTGTTAAGGGAAAGGTTGTCGTGGCCTGTGTTGTTGCCACTGAAAGAAAGAAACAAAGAAAGATTTTCAAAAATGAAAAGAAAGAAGGAAAAATTCAAGTTTGTTGGGTAATTACCCTCTAAAAATTAAATAAATACCTTTAAAATTAATTGTTTAAAATCTTTTTAAAAATGTTAAAATAGTTTTTTTAAATAATTATAGTAAATGAATTCATAACTGAATTATATGTGTCAAATTATTAGAATTGAAAAGCTAACACAATTTAAACAAATCTTAATCGAGTTAAACAAGTTTAACGTGCTTAAATTACAAAATTATTATGTCTTAAACTTGTCAACACAATAAATAATAAAAATACATAATTCTAAACTCCAACCTTTTAACTTGTGTCTTCTTATATAATGTCTTGGTAACTCTACTGGCACATTTGGTTCACAGAACATAATGGAATTGAATAGAATAGGTATTTTGTAAGAATAGAATAAAGTAGAAATAGCATAAAAATATTATTATGTAGTTTGGTTGACGGAATGAAATAAGGTAAGAATTACTATTATGACTTATTGCAATATTTGGTTGGTAAAAATAGTTTTAGAATAACAAAGGAACAAGTGATAAAAAGACAATAATAATACTTTTTATTATAATATATGATTATATATTAAGTTTTATTTTATTTTTAAATATTAAATAATTTATAATTTATTTAAAATATTTATAATTTTTAAATATTAATATTTTATTTACAATTTAATGATTAATATTTTAAATTATTAATATTTTATTTATAATTTAAATATTACTATGATTAAAATATTAATAACTTTAATTAATCTTTAAATTAAAAATATTAATTTTTTATATTATATAATTAAAACTTAAACTCTTTATTATACTTTTATTTTCATTAAAAGCAAAAATACTATTTATATAATTTAGTAAAATTTATACCAAAAGAAAAAATTAAGTAAATTTGTTCTTTCTAATCATTTAATTTTTATTTTCTCTAAGCTTTACTCAAATAAAAAGATTGTGAAAGTGGCAAATTTGAAGTGTGAGTTGAATCAATTAAAGGTTGCCTCAATGGAGAAGTTAGAATGTCCGTTTACAAAGAGTGAAGTTTGGGAGGTCATTAAAGGTTGTGCTGGGAACAAGGCACCAGGTCTAGCTAGTATTAATTTGAACTTCTTCAAAGCTCAATGGTACGTGATGAAAACTAATGTTATGAAATCTGTTGAAGATTTTTATAAGCTTGGAAAACTTGGCCATGGTGTAAGTGAGGGTTTTATTACTTTAATCCCTAAAGTTTGTAACCCATATTCAATTGGTGAATATAGGCCCATTAGTCTTGTTGGGAGTGTTAATAAAATCATAGGAAAGGTGTTGGTGAACAAGCTGAAAATGGTTATTGAAGAGGTGATTGGGGAACAACAATTTACGTTTGTGCAAGGCAAGCTAGGGGGTTTTATGTTTAAGATTGATTTTGAGAAAGCTTACAATAGTGTAAGTTGGGATTTTCTGGATGTTATAATGGCTAGAATGGGTTTTGGGGAACGTTGGAGGTTGTGGATTATGGAATGTATGACGTCTGCCTCTGTAAGTGTGTTGGTGAATGGCGTTTCCTACTAAACCTATTAAGCTTAAAAGGGTGTGCATCAAGGCTACCCTCTGTCTCTTTTTCTTTTCAATATTGTTATGGAAGCTTTTAATTGCATGATAAGAAAGGCTAAGGAGATAAATGTGTGTTCTGATATTCAAGTAGGGAGTAGAGGTATAAATGTGTCTCTTTTCCAATATGCGAATGACATTCTGTTATTTTGTCCACTAAATTTGGAGAATTTGTTGAAAATGAAGAGGGTCTTGAGGTGGTTTTAGATAATTTCTGGTTTAAAGATAAATTTTCACAAAAGTAGTTTAATTGACATTAGTATTGATTGGGATAAATTGGAATCATGGGAAAATAAGATTCACTGTAAGATTGGGTCTCTCCCATCAACTTATTTGGAATTATCACTTGGGGCTTCTCAAGTTTCTCTGAAAGTATGGAATCCTGTTTTGGAACATGTAAAGGCTAAGGTAGATGGATGGCAGACTAAATTATTATCAAAAAAAGGTAAAATGGCATTACTAAGGTCAGCAATTATTAGCTTGCCAATCTTTTTTATGTCTTTATTTCAAATGCCTAAAGGAATGATAGAGGAGTTGAATAAAGCTGCAAACAAGGTTTCTATGGGCTAGTTCACCTCAATGTAACAATATTCATTAAATTCCTTGCGAAAATGTTTGTTCTTCAAAATCGGTGGGTGGAATTAGGTTGGTGGATCTTGAGGTTATATTATACAAAAATACATAATTTTAAACTTTAACCATTTTATTTACGTTTTCTTATCTATAATCTATTACATAAGTAAAAGGAAGCCCCAAAGGGGCTTCCCCTTCTAGCCACATGGAGGTAATAGAAAAAATAAAAGAAGTATTGAAAAAAAGAAAAAAAGAGATAGAAAGAAAAAGAAAAAAAAGAAAAAGAAAAAACATATAAAAAGAGGCCCGTGTGCAACGCACGGGCCATAGTCTAGTTATCATTTAAAGGAAGCTTTGTACGGTTTTCATGTGGTCTTTCTTTTTGTTTACAAGTGGCCTATTTAATATTTTGACAATTGGCAGTGCAAGATGGGCTTTAAGATGGTTTTACTTTCTGGTTGTGTTAGGTGGGCTTCATGCCCTCGTTCTTTTCGTTTTTCCTCAGGTTCCTTTGGTCGTGCTTATGCTCGTGTTCTTTTTTACTTTTGTGGAGGATTCATTTTTCTTTGGGTATTTCTCTCTGTAATTCATTCGTTTGTGCCCTTTCAGTCTTGCTTTCAGTTTTCATACTATTGTGCTCTCTTAAGTTTCATTTAAAGTATCACATGACGATTTTTGGTTTTTCGGTATTTGTGTCCAGTTGATGGAGGTTGTATGGGGGAAACGTGGCTGGCTGGCAGTTGTTTTCGTATCTGGGCTCTTGGGCTTGTCTATTCAATGTCTGTCATTTATTTGGTGTAATCACTGTTCAATTTGTTATGGGTCTTTGAAGCTTCCTTCGAAGGTTTCTCATATTGGGTTTTTGTGACCAAGACAATTTTCTTAATGGTTTTTGTTTCAATTCTTCACATTTTTCTCCCTGCACTTTTCTACCTTTCGACTGATAATTTTTGGGTTGTTTGTATGTAAGCCTTCATGTGTCTCTTTCTTTCCTTTTTATTTCACTTTCAGTTTCCTTTGCTGATTTGTAATCATTTGTACATATCTTCGATGTTTTATGCCTTTAGCGTTTGTTTACAATTATGGTAATTTTAGGGGTTTTTTCCTTTTGTCTTTTATGACATTTGTTTTGTATTTTTCCAATGATGATGTTTCTCCACTCTTGGGTCTTTAGGCATGATATCCTTATTGCATATTTTTATTTGTTTGTCTTTAGTTTTCTGTTATGCCTTTTAAATACTTCTATTCTTGGATGGTTTTTATGACTGGTAAATTATTTTTTTTCTCATTAGTCATGGGTCTGTGTATTTATATTTACTGGTTTATATTTTTTGACTAATGTCACTGTTTCTTCTTTGTTTGGTCTCATTTCTGTCAAGAGTTTCATACATCTCTCTATGTCTTATTTAATAAAGCTTTATTTGTGCGCATGGAAAGAACCAGAAGAAAGGAAAACGAGAGGGCAAGAAAAGAAACGGTAGAGGTAGTAGAGATACCGCTTGTTTATGCTCAGAAGAGGAAGAGAATGTTGATCGGGGCAGGGTAGTCACACTCAAGGAAAATGAATTGACATTTGAAATGAGTAAATTGGTGGGTTTAGAGTTTGTAAAAGGAAAAGAGGAGGTTCTGGAATTTTTTGAGGCCATGGAAGAGATCAGACTGTAAGGGATTCAAGCAGGTATTCTATTCTGAACGTTTTGTGTGTGTTTGGGTGTTATCCTGAATATGATAATTTCATGGAATGTTAGAGGTCTAGATGGGAATGAGAAAAAATGTGTAGTAAAGAAATTAGTCAATAATCAAACGCCTAATATGATTTTTCTTCAAGAAACTAAGTTACAAAAAGTTAAGACGAATCTATGTGAGTCATAGTGGGGGATCAGAGGGGAGAAGATTTGTGGAAGCTTATTACTTCGATAGGACAATTAGGGGGATTAGTCAATGTGTGGAGGGAGGATTTTTTTTAGTTGAGTGAACAAGTGCAAGATAGACATTTTCTCGTAGTTATAGGGATAGTAAGAGGAGTGGAAAAAGTTTATGGGTTTATTAACATATACAGTCCCAATGAAGAAAAACTTAAGAGGAAACTATGGGAAGACCTTGAGTGTTTAATAAAAACCAAGGACATTAAATGGATGTTGGGGGGAGATTTCAATACAGTTAGAAACAATCAAGAAAGAGTTGGGAAAGGAGAAATGGGTAAATCAAAGGAATTGTTTAATGAATTTATCAACAACCTTGCCTTTGTTGATCTTGAACTTTCAGGGGATAAATTTACTTGGAGTGGATTTAGAGATGGGTGGGCCTATAGCAGAATTGATAAGTTCCTATTGGGGGGTTGAATGGCTTTAGATTGAACCGAGACTCATCCAGAGTTGTCTTCCCAGCTCTTTATCAAACCATAATCCGATTGTGTTAAGGACAACTTCTTTCTCATGGGGGCCTAGGCCGTTTAAAATGTTCAATTTTTGGCTTGATCATAAATGTTTCCAGCAAGTGGTTAAGGCCCATTGGAGCAGTGGCGACGATGTGGAAGGGGGCAAACAGAAGTTATGGGAAAAACTAAGAAGCCTAAAGTCAAAAATCAAAGAATGGCAAGCAAAGGAGATTGGCTACACAAGTAAGCAAATCCATAGGGTGGAAGAAGATTTGAAGACAATGTTAATGGTTAATCAAGGAAAGATAGTTGAGGAAAATTAAAAAATGGAAATCATTAAGAAAAAGGCAGAACTATGGCGGCTGTATAAAATGGAGGAGGCAGAATGGAAACAAAAATCGAGATGCAAATGGGTTCAAGAGGGAGATCGGAACACCAAGTATTTCCATGCTATGGCATCAGCAAGGAGAAGAAGGAATTTCATTGAGAAATTAAAATGTGAGGAAGGAATTGTCGAGAAGCCACAAGAAATCAGAGATAAAATTGTGAATCACTTTGAGAACCACTTTGCGAAGCGGGAAGTACTTGAGTTAAGATATATGAGTTGTCAATTTAAGGTACTCAAAGGTGAATCAATGAAGATGCTGGAAAGACCATTCTCAGAGGAAGAAATCTAGGATGTTGTTCAAAGTTGCGATGGTCAGAAAGCACCGAGACCGGATGGGTATAGTTTGGAGTTTTTCAAAAAAAAATGGTCTGTGGTAAAGGAGGAAATGATGAAGTTTGTGGATGAGTTCTATTGTAACAGGAAGCTTGGCAGGGGTGTCAACTCATCTTTTATCACACTAGTCCCTAAGGTTTCAAGCACAACAAAATTAAATGACTATCGACCAATAAGCTTAGTCGGATGTGTCTACAAGATTGTAGAAAAAATACTTGCCAACAGGATGAGAACTGTGATGGAAAAAATCATTGGTAGAAATCAATTTGCGTTTGTGCAAGGTCGACAGATTCTGGACTGCTCACTAGTGGCCAATGAAGTGGTGGATGCTTTCAGAAAAGGGAAAGAGGGTTTAATGTTTAAGATTGATTTTGAAAAGGCTTACGACTGCATTTCCTGGAGGTTTCTTGATCGGGTCATGAGGAAAATGGGATTTGGTGACAAGTGGTGGCTGTGGGTTGGAGAATTTGTTAGTACGGCTAAGGTGTCGGTGTTAGTGAATGGATCCCCGACGAGACAATTTAAGATGGAAAGGGGGCTTCGCTAAGGTTGTCCTTTGTCACCTTTCTTATTCATCATCACTGTTGAAGCTCTAAGCTGCATGACAAAAAAGGCAGAAGGGAGGGGCATTTGTAAGGGGATCCGAATGGGGAAACGTGATTTTAGTATTTCACATCTTCAGTTTGTGGATGACACACTGCTATTTTATAACAATGTATTGGATTAGCTGATAGCTCTAAAGAGAATCCTGAAGTGTTTCCAAAGCATTTCAGGGCTCAAAATCCACTACCATAAGAGTCAGCTTCTAGGCATTGGAATCGAGGAGTGGATAGTTGAAAAATGGGCAAGAGTTGTAAATTGCAGAGTAGGTAGAATCCCTAATTCTTATCTCGATTTCCCTTTGGGAGTTAAACATAATTCAATGGGTTTTTGGAACCCAATCATTGAAAAGGTGGAAAGCAAGCTTGCGGGATGACAAGTTAGATATTTGTCGATGGGAAGACGTATCACTTTGTTAAAATCCGTTATGGCGAACCTCCCATGTTACTACATGTCTTTGTTTCATCTTTCGACCGTTGTTAAGGTCATAATTGACAAGCTGCAAAAAAAGTTTTTATGGGGTGACAGTGATGAAAAGAAAAGAGTGGACTACATAAGATGGGATGTGGTTAACAATTACAAGGATTATGGAGGGATTGGGATTGTTGATTTGGGAATCTGGAATAGAGCCCTTCTCGATAAATGGATGTAGAGATATGGGAATGAAAGAGGGAGTTTATGGAGGAAGTTGATTACGAAAAAAACCAGTAGTGATCCTTCCATCCTTATGCCAAACACGAAAGTTAACAGGAATTTCTCTACTCAATGGAAAACAATTATTAATCCTCTTATTACCACTAACAGATTTTTCTTGCAAGTTACATTTAATTTGGTCTACGTTATAGGAAAGGAGAAAATATTCAGTTTTGGATGGAGGAGTGGATTGAATGAGTAGTGCTTGCTGAGGCTTTCCCTCAAATCTATGCACTCTGTTCAAACAAAGGTGGGAAAGTGGCAGAATTTGGAAGCTGGTCAGGGAATGTTTGGCTTTGGGACATCCCTTTGCGAAAGAGGTTGTTTGATTGGGAGAGGAGCCAATGGTATGTATTAGGGGACACCTTGAAGGAGGTTCAGCTTAGTAAAGAAATGAAGGATGCCTTGCTATGGAAAGGTGAACCCAGTGGAAGGTATACGACAAAATCGTTTTGTAAAATGTTACTTAATATTGATAGCGAAAAGAGTAAGATTTGGAAGGAGGTGTGGTCTGGCATGGCTCCACACCGAGCTGAAGCCTTTGTGTGGCAATTGTTGTATGAGAAAGTTAGTGTCAAAGTTGAGTTGGCTGATAGAGGAATGCTACGAGACGTCTTAGATTTGTGTGCCCTATGTAAGCAAGGAAAAAAGACATGCGGTCATCTTTTTAATAGTTGTGGTGAAACTTGGAAGATATGGGGAAGGTGGTGCTGTATTTTCAATATTAAGTGGGTAACCCCGAGAACAGTTAAAGCTTTTTTTGTTTCTTGGAAAGATTGTGCTATTGGAAACCATGACTAGAGGCTGTGGAAACTTGCTTATTATGCTATTGTGTGGACAATATAGAGATGTAGGAATAAAGTGGTTTTTGAAGGGAAGAAATGGGACGAAAATCATTGCTAGGAGCTTGTCAAGTTTAGAATTGCATCATGGGCTAATGCAAAATGGTCGTTGGATTATGGGTCAATCTCGAACATACTTTTTGATCCCTCTACTGGTAGTTATGGGAAGATGAGGCAGAAAAATGTGAAGAAGAGAACTAAGTGGTCTGCTCCGAAGCAGAGGTATATGAAGTTCAATGTCGATGGCTCTGCTAAAGGTTGCCCCGGACCAACTGAAATAGGTGGAATTATGACAAATGAAGTTGGGGAAATCAAGATTAGTTTCTCTAAACCTATGGGCATGGCTGGCTCTTCCCAAGCTGAGATTATGGCTGTTATGGAGGCTCTCAACATCTTCTCTGCTTCGAAATGGAAAGAAAGCCACCTCTTGATAATCGAAAGTGATGCTAGTAATGTGGTCAATTGGGTTGAAAATCGCTCTTAGGTGCCATGAAGATTGTAAAAATGGGTGATCCTTATTAAAAGAGTTGAAGAACAGTTGGGGCCAGTGGATATTAGACATGTCCCCAGGGAAATGAATTAGAAGGCTGACACCCTGGCTAAAAATGCAGTGACTCTTGGCCAGGGCACCTTCTGCATGTTCTGAATTGTTGAGGAAGTGTGGTTAAGTGGTAAGGTAGGAATGGGGGTGGTAAGTGATGGACTATTTGGTTCTTTCTCTGTTCTTTTCTTATCTGTAGTGCATGCTGCTGGGAATTTTCTTTTATTTTGGGGCTGGAAAATGTTCCCCTGTAAAGGGAGGTTTTGCCACTTGGTGTATACGGATTGTTTGCAGCCATGTTTTGATGTATAGTGGTCTCCTCCCCAGTTACGTTTGTGGGTTATATTTTGCTCTTCTTTGTACATAATGGAAATCTGACATGTATGGGATGGTGAGTTTTGTTTGGGTATCCTGCCTATATGTGGATATACCAACCAAACCTCTCACATATGGAGATTTTGTAAGTTGATTTTTCTAAGGGTAGTGAGTTTTCACACCCGATGGTTCAATGAAATTTCTTACTATTCAAAAAAAAATAAACCTTTATTTGTGATGATGCTTATTTTGAGGTTTGTTCCTTTTTGTGATCTATGAAATCAGTTCTGTTTTTTTTTTTTTTTAGAGTTGGTGTTGCTCATCTCCTCTTACATGTTTAAGCTTGTAACGTTTGTTGTATATTTTTGTTTGTTTCTCTTCAATTTTCTGTTCTACCTTTTTAATATTACTATTCATTAACAATTTTTTATAAGCAATGATTTATCATTTGTCTCTATCAAGTTTGTGATCTTTGTTCTATTTTGTTTTTGATTGTTTCGTTTGTAATTAGTTATGGCTTATGTATATGATCAGCCATGGTTTTTTTGGGTTAGTGAACTAAGCATGTTGTGCTCTTTTATTATTGGTTTTGATTTTATGCTTTTTGACTACTTTATCGTTATCCATACAATTTTGCTTATTCAAGTGAATTTAACAACAAAATTATATTTTCTATGCACTTAATGATTTTGGTTTATTAAAGCCATTGTCTTGAGTTTCAAAGTTAATTATTTCCTGTTTTTTGGACCCGTTTATTTTATGTTTTGTTTTATTGTCATATTATCTATATTTATTGCTTTATATTTTTCAACTACTCTCTTCTTGATTCTTTGTGAATTCCCTTTGCAGTGAACTTGAGTGAAAGGATTGTTTATTCAACCAAGATTTAGGACATTAGGTGAGGTTTAAGTGGTCATATTGTATTGAAACATGTTATTGACTGTGAATGTTGTTCGCAAGGCATATATTTTGCTACAATTTTTCTTTGTTTTTTCAAGTGGGCATGCCTTCTTCACAAACTTTAGTCCAAGTTAAGGAATTATAAGGAATAAAAATATACAATATTAAATTAAGTATTTATTATATTATATTATATACATTAGAGCCATAGCAGGAAACACTTTGCAAATATGGAATAATAAAAAATATAAATTGAAAATCTTGCAATTGGTTTTAACACAAAAAAGGGGGATTTTTTCTATTCACATCATAAAAGTAGTAATTTCATATTTGCCTTGACCATGAATGTGTGTTTTTTTTTCGCGTGCCTTCAACTCTGTGTATGTGTATGATCAGCGATGGTTTCTTTTGCTCAATCAACAAACTGCATTATGTTCTTTTACTATTATTATTATTTTTTTAATATTAAAAAACTATCTTCAATTATGTTCTTTTATTATTGATTTATATTTTATGCTTATTCTACTATTTTATTATTTTTATTGGTTTTTGCTCATTTAGATGAAGTTAACAATGAAATTATATTCTCTATTTACTTAATAATTGTGAAACCTCATCCTAATATGGGATTTGCTAAGTTAGAAATCCTTAGATAAGCAAGTCAAATTTTGTTTTGAAAGCTTGAAATTTAGTTTTGTAAATGGAAAATTTCATACTGTAATGTTTTGAAATGATTTTTGTGTTTGGAATGTTCAAAAGTAAGTTTTGATCTTAGAAAAAATTCATGTTTTGATGCATTAAGATGACTTACAAAGTTTGGTGTTAAAAGGAGTTCAATTGGACATGTTTTTAAGATTTATTTTTGCTTTATAGACCCAATCTATCGATAGATGTTCTTCATTTATAGATAGATACAACCTATAAAGGGTTTATCAAAGCTACCCTAAAGAACATCTATGAAAAAATGAGCATATCTATCTATAGATGGCCAGATCTATCGACAGATGGCTCCCATCTATCGATAGATGGCAAGCAGAAAGCTTCCAAAAAGGGTTCTAAAGCTCATCTATTAATAGATAACCTCAATCTATCAATAAATGATGCCGTTTTCACAAAAAAAAAAAAGGATAAAAGTGTATTTTCACTTCCCATATTATAAATAGGACGGTGTGTTTAAAACTACAGTTACTTTCAAATCAAATAAATTTGAGCTTATACTATCAAATCAAATAAAATAGTATTCCGCTTTGTGTTTGAAACTACATTTACTTTCGTGCATACATACTTTTGTAAATATTTCCTTCGATATCAACAAACTTTAACTCATCAACTTTTTTCGCTAACTAAAATACAATAACGAATCATGAACTTTATTTCACTCATAACTATGAACTTTTTGTTAAGTCAATGCGAATAAATATATCAGTTTAATGTCCATTGAAGACGATGAATTAAGTAGAAATATCACATCATGCGTCTTTGAATATTTTATCGATAGCTTAACTTGGGAAAAAAAAAGCCTCTTAAGAAGAAGTAGAGAAAATTTGTTTTGGAAAAAAGGAAAAAAACCTGTAATAAAAACTAAATTAAAAATATCAGATCTAAAATTTTCGTATGTTTTGTTGATATTTTGTGCTTGGAAAACGAAGAGAAACTGTGCCTTTAAAAAAAACCCTAAACCCAAAAATAAAAAGAAAACAAGAACTAAAAAATAAATCAAAGAAAACTTTGATTTGGACGAAAAAAACAATAAATAAGAAATAATATTTTCGAAAAAGAAAAAAAAAACAAGAGCGAATCATAGAAAACAAACAATGAAGAGTTTGATTTTAGACATAGAAGAAGAAAATGACATGATTAGTCTTTTAGAAAGAAGAAAAAAAAGAGACAAATAAGCTTTTGTTAGGATTTTTTCATCATAGATACTAAAATACAAAATGAAGCCATTCATAATCAAAAGATGAATGGGCTTTAGCATGTTTAACACACATTCTAGAATTCAAAATTACATAATTTCAAATTAGAATAAAATAATTTGTACAATTTTACTACTTTTGGCATCGTTACATGTAGATGAGTTTAAAGGATAAGTGTATTTTAGTTGGATTATGTTGGTTTTTCCATTTTTAAGATCAAGAAATAAAGAAAAATGCTATGTGGACATATGGATATTGTTAAAATAGGAGAATGTTAGAATGGATAAGATCAAAAATAAATTAAAATTATTATTACATTTATATCAAAATTCAATCTATTTATTTAACAAACAATTTACCACTATCTTTCTTTCTTTTCTTACAAATGTTGCTATAAAAGTTTTATAATTTACAATAAATTAAAATCATCTGATTTTATATTTTAAAATATTAAAAATACATTATTCACTGCATAATATATTTCTTTTTTATTTTTAGAATTTGATAGGATCATTCTATATTGTGTGATGATAAAAAAATTTTTATTACTTTTATGTTGTAAATGATCATTAGATTTATGAAAAACTAGAAGAGCACTTGTGCTATGCAACAAGTGTTTAAAATTTTATAAACAATTGTATAAGAAATTGAGTAAAAAATTGAAGTTATTGATATTTTTGTAGATTGTTTGAAGAGATTAAAATGAAGGTATTTATTTATAAGGAAGTTAATATTCAATCCACAAAAATGAAATTATTTGTAATAATTTAGACTGAATAATAAATTCCCGTTTACTTAAAGGAAAAGATTTCAACACCCTTACTGGAACCAAGACAAGTCTTCCTCTTGTGGCCAAACAAACAAAATAAAAGCAATTAATGCAAATTTCGTATCATTGAAATTTAGGAAAATGAAGTCTCCAAATTATAACTTGAAGTTTGTGAGAATCTACCAACTCAATAAGTCATTTTGATCACAAAAGCAAAATCAATAACTAAAAATAATGACAATTCAACTAATATTTGAAAAAATGAAATTGAAAAATTAACAAAAAAAACTGTGAACAAGTGTGGGCTCATCTTGCAAGTTTGGGTTGATTTCAACCCTTCATTTCAAATAACTAACAGTATAAGTTGGGAATATAAAGAATCTTATTCACAAAAGTTAAAACAAAAACTATCTCCATCAAATAATAAACAAAACATTTAAATGAAATTATATATAGGTAAAATGCGGTAAGTACTAAATCTCATTACCTTCGTTTACTTTCTCATATCTTATTTTAAAAAACAATAACTAAAAGAAATCAAATATGAACACAACATTTAAATGAAATTTTATAAAGGTTATTGCCCCTATTTGCATTTATATGCTATACCCTCCTTTTTTAGGGTTTACAGTAATAATATGTTACAAATAACATATGAAAACCCAACAATTTCATTACATCAATTAAAATATGAATATATATATATATATATATATATATATGAATATTTCATCCACACAAATTCATATACATATATAAAGCAAATTTATGTTTTGAGAAGATATAAAAAATTGAAATTTTTTAAATTATAAAAATACAAATTGCAATAACTTGAAAACTTGATCTCTTTTTTGTTTGACTTTTTCAATTATGAACAATCTTCATTCACAAAAAACGAATAATAAGCATGAATAGCTAAGATCATTACTTCTAGCTCTAAAAGATAATAACAAAGAAAATTTTAAAGAAAATGTGATATTAGAAAACAAAATATAGGAAAATCTTATACTGAAAACCAAAGAATAATTAAATAAAAGAATGCTTTCCTAACTACAATTCACAATGTATTCTACAATAGTTTAGTATAATGGATGAACAAATATAGCATCTAAAAACCCAAAATTTGCAAGCTATACTACTTGAAGAATCCTTGCCGTGTGACAAGGACGAACATCTCCTTTGGTGAATTGAATTTGAAGTAGAGATTTCCCGATTAGCCTTATCTATTTGCAAAATGAAAAGTAGAATAAATTATAAGAAACCCAAAATTATTAGTATTATAGTGAGGAATGTATTCTATAATATTTCAATGTAATGGAAGAACAAATATAGCACCTATCACTCAAGCTCCAAACTAGGGGCGGATTCAGAAAATTTTTTAAGTGGTGTCATAACTAAAATAACAACTAATAATTAAAAAAAATTTTCCTCAATCCAAGATCTACTGAAAGAGTACCTAGATCAAATTCGATACGATTTTGCTTCGAAGATTGTTGAGTACCATTATTAGTAGAATTATGTTGTTGTTGTTGTTGGCCAAGACTTAAGTTTTGTAAGATAATTTTTTGTATTTTAAAATATCTTTTCAAGAAAAATTTATCTAAAAACTTGGTAAAAATTACTATTCATTTCTCATTAGCATAAACTAAATTATTGGAATTAAATAAAATATAATCTTGCATAGTAAATTATCAAGTTCAACGACTAACAATTCGACAAATTTATATCCATTGATCAAAACTAAGTATAACCATCCACAAACCACATAAAGTTAAATAAAAAAATTAAATAATCAAATAATATATCTACAAAATAAAAAAAAAGACTCATAAATTCAAGATATTATTTGACATGCAAAACTATTGTCTATTAGCTAGATTATAATTATGAACCCAAACTATCAAATTAATCAAAAAAATTTAGAAATGATGTATTTAAGAACTTAATTTAGATTGAAAATTACTTACAATTGAAGCCTAGATGAGTTACTTTAAGAGAGTGAAAAACACAATAAGAATTGAGAAAAATAAGACTTGAATTTTTGGACTGGGAGTTATAAAAAGAAATTTTTGTCTTTCCATATAGTATTTATATATTAATATATAAATTACTTTTGATAAATCTATTCTCACTTGGAATCTTTGACCCCACTTCTTACACAATTGTAAAAAAATTAATGGATTGATTACTATATTAACTACATAAAACTTTAAGTTAATAGTATAACAAGTAAAGAATTTTGGTAAATGAGTGGTGTCATGTGACTCTACTCCCTCTAAGGTAGGTCCGCCCTTGCTCCAGACCCCTTGTACAAAAATTCGACCCCATCATGCAAACTAAATTTTGATGTAAAGTTGACATTGCCCACCGACCTGCATTGCAAATTTCTGCCTGCCAAATTGATTCAGAACCAAAGCAATTGGAATGTAAATTCAAAACATTTAAGAATTAGGGAAAAAATAAAAAGAAGGCAAAAAGTTAAAGCAATAACCTTTGAGTCTTGATGTTGGGAAGATAGACAACAATAAGCTCACAAAAGAGGTTGAGGATCTCCTACATAGCCATCATATTCTCTTCTTTTATTATATGCTCCATCTAAAATGTAAGTCCAAGCATTGCCCCTTTATAATTATCAACTACTTTTCACAGTAAATATGAACTATCTAATTATCATATATCTATATATTTTTCATCGTACCCAATGGCATTCACAAGAAGTTTGAGGTGAGATTAAGTGAAAATAAGATAATGAAATTGTATTATAAGATCATTGCATGACCAAATAGACAAATGATTGGCCCACCAAGAACTTTAGAATGATGTCTTTTTCTGACAGCTGTTGACCTAAAAAAGAACCCCATGCTTTATAACTATATCAAGGAAAAAATTCATGAAACAGATCAAGGATAAATTAGCAAGTATATATCAAAAAAGGATCACACAACAAAATAGAAGCTTTAATCTTCCAATAAAACTAAAAGGGAGCTATGTGCTGGTACATCAAGAATTTCTATGACACGTCCAAATATACATTGTCAAAATACAACAAATCATTAACCCAATTATCGAAGCTCCACCGGTTACGAAAGCTATCACTGGTTTTGGCCCTTAGCTGTTTTTAGGTAAATAAAGTTCAAGCTTGCAAAGAAAATTAGCTTTTGTCCTGTTTGTACATGAAAATTAGAGTTCAATTTCCCATGTCTTGTTTCCCACATACATATTTGCACAAATTATTCATGAAGGATTTAAAATACAAAACATAAGAATAAGAAACAGAGGAATTTCACTCTTTTCCTTCTACTTCTTGTGCTTGATCCTTATCCTTCTTCAAATGACTTCAAACATAGTATCTACAATGATAAATTATCATGCTCACACCATACGTACTAAGAGTTGTAAAGCTAAAATCTACAAAAACAGTTACAACATAAAAACATCGAAAGTTTCAAGGCCTGCATGATTTCCAAACTTCAAAATCTAAGAGGATTTTGATCGTAGGAAGCCTCAAAAGTAATAGCAAGAGGTTCAAAAAGTATTAAATATCAATAGGGAACCACCTTTGAACCCCACGAAGCAAAAGTTCAACTCACCAAATCCCTAAGAACAAAATAAACACCAACACCAACACCAACACCAACATCAAAATAGATATGAGCACAAATATTATGAGGAAAATAAAAATAAAAAATGAAGGAGCTAAAAGTGAAAAGCCTTGTAAAAAACACAATGACCTACAGAAAGAAAGGTAGGCATGAGAAAAAACTCGCCGCTGATAGAAAACATTTCACCATCCATTGAAAATATAAGTGACAAAACAAAGATAAGAACCCCACTCAATCAAGAAACAAAAGAATTGCCATTAAGTCGATAGAGAAAAGCAACACAAAAACCACATGTGAAAAGGATCACTAGCAAAGACACGTAATTGTCACAACAATTGATAGCGGAAACAAAAAAAAAAAAAAACCCTAAGACGATCATTGGTGAGAGAATGGTTAATTGGCGGATCAAGTGAGAAGGGTGCTGACTATTGAGATACGTGTAGAGCAAAAACAAAGTGAAAAGCAAAAGCACCAGGCGATTGATGAGAGAAACGAAAAGAACTAAAAACTCAAAAATGCCCTTTAAACCTAATAAAATATAAGGTATAGGTGTTAAATGTGGAGAAGCTATGTAGATAAGAACCACCGACATATAGTTTAGACTAGTGAAACAAATTTGAAGGATGATAGTTTACCCCACCATGGCAGGGGCGACAATCCAGTATCATGCAAGTGAAGCGCAAAACAGACGTGCGCAACGCACGTGTGCCATTTACTCCCAACACGGGGATAAACCCCTCAAAAACCCCCTCCTATAAAGCACAGTCCTAGGAACCTCGCTTCAAATTCTTTCGTGAGCAACAAAAATGGAGGTTGCAATCCCCATCAGACTGAACCCTCCTATCTTTTCTTCCATACCAATCACTCAAACCCCTCAAAATCTCACTTTCTTTCAAGTCCCCACAAGGCGCAGGCTCAAAATCCGAGCTTCTTCCTCTGCGAATCCCGGCGGGTCTGGCTCCAATGGCTTCTCTTGGTTCAGCCTTGCTCGCTCTTTCCGGCTTGGGTCGGAGCGGTTCTGGTCCAAATTTGGGGAGTCGGTTAA
Organism: Theobroma cacao; assembly: GCF_000208745.1. NCBI lineage: Eukaryota > Viridiplantae > Streptophyta > Magnoliopsida > Malvales > Malvaceae > Theobroma > Theobroma cacao. Next base: position 14,133,853 of record NC_030856.1, on the reverse strand, counting down.
GAAGGAAACAGGGTTTAATTTGGATGAGGCGAATGTAAGGGTAGATGAGCTGGTGGGACGAGTTAAGGAAGGGTTCAGGAAAGGCGAGGGTGAGTTCACTCGGTTGTGGACTGAGTTGGTTCCCGAGTTTGTTAGCTGGAACCGGTGGGAGCGCTGGAAGGTAAGCTTTTTTGGGTTATTTCATTTTTATTTTTAAGTTTTTGAGTGATTGAAAATGAATGGAATACTAACGTAGCAAATGCTGAAATTAATTTTGGTATTACACTTTCAAAGTTTTGGAAATGAATGGCTGGTATTGATCGATATCTGCATTAATTAGATTGAACAGCCAACGGCTTAGTTCAAGTCTGTTCTTGGATGTTTGACTTTTGTGGATTTTTAGAGTTTTGTATCTGTAGACAGGATAGGGGATAATGAAAAATGAAATTCATACTAAATGACAACATTCTTAGAATTACATGAAGTATGAAGTTGAAATGAAACTTCAGTTTCTGTGTGAAACACAGGATAGATGTGTCCAGGTCCAGTTGCATTTTCTTTCTGTTACTGTATATTCTGACTTCTGAAAAAAGGATAAGCCTTTCCCAGTTGGCCCATTATGAAAAAGAGCCAATGCCTTTTGGTGTTTTATCTTTTTTCAGTAAGGCTTCCATTTCTTCTTCAATGTGCTTTGAGAATGATTGAAACATAACTCACTGCCGTGTTACATGTTCTTATCAAATATGGTTTTGGCTATAGGTACCCTTTGCTTCCAACTGAGTTCAATAGTAACATGTTTTTTTTTGTTTGAACCAATCTGATGAGATATTAGTTGCGCCCAATGTGATTTCCACTATTAACAGATCATTCCTTCTCAGTATAACAGAAATAGAGGTTTAAACCACTAGAAACAGACTAGTTGTCTAAGATAGCGTTTCTTAATCTGAAATGCTGAAATTCATGCAAAGTTGAAGGTAAATGCTGTTTCTTCTTTCAGAACATTATGGTCTAATAAATGGAGAAAAATCTTTTAGATTCAATTAAAGAAGCTCTTAGAAATGGGACAGAGTTGGACCATGCAAGATCATGGAGAAAGCATTCGTTATATACAAGCTGATCCAATAAAAACCATGAGTATTGGCCCTATGTACAAATCAAAAGAAAAGAAAAAGGGTATATTTTTGAGTTGGAAGGGATGAATTATGATTTTACTGTGTGAACATATTCTGACAAGAAAGAACTGCTTTCTTGAGGTTATGTTGTTAGATTTTCTTTTTGTTTCATTTAGTTATTTCAAGCATATTTGTTTTATAGTTTCTTTTTCTAATTTGAAGTCATGATTGGAATCTAGAAATCTCACTCATGAACCTTATCATAATGATGGAGGATGATAAAGGGGAACTTGGTAATTGAATTCGCCTTAGGATTGCAAGGAAACATTTGGGGGATTTGATGGGAAGCAAGGCTTGGGAGTCAAGAATCCCTATTGAAGCTTTTCTTAATGATTAGCGAAGATGATGAAGACAACAAAGGAATGGAATATTTTTTGACCTTGTACAAATAGGCTTGAATTTCTCATAAGGAAAGAAAGTATCACTCCTCCTATGGTTTGCACCACCAAGCTACTGATAGATTCTTATGTTCTTCAATAGAAAGCCTGTACAAAGTGAGCTGGTGTAATTTGACCCTAATAAAGATAAATCTTTACCAAAGAGTAAAAGAAGGCCTAATATGTGACACATTGTAATCTAAATAACATGAATTCAAGAGCCCAAAGAATATTTTAATTCAACCATGAGCAGAGCCATGGGCTTGTGGACGATGCCTCACTATTACACTATAAATAGTAGCTCTGCATAAGTTCTGAGTGGAACCTAACTCAACATATCCCATAAATGAATGCTTGGGTCTTGTAAATCTGCCCCTTTTTTGTTTCCACCATGAATGCTGTATGTCTGACTTCAATCACACAATATGGATGAACTCATTACTCCAGAACCTTGATTAATATAAATACTTAAAATTTTAACTAGGGAAGGAGAGGACGCTTGTGGATTTATATCAGGGTGTCAAGGGGGTGCAGTTCCATGTTCATGTTTCTGCTAGAATTTCTTTTTTCTCTTTTTAATATTTAGTTGAGGAGGGTGGGGAATGGGTGTTGTTTGAATAAAATAGCAAAAAGGTTGATTATTTAGTGGGAAAAACTTGTAAATTTAGGGCTTGAAGTGGTAATTGGGTGTGTGATTTTGATAATGAAAGGGTAAAGTTTTGATTAGATAAAAAAGTTAAATGAAACTTGGAGCCTTTTGCTGCTAAAAATTCCAAGTCATCCACATACACTATGAGAATAGCTATCTTCCCATTAGTTGAATACTTTGTGAACATGGTGGGATTTGTCTGTACCTGAATGTATCTTTTGCCTTTTACAGACTAGGTGAACCTCTCAAACCAAGATCTTGGTGACTGTTTTAACTCGTGTAGAGACTTTTTTAGTTTGCATACCTTTGACCCAAACTTCCTTTCAAAGCCCGGTGGTGGATCCATGTAAAATTCCTCCTCCAAGTCACCATTAAGAACTGCATTCTTCACCTCTAGCTGTTGTAGAGGCCAGTCAAGATTGGCTACAATTGACAGAAGTACTCTCACTGTGTTTAACTTCACCACTAGTGCAAAGGTTTCAAGGTACTCAATACCATATGTTTGAGTGAAACCTTTAGCCACCAAGCGTGCCTTGTATCGCTCAAGGGATCCATCTGACTTGTACTTAGTTGTGAGTACCCATTTGCAGCCAACTGTCTTTTTCTCTTTTTGTAAGATCTATTGCCTCCTATGTCTTGTTCTTCTCAAGGACCTTCATTTCGTCAAGAATAGCCATCTTCCTCTTAGGGACCTATAAAGCATCCTGCAGTCTTTGGAATCTCTACACAAGACAACTGTGAGGTAAACAAAGAGAAGGTAAGTGACAGATTTTTGTAAGACACAAAATTTGACATGGGATACTTCGTACAAGTTCTGACTCCCTTACGATTAGCAATGGGAATATCAAGGTCGAACATACTATACTCGGAGTGAATTCACTGGGAATTAGGTAAAGTATGAAGGTTACCTGGAATTTCAGTGGAGTTTTGATTAGTCTGTGGTTCTAACTCTTGACAGTGCTGAGAGGCATTAATCTCATTGCTTTGACTTTGTTTTCTCTGTGAATAAAATAAGAAGTTCTTTCATACTTCTTGTTTCTCCATTGCTGTTCCTATCAAAATTATGAGATGACCCTATAGAATTTGGACTTGAGTTTTCATTAGTTAAAACACTAGTTCGGTGTTTATAAAAAAATTTGGCCCATCAGATGTGGTGTTTTTGGATTGAATGGTATATTTGGGTTGAAAAACATCAAAATATTCCAAATCTTCAATATGTGTCTCCCCCTAAAGATGAGTGTAAAAAAATAGTTTAGACTCAAAAAAGGTGACATCCATTGTGACAAACATCTTTTGGAACTAGGATCATAACATTTGTATCCTTTATGAGTTGGAGCATAACCTACAAAAACACATTTCCGTCTCGTGGATCTAATTTCCCATGGTTTTGATCATTAACATGAACAAAGGCAGTACATCCAAACACTTTTAAAGACAAGTCAGAAGACCACTTAGATATAGGAAAGCTCTTTTTAAAAACACTTAGAGGTGTTTGAAAGCTTAAGATCTTTGTAGGCATGCGATTTATAAGATATGTAGCAGTTAAAATAGCTTCGCCCTGAAAATACTTAGGAACCTTATTTGTAAACAAAAATGCTCTAGTAACCTCTAAAAATTGTTTGTTTTTTTCTTTTAGCTATGCCATTTTGTTGAGGAGTGTCATTACAAGAACTTAGGTGTGTTTTGCCTTTTTTTTAAAAAAAATCGCCTAGGACTTTGTTAAAATATTCTTTGCCATTGTCACTTCTAAAAAGTTTTATTTTTTCTTGAAATTGTGTTTCCCCCATGGCATAAACGATTTTGAAAACCTTTTCTATTTTATATTTTTCCTTTAGCAAATACACCCAACTTACCCTCACAATATTATCAAAAAAGCTAACAAACCATTTTTTGCCAAAAGGTCTTGAAACCCAAGATGGTCTCCAAACATCACTGTGGATTAACATAAATGGTTTTGATGTCTGATATAGTTCTGGAGGAAAACGTGAACGATGATGCTTGGCTAATTCTCAAATCTCACATTGAAATGAAGATGGACTTTTGTTTTTAAATAAACTAGGAAACAAGTGTTTTAAATAATAAAAACTTGGATGTCCTAATCTATAATGCCGCAGCATAAAATCACTAGGAACAGAAACAGATTGAAAACATGTACTTTTAACTTGTTTTCCCGAATCAGGTTCAAATTCAAACAAATGGAGACCTCCGCTTTCTTTAGCATTGCCAATTGTCTTCCACGAGACCATTTCTTGAAACTTACACCGAGAGGGATACAAATTAGCTTGACACATGAGATCTTTAGTTAACTTACTGATGGATAAAGGATTACAAGACAATTTAGGTACATGAACTTTATGCAGAGTTATGGATGGAGATATAACAATGGATCCTGTGCCAGCTATTGCCGAGAGAGACCCATCGGCAATCTTGATATTTTTGTTCCCTGCACAAGGAGTGTAAGTGGCAAAAAGGTTGGAGTGACTTGTCATATGATCAGTTGCTCTAGAATCTACGATCCAAAAGGTGGTTTTATTAGAAGAATTGACACTAAGAAGGGTAGTAACAAATTTACCTTTTTGGGCCAAGGAACAAGAGGAATTTAAGAACTGTGGAGATTGGAAAAACTTGTGCAAGTGCTCTAGTTGTTCCTTTGTGAATGGAGATGCTTCTGGGGCGACTTGCTGTCCGCAGTTCTCTTCATGGTAGGCTTGAAATGCTAGGTTTTTGCCCCTTGTTTTCTTTTTCTAGTTTGGAGGTTTCCCGTGAATCTTCCAATAGGTTTCCTTTGTATGCCATGGCTTCTTGCAGTGATGGCACCAAGGTTTTTTCTTTCTGTCATTGTTGGATTTAATACCCCTTGAAACTAGGGCTCAATTTTGAATATTTGTCCCAGGTTTTGCTTCTTGGTTGTTCAAAATAACCTTCCTTCTAGTCTCTTATGTTCTAATCTCTAAAAAAGCTTTACGAAGTGATCGTAGACGTTTTTTTTCCAAGGATCCTAGACCCAACTTCATCAAAATCATAATTGAGACTTGCCAAAAACAAGTACCTATGGTCATTCTCCTATTTCTTCATGATTTTCACACTATCAATAGGACAATCCCATTCATCATTGTAACATTGATCCAATTCTTGCGAAAGGGAAACTATCTCATTATAATATATAGTAACTTCACGTTCCCCTAGTTTAGATTTCCACAATTTTGTTTTCAAATAAAACATCCGAGATGCCCAAGCTTTCCCTTGCCATCAATTGCCAGCTTCACAGACTGAGCTCATTCTAGGTAGTTTTTGCCGTTCAGTTTGTGGGAGGTTAACTAGAAAGATGTTAGGAAAAATAGTCTGCTCTGTTTGTTGCATCAGAAGAATCCGTGGTTCTTCTTGCCCCAGTCATGGCCGATTTGGCCATAAAAAAAGTCAAGAGCCTTGCTCTGATACCACATAAGTTTATAAAAGAACTTGATTCAACTTATCTCATTCTGCTGAATAACAACTGCAATATATAGGAGAAAACATAACAACAGAATCTGTTATTGAATCCCCTTATTCTAGGCACCAGAAAAGATCCCTTAAGTTAAGGAATCTTCTTATTCTGAAAAACTGAAAATATCTAAACAATAAAATCAGAAACTATTTCCTAAAAATCAAGAACCAATTCCTTGGCTTGACTTTAATAACCATCGAGCCTAACTATCCGACAAAACTAAATAAGCCACATTTGATCCATGAAAAGATACATTTAGTCTCTACAATCCATTTTGCTTCTTTAGAGTTTGGAAGTGGGTCCCTGCCTAGTAAAGATCTATCGGTCTTTTTTGAACCAATAAAATGTACCCTTAACAAAATAAAGCACAAAAGGCTAACATGTTACTAGAAAGCATGCACATTATTGGATAAGGTGTACACCTTTTAATTACAAACTTTAATAAATAGGCTTCTAGGCATTTTCACCACCGTTCCTTGAGGTATGCCTCAGTTATGTTTTTCAAACACTAGCCTTATCAATCGTACTTCTACATAGAATTTTTTCCATGTTCGAAAAATTTTAAGTTCCTGCCAAACAACTGTTGGACCTCTTATATAAAGTTAGAATAATGTGTAAAATGTCAAATACAGTTGGAGAACAAACTTGACAAATTTCAGAACATCTTCTGGTTTTTAATTTTAAATTGAAAAATAAAAAATTTGTGTGGAAATAAACCAACTTAAAAGTATTGTAAGAATCTTTAAATAAGACTTACTAATGTTGGTCAGAATGCCTATCTGCATAATCTTGCTCTTTCATGGTTATTGTATGGCCTACTCAAAAGATTGAATTGCAGGATATAGCTCATTCATATGAACCCAAATTGGTTTGGCTTTCTGCGTTTCTAATTTTTTTCTTGATCATTTCATTATTGTGAAGCTGATAATTGGTTAATTATTCTCAGGATTTCAAGAATTGGGAGCCCAAACGGGTTACTGCATTGATCCTCTATATTTTTGTTGCAATAATTTCTTGTCAAAAACTGTATGCTGCCGTGCGAGCTCCTCAACTAGGTAGAGAAAGAAAAGAATTAACAGAGGCTTATATGGAGGCATTGATTCCTGAACCCTCTCCTAGTAATATTAGAAAGTAAATGCATTTCTTTTATTACTTGCATATGCAGTTTACTGATTACTTTATATTCTAATAATGTATCAGACATAACTATCTAGTTGTGAAGTGCTGCATGATTTATCAATCAGAATCTAGGTTCATGTTGAATGAAAGATTAATTACCTCCTATATAATTTTCACAACTTTCAATGCATATGTTAGAGGTAAGTCATTGAAATAAAATATAATTAAATTGTCGCTTTTATTTGTTTTAGACCTTTTAGACATTGTTGCTTATTGTTTATTTATATTCTTGAATTTGAAGTGTTGATTCATTTCATGTGTTTGAAGAGATTTTCTAAATTATTGATCTTGTGAAAATAAAGAATTTTGGTAAATATCTGTCTATGAATCTAATTTCTGACAAGGCACATAGATTATCTGAATAAAGGTCTGGATACTCGTAAGTGATGTGATTTGTTGTGGTAAAAAGAAAGAATGTTTTGTGCATAAATCTGCTGAATTTGTTAAGGGAATGCAAGTGGTTTCTTCTGCATGTAGTCAAACTATTCCTAATAATTTTTGTCTAGTGTCTAATATTTTTGAGAAACAAGTAGCTTGCTTCTTATTATGTAAGTTTATTGCTGGTTTATTATGAAGTACATTTTTTGCCTATAGATAATATGTTGTTGTATCTACGCGTTTCTCGTTTCTTTGTCCGTGAACTTTGTTAACTTGAATGCTTTCTCGTGGTACAAACATTAAAAATCTTGAAACCAATGAAGAGATTTGACAGCATGGCTGTCCAACTTGAATTCTTATATTCTCCATTATTCATGTTGTTGCAGGTTTAAGAAGAGTTTATGGAGGAAGACAATACCCAAAGGCCTTAAATTGAAAAAGTTCATTGAAGGACCTAATGGAATGCTTATTCATGATAGTTCTTATGTTGGAGAAAATGCATGGGATGACGATCCAGAGCCTTCTAAAGAGAAAGTGAAACAAATTATTGACAGTGATGCAAGATTAAATGCAGAGGAAAAGGATGAGTTAAGTAAAGACTTGGGCATCTCAGGTCAGTTAATGTGCATGCATGTACATAACTGTCAAGCATCAAATGCCAGCTTTGTTATTTTTTTATCCATACAAAATAGTTATCTTGCATTTTAGTTTGAATATTTTCTTTTTAATTGCAAATGTTGTATTCTAGTAGTAATTCAGTTTATCTCCATTACATGAGCAATGACTTGCTTTCTGCTTCGGTATTTTCTGCATGGCAGGTATATAACTTGAAGTTAATATATGACAACTGGTATCTTTGTAAAGTCACATAGGTTTGTGGGGGATTTGGCTAATGATTTAATATTCTGACCTTTGTGTTTCTTGACGGCCTGTTTCATTGTGTTTGCTCTGGTAGGTGAAGTTCCAGAAAGTATGGGAACATGGCGTGAAAGGCTTCAAGCATGGAAGGCGATCCTCAGAAAGGAAAAGTTATCTGAGCAATTAGATTCCATAAATGCCAAGTATGTAGTTGAATTTGACATGAAAGAGGTGGAAAACAGCCTTCGCAAGGATGTAGTTGAAAATGTAACAGAAACAGAGGGAACTAGAGCTCTATGGATATCTAAGAGATGGTGGCGCTATCGTCCTAAACTCCCTTACGCTTATTTTCTTCAAAAACTTGAATGCTCTGAGGTAAGTTGGTGTACAATCTTGTTTCTAATCTTCTCTGCTTTTGAGGAAATACCTAGCAATTTTTGGCATTGCATTGCCCAATATTTTTTTTTCATTCTTTTTACCTTATTAGGTCAAGTTTATTTTGTATTCAATTGGTAAATTTCATAGTGTACCCACAAAATGAACATGTGTGTCATGTATATATCTATCTATCTATCTATCTGTCTGTCTATCTGTTTATTTATTATATAATAGGTGTTAGGGATCAGGGGTACCGGCTGGTACATTCCATTTTGCTTTATATAACCGTATGTTTATTTCGATGTACTGGCATGTTTTCACTGGTTGAAATATTATGTTTCAGTCAGCACGAATCTCTCTCTCTCTTATTTTTTTTCATTTCAAAACCTATTGCTACAAATCTCATAAAATCACTTGGAACCGCCAGCTTATCACACGAAAAGACAAACACCAACAAATATGCATAGAGAGAGAGAGAGAGAGAGGATTTGTGTTGTAGAGAGAGAAGAATGCTTCAATTTTCTTTTCAGAGAGCTAAGGAGCTGTTAGAGAGAGATTTGCAAAATGAAAGCCCATGAGGAAGGAAAGAGTACCACCATAAAAACTGTTACTGTGGAAATACCAGTACTCACAAGGAAAAATAGAGTTGTTTTAACCTTTTGTGCTTATTGAAAACCAGAGCTTAACGTTCTGTCTTTAAGATGAGCATTTTATGGTTTTGTTATACTAGAAAGTAAAAGCTTCAATATTTTTCATTTCCAATTTTATCTTCTAGGTGAGTAGTTATTTGAATGGGCTGGCTGTTTGCCTATTAAATAAATTAAATGTCTTCACCTGAATGTTGTGTTTCACTAAGTGAGAAGTAAGGTTTTGTTTGGTGGATTATTAATTAATTACTTTGTTTTACGAAATTTAGTTTTTTTAATTTTAAAGGAACCTGATATTATGTCAAATTTACATGTTGATATTGTTATAATCAAAGAGTGTTATCATTTATATTTGCTCTAGTATTAATATTATTAAAATTATTATGAATTATGTAACTTAAATTAAATTAATTGCTTCTATTGTTATGCATATGAACAAATGTATTTGTAATTTTTATAATTATATATTCTGATAAATGTTAAATTGTACACCGTAATATATCCATACCCGTATGCATCACTTTTCTAAGAAGACCAAAACTTTGACTGGTATGGTACCAACAACCTATATGTTTGTGTGTGTACATATATGTACCAATAAACCTGCAATGGTCTACCAAAATACATGGTACCAGTATGTACCACTTTTCTAAGAAAAACAGAATGCTAACTGGTGCATTATCTGCAAACTTTATGTATGTTGTGTGTGCGTGTGTGAACACATATATTTGTATACATGTAGACATGTTTGGCTTGGGTCATGTATGCATCAAAACATGAGCATCACGCATGTGCTTGCACTTGCACACTGATATTCATAAGCATGTTTGCATTATATATTCTATTTAGGGCAAAGGACTTAGATGGATTTATATTATTCCTCTTAACTTTAGAAATGGTGCAAATACAACATAAAAGAAAGGACTGGAAATATTCTGATGCAAAATTCAGAGGTTTAAACATGTGTCAATACATTATATTTGTTCTGAAGGCAATTACTACTATATGATATTTGTGGGGCACCAAAATGGCTATGGAGGAAGTTTGTGATCATGCATTCTTTTTAAAACAGGTTACTGCTGTTGTTTTCACAGAGGACTTGAAAAGATTGTATGTAACAATGAAAGAAGGTTTTCCATTAGAATATGTTGTAAGTATAATGTTTCATTCCTTTTTGCTGAAACAGAGTTGTGTACATCCTTTCCATAAAATTTCTTGTTGCTGTGATTATTTGGTAGGTCGATATTCCCCTTGATCCTTACTTATTTGAGATTATCTCAAGTTCTGGAGTTGAAGTAGACCTCCTTCAGAAGCGACAGATCCATTACTTTCTGAAAGTTGTGATTGCATTGGTGCCTGGAATATTAGTTTTATGGCTTATTAGGGAGTCTGCAATGCTTCTTCATGTCACCTCTAAGCGTTTTCTTTACAAAAAGTATAACCAACTATTTGATATGGCTTATGCAGAAAACTTCATACTGGTAAAAGTTTCAAATTTGGCTGTTGTTTCTGCCCTGCTGTCAAATTCTGCCTGTTATTAAATTGTTATTGCATTCTGTACTTAATCAGCCTGTTGGAGATGTTGGTGAAACAAAATCCATGTATAAAGAAGTGGTATTGGGGGGTGATGTTTGGGATCTTCTCGATGAGCTGATGATTTATATGGGAAATCCCATGCAATACTATGAAAAAGGTGTTCAGTTTGTTCGGGTAAACTTTTATACTCAATAGATGTTTTCTCGGTCCTCAAGTATTGATTGGACTATAACGTAAGCATGTCATGGTTATGTGATGACAGGGTGTTCTTCTCTCTGGACCTCCTGGGACAGGAAAAACACTTTTTGCACGAACACTAGCAAAGGAAAGTGGGCTGCCTTTTGTTTTTGCTTCTGGTGCTGAGTTTACAGATAGTGAAAAAAGTGGTGCAGCTAGGATCAATGAGATGTTTTCTATAGCAAGAAGAAATGTAAGCACTCTCCTCTCTTCCCTTGCCTCCCTCTTCTCTTTTTGTTTAAAAATTTTGTAAATCGATTATCACTGGTAGATTGAGAATTTATTCAGTGCTCATTTATTTAAGCTTTGACAAGTTGGAGCTCATTTATTTTATGCTGTTGCAAATCTGGTAGTGTAGTGCTTTTGAAATACTTTACTCACCTAAGTCATAAAAATGATTAGGTTATGTTTTCACAAATATAATTCCAAGTGTGTTTTGGATATTTTATTGAAGTAAAGTTTCTCTTTAAATTTTTGTGAAACTTAAATATGCTGAATTTCAGGCGCAGTCCAAAAATAGCTCCTTCAAGTTTTCGCTCTTTATTGTCTCCATTAATAGCTGTTAAAATGCTTAAGAAATAGAGTGGTGAGTAAAAGTCAACTGTTTGGGGCAAACAACAAGTCATTTCACTTTTTTTCGCCAAAATTAATGATTCTTTCTACTGATAATTAGAACAATTGATGAATACAGGGATTGTCTGCTATTGTTGTCCTTTTTTTCTTTTTCTTTTTCATTTTTCTATTCAAATTAAATATAAAATGAAAGAAAATAAAAAACTAGAAGACCGATTTGATGTTTTAGTTTTTGAAATCTAAGAAAAAGTTTTAGTAAATGTGGAAAGAACAAGAAAGTTATCTTTATATTTTCATAAGAAGTAGAAACAAGAGAAAACAATTAACAAATTTTTTTTGGTAAGATATGGCATTCTACTAGTATTTTATGATTACTACCTTTCCATGAGTACCACCATTGGGAGTGACTTCCAAGTTTTCAACACCTCCATGGCTCTGCCACCTTTCTCGTGCCCATCATCTCAACTGCTCATTATCACACAACCAGCAGATTTTATCTTACTCTAGTTATTAAACATTATGATTGTCACCTCACCCTCCTAGGACTACCATTAGTGATACTCTGGTTCTACCGATTTGGGACAAACACCATCACATCCATAGCAGGCAACCTGACACTTTTAATTACCACCATCATTGCCCTGTAGTCCATGGCTGCCCCTGCAACTTAGTATCATAATCAATCCCAACCGTGACTAGTTTTCATTTTTATTAAACACCATGATTGTCACCTCACCCTTCTAGGACTACCATTAGTGATACTCTGGTTCTACCGATTTGGGACAAACACCATCATATCCATAGCAGGCAACCTGACACTTTTAATTACCACCATCATTGCCCTGTAGTCCATGGCTGCCCCTGCAACGTAGTATCATAACCAATTCCAACCGTGACTAGTTTTCATTTTTATTATAACTCATCATCATTGTCATCAACCTATACTTTTGTTATGAACTATTTTGTTACTTTCATCCATATGTATTATATACATACCTGCAACTGCAAGAATGCATTAATATATCATTAAATGTAATATTTTTGTTTGATAAGTTTTTAATTTTGTTACGAGCAAACATGTTAGTTATTATTATTATTATTACAGCCCCAGAGAAGTGCATAATAAATAATTTCAAGGATAAACCCTTGTACAGGGTCCAGCACCTAAGCATTAGGCTTATTGGTTGGTGCATGATTTTCTTGCTTAAAAAGCAAGACTCGAATTTCCTTTCCCCCAAATCCAAAAAAAAAAAAAAACCCTGTACGAGGACCATTTTGTGCTCTAATTCTGATGTAGCCAATTCTTATGGTGATTCAAAGCTCTAAATCAAGTTAATGAAACAGCATCTCATTCCTACGGATGGGAGTCTGAGATTGCAGCAAAGACTAGATTAAATTTATTGATAATAATAAAAGTTTACTGCCTTCTACCAACAAGAGTCCTCTTTTTTTTTTTTTTTTTAAAGTTAAGCACATTTCCTTACTGAAAAAAGGGATGAGTATCCTTGGAGATAAACAAAAGTAGAATCTGATTTTAGGATGCTATGAAGACATTAGCATACCATCCCAAAATCAGGCCATCATCATCAGGACGAAAAGAGAAACAGAGCCAACACCTATTTACAAGATCTCTGCCACATCTATAAACTATCAGAACAAATGCAAACACAAAAACAGCTACTGTTCTGACACAACTAATCACAGAAGATCAAACAATAGAAACCACCACCTACTGACTCCTTGAACACATTCAAACAAAAGAACCTCAGCAGACAAAAACAGGCCACGTTACTTCCATTATGACACCAACCAACCCTGTCTGTTGTAACTTGTGCCACCGTTGCAACCAGAATTGATTCAACCAAATTCCCTTAAGCATATTAGTATCAATTTCCACCCTGCAATAATAGTTCTTTTCATAGTAATAATGAAGAGAACCAGATAGAAGCTACAGGTCTTACAAGGCTCGGAAAACAGACTTGAGTTCATGAGAAAACCAGAATGAAGATCAACAACTCAGAGCTTGGTGAGCTTGTTTTAGCTTGTTTTACCAAAAGGAGTCCTTAAATAAGAGATAAGAAAGTTCCTTAACAATTAGTAATTTTTTGTTTTAGTTGAGATATTATTTTTTCATAATTTATAATTGATTGACATGACTCCACTAGAAATCATAACTTAAAAGAAAAGGAAAAAACAAAATTATAGTATTCCTACTTAAAATGTGCATGTCTCTGTGATGACTAAAATTCTAATTTAATCCCCAAAGATAAAAATTTTACTCGGCTACAAGTCTTCTTTAGAATGCTATGCATCCAATTACTTCTTAATAACTGAATCTTGATAATGTTTCTTTCTTGTTTGTGCTTGATTTTCTATGTGTTAGTGTTTCTGTTTGTTGTTGAATAAATAGCAGTCATGCTGATGAATAATCTGAACAATGGCCAATATTTCCATACATCTTTGATATTTATTAGTAAGCATGTTGTCTAGTTTACTTCTGGTTCCTGAAAGTCCCTTTCATGGAAAAGGTGAGTGCAAGCCAGCCTGTACCTGTGCCCCACTGTTGTTACTTCTTCCGGGACTCAATTTCTTGAGCATTTTGACAATCAAATCTCCTAAGATCGGTTAGAAAGCTAGTTCAGGAACCTCCTTTTAATACCATATTAGTCTCTATATCATATCCCCTTGGCCATGGAAGAGCCTTTAATTTTATTAATGGAGAGGAGAGGACTTCAATACCGATGACAGGTGCTTTTGAGGTAGTGTCATCAATCAAAGTTGGCTGACCAACCTCCCTTAAAAGTTTGTAATTTTTCTTTTGTCTCTCATATATTAGCCCAAGGAGTAATGGTCAGAAGGTTGTTTTTATATTTCTCTTTAAATTATCAATCAATCATCTTCCTGATTCTTTACGGTCCATGAGCACTTGCATTTCAAAAGGTTCCATTGAAAATATTTAAAATAATCTAATTCTCCTGTTGTTGTGATTGTTATATGCCTTTAGTTCAGCAGCAAATTTCTAATGATGGGTGAATGAAACCAAATGCTACATTGAAATTTATTCTCCATATATATACAATTTTTTCTTGCTGAGTGCTGACAGCATTGGCATTTATTTTCAACTTTCAAGTTCCAGAGGCTATTACCAGCAATGTCATTCTAATTTTCTTTAACACTTGTTGATTATCTTACTGTGTATCTTCCAGTTGTCCTTCTCTTATGAGAATTGCATACATATCCTTTGGTGCAGGCACCTGCATTTGTATTTGTTGATGAAATCGATGCCATTGCTGGAAGGCATGCAAGAAAGGATCCACGCAGAAGGGCAACATTTGAAGCTCTCATTGCTCAGCTTGATGGGGAGTAAGTATAGTAGTTTACCTCAATGCATACTGTAGTATTTGCTCCCATAACGACTTGAGGCAAACTTCCATTAGTAAAATAATAATCAATTATCTTCCTCTCCCCCCCCCCCCCCAAGCTTTTGAGCTCACAATTCTCTTCTCTTTTCACCTTTTTTTGCTAAGTTTTCTTGTTTACTCTATGAACAATGTTAAACTACTCTCTTTTTGGTACTGTACTGGAGCATCTGGTCAACTTGCAGTTTGAATTCTGAAATGGCAATTTTTTGAAGCAGTGAAAGGAGCTCCATAGTTTGTTGTTTTCTTGACTTTGCAGAGTCAAACCATATTTCTGTTCAACTCCATTGTTTTCTTATTCAGCTTGACATCCTGTAGGAAGGAAAAAACTGGTGTTGATCGGTTTTCACTCAGACAAGCGGTGATATTCATCTGTGCCACCAATAGGCCAGATGAATTGGACCTTGAATTTGTTCGCCCCGGGCGCATTGATCGTCGTTTGTACATTGGCTTGCCAGATGCAAAGCAACGGGTGCAGATATTTGGTGTGCATAGTGTAGGAAAGCAGCTAGCTGAAGATGTGAACTTTGAAAAGGTGAGTTGATTCATCGTAATTTGAGCATGTGTCTATGTATTTTGGGTTGTGACTGTTTCTATTCTTGTGTTTCTTAAACTTTCTCAAAATCATGTTAACTGTATTTTCATGTATTATACAACTATAGAATATAAAGGGACAAAAAGTCTGATGCTGGTAAATTAATGTATTTGCTTATCATCATCATTATTGCATCTCACACTTATGTTGCTTTTCAGAATTTTTTTTATCATTCTCTATATTGTAAAATAAAATTGTAGGACTGTAGTAATCATCTCTTGGATTTTTTTTCCTCTTTAATGCATTCAAATGTAGAGAAATTTAGTTTGGGTCAGAGTATCTCTCTCGATAGTTATCATACTGCTATGATATGTAGGCCACTCATGCAGGGTATTGATGTTCTTTTTGTTTCCAAGCACAGGAGTGCTTAGTTTCTTGGGAGATATGCTTTTGTTATCTGCATGCAGAATAAAATTATAAATAAATAAATTGAAAATCAGTTGTGGATATCAGAGAATCAAAACAGTGAACTCCTTGTGTTCAGAGGAAAAAACCAAGAGAGTTTTTTATTCTCTGTCATGAAAATATTTACAGTAGCGTATACACACACGCACATTGTTAACCCTAAAACAGGAAGTTATCACAAATATAGAAAGCACGATATTAGGCCCTAATAATTAGATATTGATGCAATATATAATAATTTTTCTTAAAAATCCTCCACCAGTCAACACTCCCCCTCAAGTTGGTCTATAGATGTCACACATGCTCAACTTGCAAACTTAAGTATGAAATTGTCTGATGCTAAGTCCCTTAGTAAACACATCAGCTACTTGTTTTTCTCAGGTCACATGAGAAATATGCAAAAAACCATCTATTATTTTTTCTTTTATGAAATGCTGGTCAATCTCTATAAGTTTTGTTCGATCATGTTGAACCGAATTGTGAGCTATACTAATAGCAGCCATGTTACCACAGAACATGGATAGACATTTCCTTTTTGACAATTGCAATTCTTCCATTACTTTCTACAGCCATAGTCACAAACACCGAGCCATAGCTTTATATTCTACACCTGCATTTGACCGAGCTACCACATTTTGGTTTTTTGCTCCTCCAAGTAACTAAATTTCCACCTATAAATGTGCAATAACCAGACATTGACCTCCTATCATCAGGAGATCTAGCCCAATCTGCATCTGTAAAAGCTTTTTTCTTTAGGTGACCATGCTTAAAGAAGAGCAATCCTTTTCCAAGTGCAGATGTCAGGTATCTTAAAACGCAGAAAACAGCCTCTAGATGAGAATCCCGAGGGTCATTCGTATATTGACTTACCAAACTTACGGCATCAGCTATGTCTAGTCTGGTGTGTGAGAGGTAAATCAATCTCCCAACCAACCTCTGATATTGGCCTAAATCAATTGACTCACCAACTCCTGCTTGTAATTTGTGATTAGCTTCAATCGGAGAGTCAGCATGTTTGCATCCCAACATATTGGTTTCTTCAAGGAGATCCAAAATATATTTCCTTTGAGAAATAAAGATTCCCTTATCTGATCTGGCAACCTCTATTTGAAGGAAATATCGTAACTTACCCAAATCCTTAATCTCAAACTCTTAAGCTAAAAGTTTCCTGAGCCGGGCAATCTCCTCCTTATCATCCCCAGTCACAACTGTATCTTCGACATAAACAATAAGTAGTGTGATTTTACCATCACAGTATTTAATAAACAAGGTATGATCAATATTGCTTTGATGATATCCAAATGAGATCATGCCCTTACTGAACCTATCAAACCATGCCCTAAATGATTGCTTCAAACCATATAATGCCTTCTTTAATCTACAGGCCTTCCCTTTAATCTTCTAATCATCAACTCTTAGAGGAATTTCCATATACACCTCTTCCTCCAAGTCTCCATATAGGAAGGCATTCTTGACATTAAATTGTTGTAGGTCCCAATCAAGGTTAGTTGCAGATGATAACATGATTCTGATAGTATTCATTTTTTCAATAGGAGCAAAAGTTTCTTGATAGTCCACCCACTAGGTCTGGGTGAAGCCATTTGCCACTAGTCTAGTTTTGTACCTTTCTACTAAACCATCTGCCTTATGTTTCACTTTAAACACTCATTTGCATCAAACTGGTTTTTTTCCTAATGAGGAAGTAACAAGTTCCCAAGTCATTTTTTGCCAAAGTCTTCATCTCTTCAACCATTGCCTCTTTTTATTTTGGATCATGATATGCTTCTTGCCAACCCTGTGTAATAGAAATAGAAGAAACAGATAATACAAATGCTCTTTAGGAGGGAGACAAAGAATCATAGGAAACAAAGCTAGAAATAGAATGTTTAGTACAAGCTCTGACTCCTTCTGATAGCAATAGGAACATCAAGATCATTAGCAATGGAATTAGAATTATGGCAATCAAAAGTTAAAGGAGACTCATCCCATGTATTTTCAAGATTTGAACTTAAAGATGGCGTTTGACTAGGTATTACATGTTTTATGGCTTTATTTGTCTTATCCCGTCGTGTGTAGGTTTTTAAATTTAGCCTATCCAATCGTCCACTTTTAGGTTATTCCTTGTCATCACTAGGATTTTGACTAAATTGAGGTGTACAAAAGTAAGGCTCAGACTCCCTAAAGATAACATTCATACTCACAAAGTACTTTCTTAAGGGTGGATGAAAACACTTATATCCCTTTTGAGTTGCATAATAGCCAACAAACACACATTTAAGAGCCCCAGGTTCTAATTTACCTACATTTTGCTTGTGAACAAAACCCACATTCAAAAATTTTTGGAGGAATAGTGTATGAATTGCTACCTTGTAGAACTTCCAAAGGACTCTTAAAATTAAGTGTTTTTAGGGACATTCTGTTAATAAGGTGTGCGGCTGAAAGTACTGCATCACCTCGGTAAACCTTTGGAACATTCATAGTAAGCATGAGAGATGAAGCCACTTCTAATAAATGCCTCCTGTTCCTTTCAGACACTCCATTTTGTGCATTGGTGTCAACACAGCTAGTTTGGTGCAATATCCCATTGTAAGCACACCATCCATGTATTATGTACCATTGTCGGTTCTCAAAATCTTAACCTTGGCATCAAATTGTGTACAAATTGTTTTGTGAAATAGTGCAAACAAGAAAAAACCTCATTATTTACTTTCATCAAATAAATCCAAGTTAATCTAGTACAACAATCGATAAAGGTAACAAACCATCTGTAATTGGATAGAGAAAATGTTCGGTTAGGTCTCCATAAATCAGAATGAATAGTCATAAAAGGAATTGAACTCTTATTATTAATTAAAGGATAAGAATGTCTGGTGTGTTTAGCAATTCACAAGCATCACTAAATAATAAATCCAACTTGCATAGTTTAAACAAACTAGGATATAATCTTTCTAAAATAGAAAAAGATGGGTGTCCTAATCATCTATGCCACTGGATTATTTCTTGGTTAACTGATATAGTAGTATATTATTAGATTATTATTATTTATGAATTATAGGCATGATAGAATTTTTCTTTTTATTTAATTTACTTGTACTAGGACTTTAGGCTAGTCATGTTTAATTTAGGAGATTTATGGCTTAGGAGCTCTTTTTTGATGCAGCCACCTGGGGGATCTAGGCGTTTTGGGGTAGGCTTGTTCTATGTGGCTACTTCATTATTTTGTTAGGTTGCTTGGGTTGTGTAGAGTTGGAATGCTGTGTATATTATTATGACCCTGCTCACCTGATATGTTAGGATGGTGGCGGGATATGCTTTTGTTTTTGCTTTCTAGAAAGGTCCTTGGTTGCTGGTGCTGTGAGGATTAAGTGCTGTTATTCCCAAGTAGGTGAATAACAGACCTTAATCAAGTATGTACTTCCTCCAGAGGTGAACCTTTGGTACCCTCTGCTCTGAAATAAACAATAACTTTAAAAAAAAAATGTTTAATTTAGGAATAGAACACCTATTTTATTTAAATCTCTTGTTAATTACTGTAGTTGTATTAGACAACTTGAAGTAGAGTTTTATTGAGATGTGGGCCTATAATACTACAAATAGGACCCTTAGGCTTAGTTTTTATTCACATTCAAGTTGAGAATTAATAAAGAATATTTCTTAAGTAAGAGTGCTTATTTCTCTAGACTCTTTTTAAAAGAGTAAGATGTTTTAGTATCTTTGGCTTTGCCAACCAAAGTGGGATTACTGCTATTCTTCACCTTAGTGTGGTTTTCTTCCCTTGCCAAGATTAGTGATTCACCTTAGTGGGGTTTCCAACCTTGCCACGATTGGTGTCTTCACAACGCCCTAGCATCATTAACATTTATAGATTCTCCTGCAGGGCTCAGGTTATACCAGAAATCAAAGTACTGCAACCTTCTTGTAGTAAATACAAGCCATCTTGCAGTCTACCAAAGCCAATCGTTCTTGTTTTTAGGTCCTGAAAAACACAATGAGTAGGAAAGAATTCAATTTTGCAATCAAACATTTTTGTAATTGAGCTAAAAAATAAAAGGTTAATAAGAAAACTAGGAATATGAAGGACTGAAGATAAATTAATGGTGGGAGTACGTTTACCAGAACCTATTCTAGATATAGAGGCTAAAGATCCATCTGCTATATGGACTTTATTATTGTCTAAACACGGAGAATAAGTTGAGAATTTATTGGAAGAGCTTGTCATATGTGTGTTTGCTTCAGAATCTAGACAAGAAAAGCAGTACCTGTTTTGACAAAATTGGAAGCAACTGTGGTCGATTGAGAATCAAGTTGAGACAAAAGACGCCTTAGGGTTTGTCTTCATTGGAAAGACTCCCAGTATTAGTTGTCTCTCTAGGTATTTCTATTGTTTCGGAAAGGTTTGCTTGTGGTCTTGTTGAGCCCATCTGTTTACCTCCACGACCCCTAGTTGATCAGCCATTCAGCTTTCAACAAGTCTCCTTTGTATGCCTTGGCTTCCAGCAATAATCACAGTGTAAATGATCCTTATCTGATGGACCTTGGTTACTGACTTTCAGCTGATCAAAAAAGGAATTGGCAACTAAGTTTAAGTAATTATGTGGTGCTGTCTTCTTGTTTTACATTATTAGTCTTGAAACGAACCCCATTATTAGGTGCCCAGCCATTTGCACAACCCACACACTGGTAATAAGGATTAAATAGACAAATAATCTTAAGTAATCAACATTTTAAAATACATGTAAAAAGGAGGAGAGAAAATGTGTTAGCTGTTAATGTGCAAATGGTATTTCAGGAGATAATGAGAAAAAAAAAGAGGAATGTGAGTTTTAGATGTAGGATTAGAGTTGTTTCCTTAGAGAACTTGATTGCGGCCCTTTTTGATGCAGTGACATGCACAATATGACATGAATTTTCTTCTGGTTTCTGATAGACACACTAACTGTTTGAGTTTGAATGGATGAAATTTGGTTTTGGGCTAACTGTTGTCTCCTCTTATCCAATGCTGCAGCTTGTGTTTCGCACTGTTGGTTTTTCTGGGGCAGATATTCGAAATCTTGTTAATGAAGCAGCAATAATGTCAGTAAGTATTCATTGGTCTTATATCCAATAATAAATGCATTCTTATATAGTTCAGATGAAGTCTACATTTTTTGTCTAGTCTCAGGTATGCTTCAAGCCATCATAGCAGCTCTCTTTGAGATATAGCTATTTTCATGTCAGTAGATGCTTAACTGTTGAGCATGTCATACTGGTTGTGTTACTATCGGTGCCTATTATCGTCCTTGTGTGTGCAACATAAATGAGAAATTAACTTTTTTCATAACCTCCTTAAAGTGATCTGTTGTCTTTCCAGGTTTTGCAGTTCAACCAACTCCAAATATAAATCATGTAGAAAACATAGATTCTTTCCAAACCAACAATCCCCATCCTTTCAATGTTTAGCACAAAAAAGAAAATGCTATTTCAGCGGATTATGTTTAACCTGTCCATTCTCTGTAGTTGCCTAGAAATTTGTATTAGTAATGTCATTATGCCATGCCCAAACCCTAATTTTGAAATTTTGCTTTGTTATCATTTTGGATCATTTCAGATATTATTAGCATTTTAAGGTTAGATGTTAATGATGGATTTTATCATTTTATATGATAATGAATTTTATGTGTTTTATTTATGTTAAATTTTATTATATTTAATGTTATTATTATTTTGTTTTGTTATAATTGTTTTTATGATTATTGATTTTAAATTAAATAATAAAATTTTATTTAATCGTATTAAACATGTTAATCGTGTTATTAATCGTGTTGTGTCCTATATTGACACGTTTAATAAACATGTTAATCTTGTTTTGTCATGTTATACGGTTATTAAACGTATACATGTACGTTTTTCAGATTTCAGACATGAATATTATTCATGTCGTGTTCGTGTTTAACCTTAACGTGTTTCATGTCAAATCGTGTCTGACACGTTTAAAACATAAAAATACAAATTGTCAGGTCTAATCATAGTCTTTAACATCAATGTTGTTTGAATCCTGCGAATCATAAACCTGGACACTGGAATAGTTAAGTTTGGTAATCTAGGTTTTTCTAGTTTGTCTGTATCTGAAGTTATGAAGCATTGCATGGCTTTATGCACATATCCATGACAAATATGGTTAAATGTATGACATGGCTGGATACATGTCAGATACTTACTACCACTTATGCCAAAATTATTATTCTTGACATGAGACAAATGCACAACAGACATGCGATGGATGTGCTAGTGAAGCAACAAATAGTTGTTGCCACCATATTTACTGCAAGAGACAGAAGAGAAGAGAGAGAAATTGCAACAACTGTTTAATCATGCCTTGGTTTTGCCTCAAGTGTCAAATCGTTGTAGCTGAGGTTCAGATTAGAGATGAGCACAATGTAGATGATGCAATAAGGGAGTAGAAGCTGATGCCATGATGTTGAGTTGCAGCTTGTGGCAGCTGCTGTGAAAGAAATAATGAGTTTAAATAGTACGTACTAGGTTTTGAAAGTTTTCGATCAACTGAGCTTTTGGTTAAAAGATTTCAAGCGTATTGGGCTAAAGACTTAGATGAACAAAGCTATTAGGTTGGATATATTTGAAGATTACCAACCCAATGGCAAATGGTTACATGATAATAAATTTACCTTAAGAATTTGTTAACAAAGACATACTCAATTATGTATATTATTTCTACAAAAAAACATTATTGTATATTTTTTTCCCTTTTTTGTCAAACTAATCGTAAAATTTTAAATAATACACACACAGAGAAAAATATTTATATGTGGCATATCGTGTCAGTGACCTTGTCCAAGTCCTAATTTGTGTAGCTGTGTCCATGTCATATCGTATCATTGTCATTTGTCTATGTCCATGCTTCCTAGCCCTCAAGCTTGTTTGAAAAACTTTGGACTAAACTGTGGTGGTTTCTCATGCAATTTCAGCAGAAGTTTTTTGTTGAATGGTTTTCTTAAGCTCTTGAGTTTCTGTTACATTTAAGTACATATCTTACTGCAGGTGAGAAAAGGACATTCCAAGATCTTCCAGCAAGATATTATTGATGTGTTAGACAAACAATTGCTTGAAGGTATGGGTGTACTCCTTACGGAGGAAGAGCAACAGAAATGTGAAGCAAGTGTAAGTGCTGAAGTTTATCATTCACAAATGGTGCTATCAGACTGAATATGAAATTTCTTTGTTGTATATTGTAATGGGCCACAAACTTTAAGAAGTATGAATTTTATATCTTCCATTCTAAAGTTGCATCTACATGTAGATGGTTACTAAATTTTATATCTTCCATTCTAAAGTTGCATCTACATGTAGATGGTTACTAGTTATGAAATTTCAGGAGAAATCTTCTCCTAGAAGCCTAATACTGCATAGCTCTAGAGGTCTGCAGCGGTAATATGAAAAAAAAAAATTGAACTTCATCAAAATTCTTCTTAGGATAAAATTCTTCTTAGGATATTCATTTGGTGGAGAGTAATAGAAACATGTGGAATAACTAGTATTGCCCTTTTAGGTATTTCTACCATTTTTTATTGGGCATTTGAAAACGAAGGGAAGCTGACATTATGGACTAAAGAGTCTGTAGCTTATTTTTTTTTCTGACTTTTTGAGTTGATTTAATATAGGTATCTTTTGAAAAGAAGAGACTTCTAGCTGTTCATGAAGCTGGTCACATTGTTTTAGCTCACTTGTTTCCACGATTTGATTGGCATGCATTTTCTCAGCTCCTGCCCGGTGGCAAGGTACACATCTGATATGAGCAATTGGTTTCTATTTGATATTTTCTAATGGTCTTTACCATTTGTATTTTCCATTTATCATTATTTTCGCTTTTATTAATCCCAACATGAGTAGGAAACTGCAATATCTGTATTCTACCCCCGTGAGGACATGGTAGACCAAGGTTATACAACATTTGGCTACATGAAAATGCAAATGGTGGTAGCTCATGGTGGACGTTGTGCTGAGCTTCTTGTGTTTGGTGATGACATAAGTGATGGTGGAAGGGATGATCTGGAAAAGATAACAAAGGTGATTGCAGTTACTTTTTGATACCATAATTTAAATAAATTGCTTACTTAGAGGAAAATTAAGAAATATAACTCTTGTCCAGTTAGTCTGTCCACCCCCCTAGCGTGCTACTGTACTCTGTCAAACCTTGAGGAACTTTTGGCATTTAATGATTTGGTTTGAGAATGTTGTCATCACTTGTTTGGTTTGTTTCAGAAGGAATCAGAAAAAAGACTGTTCGCAGAAATTTCTGAAATGTTTTCAGAAGTTAAACAGGATTTTCAAACACATTAATTGTTAATATGGCTTCATATCTTTTCTCTTGCACTGGTTCACACTAATGTGAGCTGAGAAGCTAGTTGAGATACGTGCTGCCATATTGTTGCCTAAGAGCTCAAATAGACCAATATCTGATATCTAAGGCTCATGTTCAAGTTTACCTTTTCCACCATGCACTGTAATGAGAGAGTGTTATGGAAATGGAGCAAATGGAGATTTCATGCTCTAACTCTTTTCTGAATATGTTTTTCTCATATTTTAGCACCAATACCATTCATAGCTTATTATGTTAAAATCTTGTTAGAAGCTTGTCTAGTTGCATGAACATTGGTCCACATGCAGTACTCAAGAATGCCCCAAGTGAGAACTAGATCACATTAAACAAGAACAGGCATGTATTCTTCTGTTAAGAACAATGTAGAGAATGTCTGATTGCTTTCAGTCCTTTTCTTTTTTTTTTGTGGCCCTAGGGCATTGTTAGCCTCATGGCTTTTTACATTTTTGCAAATAACCTTTAGATAATAAGAGTACACTTTTCACTTTGTTTTAGGCTCCTGGAAATGATTTCTATGAAGTATCAGCTGAGCTTTTAATAAGAGTGTATTGATTTGTATTTCTAGATGCACCTTTGTAGCATCATACTAGTAAAGGGCCCTCATGTTGCAGCAGGTGTAAAATTACTTTTAGTAAGACAGATAAACATTTCTCTATTTTCTCTATGCTATGTGTAGAAGTTCTAATTTTTGTGAAGACAAATAAAAAAAATAAACACAAATTGATTGATCAAATCAATTTTTAGTCTTTTTTTTCTTTTCAATTTATTACAAATCATAAATGTTTTTTTAAATAATTAAAAAGAAAAAAGAAAAGAAACAATAAAGGAGGAATGAAAATGGAATATAAGGGAAAATAAGAAAAATAAGTATTAATAATGTTTTTGATCATGTTTTTTTGTTTTTCACCTTTAACCCAATGTTTTTAGTTTTAACTTCGTTATTCTCCATTTTTCTTACATATTTCCTCATTTCTTTTCTTCTCTCTCACTATAGCTCTTCTCTCTCCTATCTCCTATTTCCTATCTCCTCATTTCCTACTTGCCGAAAAAATTTTAAATAATATAAGAGAACATATTAGAAATGCCTTTAGTACTAAAAAATGCAGGAAAAATAAAAGAAATATTAAAAATGCCATGTGTCAACCAACCATGTTTGTCTTTTGGTTTCATATAATTACAAATGTCTTGATTTGTATTTCTAGATGCACCTTATTTTAGCATCATATTTCTCTTTTTTTGGGTTGGAAGTATCTAAACTAAATGCATTTCAGATTATCTTAATTTTACAATGGTCTATATCTTTGTTTGTAATAAGAAAAATACCCTTCAACTCTTGTTTTCCTCACTCAACGTGTCTCTTCAGATTGCAAGGGAAATGGTGATCAGTCCACAAAACGCAAGGCTAGGGCTTACTCAACTAACGAAAAGAGTGGGACTGTTAGATCGACCAGATAGCCCAGATGGTGAATTAATAAAATATAGGGTATGACTTCCTAGTTGGAAATTTTAATAAAAAAATTTTGAACAAGTTTTCCTAATTTTTCTAAAGTAATTATTTTTGTCCTTTTCCTTTATTATTTTAGTGGGATGACCCTCATGTAATTCCTGCCAATATGACGCTTGAAGTATCTGAGCTATTTACTCGAGAGTTGACAAGGGTAAGTTTAGCTTGCTCTATCTTGTATGACTGTTTTATGCTATTGTGACAAAGTAGAGTCTATCAGTAATAGGTGCTACTGCCTGCATAGAAGGTACAAATATCTGTTTCTTTATAATCTGATTTCCATCTATGAATAAAAAAATATGGTGAAAACATCTTTTTATTTAAGCCATACAAAGAAGAGAAGTTTTTAAGACCTTTTCTTAAATATTTAGTTAGTTGACAGACCTGATATTATCCTCCATGGTAGTCTTAGATTTTACTACTTTGCAGCCAAAAAAGATTCCTCACTGCAAGATCAATTGGTTTTGTCATATGCATGCACAGAGATGAGCATGTGACAGCAACCTCATAATTATATACTGCATTTGTTTATGTATTCATCTGTTTAAGTGTCATGAAGTAGTTTGAAGCACTGAGCAAGCTATTTGAGTTGAATTGAGCCATAGCCATACATTCATATTATCTACACACACACAGACACACACACACATACACACCTATATTTATATAAGAAAGAGGAAGAAAGAATGTCCCTGCTGAAACTAGGTAGAATTTGCAAAACAATTTTGTTGCTGTGATATTCCCATTGGACCAATAGTAACTTTCGCTGTACTTTGATCATTTAAGTACCTGATGACCTGTTTGAAATTGATATGAAAGATGGAGTTGTGACATATAAAACCAACTTTCATATTATGAAATTCTTAACATAAAAAACTGCATTTTGCTACGTAATAGCAAAAAGGCCTTGTTTTACCAACAAATTGGTTTCACTTCAAAATAGATGTTCTATACCTTAGTTAAATTTTCTCTTTCCTGTGTTTGGTACTGGTCCACATTTTCATAGATGGTTGAAGAAAATACAGCAAAAGAGGTGCACGCCTCTATGGTATCTGTGAGTGTCTTACACAATTTTTGTTTGCTAACACTCAAGAAATGGTTTTTTCTTTTCCTTTCGAAGTATAAAGATGAAATACATGTTTAATTTTCTGACCTTTTAACTTTGAATGAAATTATGATTCTTGGTGTTCATGCAGTACATTGAAGAGACAGAAGAGCTTGCAATAAATGCTTTGAAAGACAACAGGCACATACTGGATATGATTGCAAAGGAACTGTTGGAAGAGTCGAGGATAACAGGATTGGTATGCTTACAAACACCTATTTAATATATTAGTTTAATTAATTTCAGATATTTCCTCTGATTTGTTGTCACTGATAATTTGGGACCAACCTCTAGCATAAATCATATTCAGTTCAGCCCTTCAATCACCTCGGTTGTTGTGTCCTATCCTCTATACTTTTCTTTTGGTCTCTTTTATTGCCTTTTAAAGTTTTACAGAAACTGGTAATCCATAGATGCAGTTCACTAGTTACATATTCATCTTATAATCATGGAAAATGCCAAGGTTGCCTATTCTTAAAGTGTAAGAGGCTCTTGACATCCTATCCCTGAAAATTAACTGTATGAAAACAACATACAGCACTTAAAGCAGAAAGCAAAGTAAGATTATAAGAATTATATTAGGAAAGGTGAGGAGAAAAATGGTGTGTGGGTACATTACTAATAATAATCATGTTCTGTTACGGCTAGTAAGATCTGGTACTAAAACACTTCTTGAGATGAGACTTATCATTCTTCATTGTGTCTTGTAGCCCTCCTGAGATCAACACACATATTTCCACTATAGCTAATTCCTATACCCACAGTGACAACTGTTATCTTTGTATTTAATTGATATTCCACCAATTGACAACGGTTTTACAATCCTACTTGTGAAAATAAATTGGCCTATTACAGTACTTCGATCTTTCTGACTGTCAAGTGCCTTGGTGCTTTATTTCAAGCACATGTCCATCGTCAATAAACATTAAAATTTTCTGTTACTTGTGAAAATAAATTGGCCTTTGGTCAATACTTACTAGGTTCCTGTTGAAAATGATTGCTGAACTTTTGCAGTTGATTTGGTCAGAGTGTGGCGTTTAAATTAAAGTGACCAGCCACTCCTTGTCAAAAGGAAGACCAATGCTTCTGCAGTTTATTTATCGGAATTTCACTAACCACGACTGCTATTTAGACAATTTGGATGTATCATTACATGTAGCTGTTATTTTTGATATTTTGTACATGATTTTTGCTTTCTCTTGTATTATTTTCTTTCAAATCTTGGAGATTACAGAAGGGAAGTCCATTCCTTCTTTAAAATGAATTAGCTTAAAAAATTAGAGTATGAGAAAACTAGGTAAATGTAGAAGGAGATCTCAAAATGCTATCAGAAGCATATACCAAACGATGCTGTACAGCATGTTGAAAGTTGAAACTATACCAATTTTACCAAATGGTAAAGGGCAGCCCTCACAAGAAGGGAATTCTTTCCAAATAAACTGACTAGTCTAGTGGACCATGATTATTAGATTATGACGTGAACAGAATAAGATTGAGACATTATGTCGATCCCTGAGTAAAATTCTATATTATTTAGCATCTGTCATGGGCTGCTGTATCACCTATAGAACTCTTATAACTTGGCTTTAGATTTTTTGTTATGTGCCCTGCTAAGCATCTTGAGATGTTTCTTCCCATAGGAAGTTGAAGAGAAAATGAAGGGACTCTCTCCAGTGATGTTTGAGGATTTTGTCAAGCCATTCCAGATCAACTTGGATGAGGTATTTTTATATGCATTTTAACAACTGTATAAAACATTACAGATTTGAGAAAATAAGGAAAAAGGAAAATAAATTGAGGACCTTCTAACTGTTGGAAATTGTTTTATGTGATATTAGTTCTTTTAGCACGTGAGATGCAGGCTTTGTATGGACATTCAACATCTGCCCATGTAGGCTAATTAAACTGGCTATCCCTTGCTGTATCATTTGGGATTGCATGGCATAGTTCTTTATGTATTTTTGTTCCTCTTTCTGTCACAAGTTGCTTGTCCCTTTGGCTAACTTGTCTTGTTAAATCTTCTTTGCCTTGTGTTGAATCAAATTTGACATCACCTAATGAACTTTCTTGTTAAATTTCACAGGAGGGACCATTGCCTCGTAATGATCACTTACGATATCAACCTGTGGACATATATCCTGCTCCCCTTCATAGATGTTAATGGTCCTAAATTTCGGTGACAAATCCTGGCATGCAAGTATTATGGTTGCTTTGGTTGTTGGGCATTAATAGGCCAGAAATCCTGCTTCACCCCCCAAATTTTCATAATTGTATTACCTGACATAGGGATTTTGATGGTTGCTTGAGTTATTACATAAAAAGAGGCCTGTTTACTTTCTCTGTTGTGAAGGCTTGCGAATTAGGTTGTTCATAGTCATGATTGAATAATTCTCCTGAAGTTCATTGAAGCTTTCATAAATGCTAGAGGTATTCCTGTTAAGATTTTTCAACAAATTAGAATCTTGATTGCTAGAATTGATTTGAAGATCTCGATATTCATCGGTTAGCCAGCTCCAAGCAGTTCGTTTAACTATGGAAGGAAATCCAGGAATGTATCTATGGTCGGCAATGAGGCAAGCATCATACGTAATGGATTCATTTACTGTAGCTTTGTTGTATTCTTTTGTTTTCCTGAATTGTAAACTGTGCTTTTGCTGAAAGGTTTGTCAATTTTGCATTCAGATTTAGTTGAGTCTTATTCTTCATGGCGGCTTACATGCAGAAAAAGAAAAAGAGAACCCGTACTAAGTCTCGGGTCTTTAAATAAGAAATATATTGTTTTTGAGCCATGTTGCTTTCTGTCCTTTTCTCCCTCAGGATGGTGGGCAGGGGATTGAATACTTGTTGATCCATTACTTTAGAACTAAGCTGGTAGCTTCACTATTTACAGGCTTCTCTGTTTCGGAAAATCCACAACGGGAAATTGTTACAGAATCGAACAGTAATCCCGTATTTCATAGTGCAAAACCTTCAACATAATGATGGGAGAAGAAAGAGTTTTTTTCTTTTCTTTTTTAAGTACAGTTTTTGTTGTACATTACTTTCAGATTGTTCTTTACTGTTCTTGTTGGGTAAAAAGCTTCAAATCTATTTATAAAATCTTTTTTGTCAAATAATTTGGTGAGACGAATATTAGATAATCTTGATAACTTAATCATCATATAATCATGGTAACTTAAATTTATCAAGATAAAAAAGGGTAAATCTTTATCTTTTAACAGACTTGGTAAAATAGGATGTTACCCAGAAGTCCAAAATCTCTCACTTAAGCATGATGGGGAAGTCATACTACCACTCTCTTAAACAATTGACCACTGAGTATACTTGAATTCAGAACCTCTACAATAGGACCTCATTCAAGCCAAGATGGAGACACTAATCCTTGAGAATAAAATTTAGAGTATTTTCATCAATTTAATCATTTTACTAAAAAACGGATCAATTTAATCATTTTACTTTGATATTGGGTGTAATTAATTTCATTCAAATTGATTGTTAATGATGTTGACGTGGCAAACGATGCTAACAGGGTGTTGACATGTCAAATTAAATTTTTTTAAGTATAAAAATTGGCTATGTGACTTTTCTTTTTTAATTCTTTCTATTTAAAACATATTTAGTTCTTTTTTTCCATTTTTTTTTCTCTCTCCCAAGTTTGCCCCCCAAACTCAAATTCTAGCCAGCATTACTATCAATAGTCGATGTTTTCGGTGGTCCAAAATTTCAAAAAAAAAAAATCATAGAACTCTTTTTTTTAAAAAAATTTATCCAATTTTCAAAATTCCAAAAAATCATAATTTTTTAAAATTTATCCAATTTTCCTAAATCTAAAAAAAATCCCAAAAAATAAAATTTACTCTTAAGTTCTGATTTTTGTTCTGAATGTATATAGATGGTTGCTGTGAATATTTTGGACATTGAGGTGATCATTTTCATTTGAACTGCCGAGGCTAATGCCTCTATTTTTGGGATGATATGTGTAATGTACATAGCAACCTAAGGCAGGTCTTGCTATTGTAATGATCCGAGGAACTTTTCGTTCCCTGTTAAGCAACAAAATCTTTTAATTTTCAAAAAACAAAAAATATTAAGAAATAATATGGGAAACCAAGACTTTCTTCATTTTCTGTTGATTGTTCTCTATTTATGCAGCATTTTCGCTTCATACTTTCTTTCTTTTTTTTTTTCTCAGAATTTCATAGTTAAAGTTGTTCATATATATATATTTGAAAAGTAGAAGAAGCTTTCGTTTCATAAATATGCTTTACAAAAAACTACCTATCGGAGGCTGTCATGTTTGCTGTTGATGCTCCATGATTATCTAGTAGAGTTAGTAGCTGTTGATGCTACGTAGAAGTCAAACTTGGAATTGGTGATCTAACTCCATCCATGGTGGCAACATAAGCAACTTCTAGAGACATGCTTGTCATAGCACCGTCATCCCATTGATTTCCTCGGGAACGCAATTGATCACCACTCTATTTGCCGCTCCTCCTTCCAAAGTTGTGCCAATTTGGATAACCAATCACCTTGTAACAATTCTCTTTACTATGGTTTGTCTTCTCATAGTGGATACAAGATGGAAATCGGCCACAACTCCCATCATCGTTCTTCTTTTGTCACAATTCATTTTCTTTAGTCAACAGGGTAGTAGCTTCAATAATAGTTGCAAAAGTTGCAACAACCAAACGTTACTTTTCTTCCTATGTTGCAATGGTATAAGCTCTTCCAAGATTTGGCAATGGGTCAACACTCAATATATGTGACTAGAAAGTTGAATACACTTCATCAAGTCCCATAAAAAATAAAAAAAAACCTTTTCTTCCTCATTGATAGACCGCATTCTTTTCACCGCACCATAAGTACATCCACATTTGCATAACGAGATCAGATTGAGACCTTGCAACTCACCCTAAATGCTTTTTAATTTACCGTAATAGCACGAGATCAAGGATTTATCTTATTGTAAAAGAGCTATGGCATGCTCCAACTCATAAACCCTTGGTTCAATGCTTTGAGTAAATCCTTCTTCTAAATTTACTTATATTTCTCTCACAATTTCAACCTTGGCAGCACTACCTTAAAGCTCCTTAGCTATTGCATTTGTAAGACATGAAAGAACCACTGCATTGCATTGTATCCATGATTGTAAATCTAGAGATTCAACATTTGGTTTTTTAATCGTTCCATTCACAAAACCAGTTTTATTTCTGGAATAAAGTGTTGTAAAGGGTTCTTCTAGTAGGGAGAGAAGACATATTGCAATAAGTGAAGCATAATACACTAGAGGCGACAGAGAGGAAGATTGTAGTCCTTGAAGCATAAGTGCTTTGGTGGCTAGTGGTGAAGAATAAGAAAGATGGAGAAAACGGTGGAGCACAACGGATGGAAAAGGTTAAGTAAAAAGAATAGTAGGAAGAGCTTTGAGGGAATTTTACCTTCAACCTCCAAGGCTTTCATATTTGCACTCAACAAGCACACTTTTTTAAGAGCAGTTGGGAGAATATGTTCAATTATAAGAGAACGTGCTTGTCATGGAAGAGCGTGTTAAAGAACAACTTATGGGATATTAAAAAACTGACCAAGTAATTGGGTAGTGGGCGTAAGTTTTGGGTAGTGGAGTAGTGACACTTGATAGTGCACCACGTGCACTCTATTAGAAGAAAGAAAAAAAAAGGGTAAAGCTATCATAGCCCAATTTCTGGGCTATGACCGGCGCATGGGTAGCCCACTAGGCCCAAGCAAGCCTCTTTATGAGATCCTGTTCCTCATTCCATCCATCATCTTTAAAACCATGTGTTGTAATTCTCAACGATTAATGTTTCAGTAATATTTTATAGCAACCGAATATTCATATTTGTATTATCTCAAAGTCCTGTCATTCATTGCCGTTTCATAAGGGCATCATCATCAATCCAACATATACATACTTCATTTATAACATGACTCTTAATAGTTTACATTACATATACGTGTACATAGACAAAAGACTCTCAACCTTCAGCGGAGTGACTTTAAGAGAAGATACCGCTACTGAGATGCCATAGTACCTATCAAGAAGACGAGCATACGTGGACATTCAATCCAGGTCCCAACTGCCTCCAATTTTGAAAACATGAAGTTTAAAAACATGAGTATAAAACTCAGTGAGTGAACATAAGAAGGGAACAAGCAATCGATAAGGAGGACTTGGAAATCATGATGCACTTGTTTCAAAAACAATGCCATTGATTTAATTTCTTCTAAAAACCCCTCATTTCAAACTTTGATTAACAACCTCATAGTGTTGCAAAAACCCATGATCAATCCATGAAGTTAAATGGGTGAAAAATATGTCAAAATCAAGCAAGGTAGCAAGCATGACAGCAAGTTTCTCGCTGCAGCGAGAAACATTCTTAGTTTGCATAGGTTTTGGTTTTTCAAGAATATCTCCCATTACAGAAGTCCAATTGACATGATTTTTAGACCATTAGAAAGCAAGAGATTGGGCTACAACTTTTATGTTTACCACTTTGCCCAATTCTGACCGAAATGTAGTCAAAATCATTATCAAAGTGAAAGCATTGCACCAAGATTTTGGAACTACCCGAGAGTTTCTCGCTGCAGAGAGATTTCATTCTTGTTGCAGTGAGAATGTTTAGAAAATTTCTCATTGCAGTGAAAACCAGGCTAGTGTAACCCCTCTTAGCTTGAAAGTTTCTCGCTGCAACGAGAAACAGAGCAATTTAGTTAAAAAGGGTATTGTTACATCAAAAAGCCATTTTCTTGCTGAAATGAAAAGCAATTTGGGAGCAATTAACAATGACAACATGCAAGACAATCACAAATATTTTCATAAACTTTCTATAACACACACATATATATATACATACATCATCATGCATACCATCCCGCCACACTCAACTGAATGCAATATCATCATCATGTGTGCACTCCCTACTCACACACTTCAACATCATCGTGTGTGCACTCCGTATTCGCACACTTTAACATCATCGTGTGTGCACTCCCTACTCGCACACTTTAACATCATCACACAACATTATTCATCAATGCACAATGTATATTCATATATATACATACCAACATAATACAGGAGCACATGGATTCATCCTTTTACACATTTCACATTTTCACAACATCAAAACATTTTATCAAGGGATTGTTCCCTGGCACATATTTTTAAAGAAAGGTTGGATAAAATCATTCAAATGTTTCATCTAAAAACATTTACATTTCCCAAAGATATTTTGAAATACAAGTTCACTCACCGGTATTTGTTGAATCTTTGCTCGACTCCAACTTCGACTATTACTCCAAATGAAGATGTGAGGTCTTGCTGGAACCTATCACACACCAACATCACAACTAACCCAATTTACATAAATACAATTCTAAAAGCTATTTCTTAAATCAAGTTCTACTAGTCATCCCTAACTAGCTTCCAACTACTATTAAATGGCTATCTATTCTCTCTACTCTAATAACACTAGAAATAAATAAACAAACCTTAATAATAAAACAACTCATAACTCTAATTACTAGCCATTATCAACAACCTAAAATCAATCCTCATTCATTACTCACCTTGGTGGATTTGTAGTTGAATTCCTTCTCAAGAATACTCAAGTTATCATGAAAAGTCTCTATTTCTCTCTCTCTAAAACACCTAACTAGTGAGAGAAATTATGGGAGTAAGACTTTTTTTAATGGTTTTAAGGTGAGAGAGTGAAAGAGCGTGAAAAGCCTTATAACAAGGTGTGTAAAAGCATGAAATTTAAGGTTAAGTTTGAGAGGGTGATGGAAGCTTTGAGAGAAGCTTTCATGAAGGATGAAAGAAATGTGAGATGGGAGGAAGAAGAAAGAGAAGCTGCTGGAAGAAATGATAGTTATAGCTAAAGCTTATCCAAACTTTACTTAAATTATGAAAATGCCCTTAACAAGTTAGCTTGTCTTCCTCCAATCCTTTGTGCAATCTTTTTACTTCTTTGACACTGAGACAAAGTCCAAAGTAGTAAAAAAAAACTCGGGTTCACTAAAACTTAAAAATTTTGACTCGAGATGAAAAATTACCATTTTGCCTTTATTATGGAAATCATCATTATTGCTATTTCCTTCGTCATTTTATCCTTATTTTCATCATTCCTTTATTCCTTAGGCCTACTTAGGCCTTAATAATATTAGAAAACCTACTTCTAAGAGCTCACTAAGGAAAATGACGAAATTATCCCTAGTTTGTGTTATCGTGTCAACTTCTAGCTACGAGTCTATAAAAATCAAGGTCTCACAAAAGCACATGTACTTCAAGAAAAAGTTAGAATAAGTATCCTTAACTATCTTCATATCTAAACCTTCAAGCCAAGCTCTTTAAAACATCCCAAACGTGAAGATAATCCATGAACCTTGCCACTCATTATGAGTTACTTTCACTATCCATATGAAATAGCTATTCCACATTTATTCCTATTCTGTAGCATAACATATGAAATAGTTGTTCCGCACTTGTTTCTTTTTCATAACACAATACTTCAAGAAATTGTAATAACCCAAAATTGAGTATCTACATTCTGCTCCTACATAAAAGCTCTTATAAGGAGTTTTATTCATAAAACAAGAAGATGTACATAGAATAAGCAAGGCAACGCTTATATATATATATATATATATATATATATATATATATGAAAATCAAGAAAAGCTTGAAAATTTATGCATTTATTTATTTTTATTATTTTTTGTTGTCATTATGTGTTATGCACTTGGGAATGTCCCTAGGCATTTTTGCGCTTGCAACATCCTTGAGCATTTCCACGCTTGGAATGCCCTTGTGCGTTTTCATGTTTGGAACACCCTTGTGCATTTCCACAATTGGAATGTCCCTAGGAAACACTTAGATATTAGTGGAAGAGGAAGGTAGTTTGCAAACTATTATAAAAATCTTGGGAAAGGGACTCAAGCATTGATCTTGTTACAAGAAACCATTTTTCATATCTCATTTTATATATTTATCTATTTATTTATTTATCGTGAACTTGAGTAAGAGAAAGAACTGTTCTAGGTTTTTTTTTTCTTTTTTTGGTTGGGCAAGTAAGATGTGAGCTTATTTTAGACTTGAACACCTTACAATTTTTTTTAATAAAGTATGATAATATGAAAAGTTCAAAATAAGAGAGCAAAGTAGAGATATATGTGGAAAAGCAATGAGATGTAGAAAAAGATTTGATAAGAAAATTTAAATCGTTATATGGAAAATAATTCCCCAAAATCATAAATAGTAGAGAATAGTTTTGTAAAAACTTCACAATAAGCTTCTAAGATTTTTCCTTACGGTTTCTTTGAACAAGTTCCCTTTTCAACAATATATATATTTTTTATTTGTTGTAACGCAGCTTTCATAAGAAAGAAAAGAAATTTTTTTTTTTTTTTTACTATTGCTGCTAGCCTTTCCTAGAAAGGAGCTATATATATATATATATATGAGAACTCTAGTATATAGAGTTATTTTAACACATTTTTTGGGGGCTTAAGTAGCTAGGTCTTTGAGATTTTAGGGTCAAATTTTAGTATTTTAGGTGTTTCTCTTAGTTAAGTTTGTTATATGTTTGGTAGTTTAAGTTATTTTAGTTTAATTTTATATTATTTAATTTTAGTTTACTTTAAGTATAGTTATTACTGATTTCTCGTATTGCTTTTGTAGGAAAATTGACGAGAAAGGCTTACTTGATAAAAATCAGTGCAAATATGGTGATGACTTCATTCATATATGCTGTAGTATTTCAAGGAAAACTTAAGCTACAAAAGTCCAATTGATATAATTCTTAATCCATTGGAAAAATAAGAGACATGGCTACAACTTTCATTTATCACTTCACTTCGTTTGGATTAGATCAAGGTGAAAATCATGTTGAAAGTGGTTCGACTACTGCAATTTTGCACAAGGCAACACTAAGGAATGATGGCTACGGCCTTGAGTTGCTCAAGGCTACAGTGTCGTGATGCACTAAAGCCTTATACAAAATCTAGAGAGCAAAGCACTGTGGCACTGAGGATAACAAGGCTGCAATGCTGAGGAAAGCACGGCTACAGTGTTGAGGAAAGCAAGGTCGCGACACTAGTGAAAAGAAAAGCCTCATACAAGATCCTGAAAGTAAAGTGCCACGGCGTTGAAGAGAGCAAGGCCAGAACACCACAAGGCATCATATTGTCACTCGTGGTCATGACGCCGTAGTACCAAGGAAGGCAGAGCCGTTGTACTAGAGAGATTTCCATAAATAAAATTTTAATGGGGATTTTGGAAATTAGGTCTTTTGAAGCTTTTTTAAAGGGACGTTTTCAGAGGTTTTCAAGAGAGGACGACAAGCAACTATTTTGGAGAAAAAAAGCCAAGAACAAAGCAAGAAAACAAGAGCATTTACCAGACCATTGAGATTAAAAGTTTCCACTATTAGTTTCTTTCTCTACTTTTGTATTTCTCTTATATTCTTTGACTTGGATTCATAGTTAAATTTCTTTGGATGTTGTTTTTATTAGTTATTATGAGCTAAATTATCTTTCTAGAATCGTGGTACATTTCAACATGTAATCTAAATATTAGTTTCTCTTTTATTTGCTATGAATGGGTATAGTTTTGCTTATTCAAATTTGTTCTTAATGCTATTGATTGTTTGGATAACAAGTAATTGATTTGTAAATCTAATTGAGACTTGACAAAGAGATTTTAGATTGGATTAAGATTTGAATAGTGTATGTTCACGTTACTTAAGTGATCTGATTCGCAATTAGGGTGGAAATATGTCACGACCCAAATTTCGGGCCGTGACCGGCTCATGGACCCAATGAGCATAGCCACTAAGTCTAAGCAAGCCTATTTATATAACCTGTTCATCAATCTATTGAGTATTCCTAAAGTCACATTTCATGATCTCAACTGTAAGTACTTGAATGATATTCTATCATGATCAAATATTCGCATGTATATATATATTACCCCAAAATGGTGCTAACCATCGCCAACTCATAATGGCATTACCATTCAAAGTATATATATATATATATACTGTCTAAGACAAGTATCTTAAAATTTTACATTTCGTTTATCTATATATATAGCATAAAGACATTCGACTTCCAACGGAGCGACCTTGGCGAAGGTACAGCTATTGAATGCCAAGATACCTACCAAAGAGATGAGTCCATGTGGACACCTTGACCTGGGTTCCAATTGCCTCCTGATATGAAAACATGAAGTTGAAAACTATGAGTATGAACTCAGTGAGTGAACATAGGAAAGGGACAAGCAATTGATAAGGAAAATTTAAAAATCATGATGCACTTGTTTTGAAAACAACGCAGTTTAGTTTAATTTCTTCCCTAAACCCTGTGTTTCGATCATTGGTAAATAAACTCTTAGTGTTGAAAAGACCCATGGTCAATCATGAAGATAAAAGAGTGAAGAAAAATTATATAAAAAACTGAGCAAGGTAGCAATGTGACAGCATGTTTCTCGCTGCAACAAAAGGCATTCTCGGTTTGCATATGTTTCGATTTTTCAAGCATATCTCCCACTACAGAAGTCCAATTGACATGCTTGTTGGGTCATTAGAAATGTGATACCCCAACTTCTATAGGCTTGAAACTAAGTATAGATGTAATAATATGGGTTAGGGGTAGTTTCTTCATTTTCTCTAATAAACTTCTAGAAGAAAGTTTTATGAGATTTTAAGGCCTAAATAGGCATAAGACAGTATAAATGATGTGTACTAATGAAAACACGAAGAAAACTAGAAGTTTCAATAATTTTCATAACAGGGGCAAAATGGTCATTTTTCACCTCGGGGTAAAATTTTAAGTTTTTATGAACTCGAGCATGTTTAGACCATTATGGATATTGTCCTAGTGTTAAAAGAGAAAAAAGATTGCATAAAAGATTGGAAAAGAGTAAGTTAATCGGTGGAAGGGCATTTTTGTAATTTTAAAGGATAAGATGGCCTATAAATATCTTGAAATTTCCAGCACCTTCTTGAATTTTCAGCAGCTGGTCTTTTTCTTCCCTTCTCCTCTCTCACGTTTCTTCAAACTCCATGGAAGCTTGATTTTCAAACTTCCATAACTTTCTCTCTCTAGCTCTAATTTTCATGCTTTTGGTGCACCCTTCCATAAACCCTTGTGCTATTTCATCTTCTCACTTCAAAAACCTTGAAATATCTTGTTTTGATACTTTCTCTCACTAGTTGGGCATTCTAGAGAGAGAAAAAGAGAATCACTCCATTGATTTGGAAGCTATTGGAAGAGAATCCAACTACAAAGGAACCCTAGGGTGAGTGATACACCAACTTTGATTTTTAGCTGCAGAAAATGGCTAGTAATTATGATTTATGAGCTATTTTATTGTTTAGTATGTTCATTACTTTTTAGTAATTAAGATAGTGAACATAGATAGCCATTTAAAGTGGCAATTGAAAACTAGTTAAGAGATAGCTTTTAGAGTTCATAGTGTGTAAATTAATCCATTATTTATGTTAATGTGTCCTAGGTTTTTAAGGAAGCACCATCATTCCAATTGGATCATTAGGGGAATTTGAGTCAATTAAAAGTTCTACAATCAATTAGTGAGTGGACTACTTTCAAAACTNAGAGAGTGTAATAAGGAAAGGTTTTTAAGGGTTTTTATGGTGAAAAAGTAGAAGAGCACAAAGAACTTTGGGAAAGGGTACACAAAAACATGAAAAATCGGGGTTAACTCAAGGAAATTTATGGAAATTCAAGGCAAGCTTCCATGGGGCGTGAGAGAACGTGGGAGAGGAAGGAGAAGAAGAAGAAGTGCTAAAAATTTGAAGAACATCCTAGAAACTTAGATTTTTATGGCTTAAGTTTATCCATTTCTAGCAAAATTACCAAAATGCCCTTAACTATGTCATTTTGTTTTTTTTCATTGCTTTTATGCAATCTTTTTACTTCTTTAACATTGAGACAAGGTCCATAAGGGTCTAGAAATACTCGGGTTCATGAAAACTTAAAAATTTCATCCCGAGATGTAAAATGATCATTTTACCCCTACTGTGAAAATTATCTGTATCTTCTTCATTATCTTATCCTCATCCATTCATTCCTTGGCCTTACTTGGACCTTAATAACATTAGAAAGCAAATTTCAAAGGCTAACCAGGAGAAATGACAAAATTACCCATAGTTCATGTTATCACGTCTATTGCTAGTTACGGGTCAATAGGGGTCGAGGTCTCATAAAATACACCTATAGGCCATACATAGTCAAATTAAAACACTAGCATAATGAACCTTATTTAATTGAATACTATAGACATATAGTGATCCAATTAAGTTAAGCATTTGCGCAAACATCTCGATGGAGACTTGTGCATAGGTTTGGATTTTAGGTTAGCAAAACCACCCATGAATATAAATATTGAGAGAAACTGGTATCAGATGAAGTGTTGAATGAATCCATAATCCTAGGTTTTAATCTATTGCCTTTATCTAATGAATTTTTAGTTTTTGCTAATTAGTTTAGTTATTGATCTAATTTAGTTTTAATTAATTTTTTACAAAATCGAGTTACTTAAATAAGATTGATCTGCCTTAATTTTAGTACTTAGCGAACAATTAGGAACAAATCCATGTGGGATACAATTCTGAACTTGTTCTCTATATTACTTGTTTGATACGTATATTTACATGTACAAAATCGACAAATATATTCTTTATTTGTTTTGTTTGGCATAAAGATAAGAATAAACTATAACACCCCCAATTTTCAATGTAAATTAATTAAACTAAGAATGATGTATGAAATATGTGAAGTCTCAAGGACTTTGATGAAATGATATGTATGCCTAGTGCTTGAGAGTGTATGTATTGACACTTAGGTAAAACTTTGAGGAAATATGTGATAAATCCCATAATTTGATATTTTGATCTAAGTTTGATGTTATGTTTAGGGATATATATGTATGGGGTTAAGTTAAGTGAATGATTTGAGGTGTGATATTAACAAGGAATGATTTTAGGGTGTTGAACTTGGATTTTGGGAGTTCTTGGGAAGCTTAGAACTGCATACAGGGGTAAAAGTATCGATACATACCCTAATGTATCGATACATTCTTGGTAGGATGAACAACAAAGGCCCTAGGAAGAATATTCTATCGATACATCTAAGAATGTATCAATAGATTTGGCCAAAGATGAACATGTATCGATACATTTGAAGTAGAAAATACCCAGGGCTATTCTGCACGAAATGTATCGATACATTGCCCCTATGTATAGATACATTCATTCAAAATAAGGGCAAATGTATTGATACATTGCCA
This sequence comes from Theobroma cacao, assembly GCF_000208745.1. Lineage (NCBI taxonomy): Eukaryota > Viridiplantae > Streptophyta > Magnoliopsida > Malvales > Malvaceae > Theobroma > Theobroma cacao. The sequence continues at coordinate 14,092,675 of NC_030856.1, read as the reverse complement.
AAATCTATCAATACATTAGAGAGAAAAGGCAAAAATAAAAAAAGGCACAAGGGCATTTCGCCCATTTCTTTCTCTCAGCTTTTATTCTACCTTTCTCTCTTTAGGAACTCGAAACCTTAACCCTCCAAATTGAATTTCTAAACCGTTTGAAGCTATTTGGAGCTTGGGAAACCATTCTGGATGTAAGATTTAACATTTTTACTAATTATTTTCCAAGTTAATTGGTTAATAACTTCGAATCTGACTTTTCTCCAAATTTGGTAAATTTTCCTTTTTGGCTTGGATTAAAGAATTAGAGCTAAGACTAGTGCAATCCAGCTTCTAAGGTATGGGTTTAGCTTGTTGATGAAGGATTTGAGCTTGAATAGTTGGATTGCTAGAATTTAGTTAATTGTGTGAAAAGTTGGCACTTTTCGAAAGCTAGGAAAAATTAACATTTTTATGTTTTGGTGTGTTTGAAAGGGAAAATGGAGTTAAATCAACTCATTGGCAAGCTAGATGATGATTGGAGGCTAAGGATCAGAGCTTGACAGGGAGTGCCTCCTATTGTAATTGTGAGTGGGTTTAAACAAAAATGCATGTAATGCATGACTCATAGAAGATGCGCTACACTAGTACTAGATTTTGTATACAAGTCTAGACAAATGAACCTAAGCTAGAGAACAATATATGTATATATATGTATATATGTGAATTTTGTCTGATTGTGCTGTGATGTGAGCCATAAGGATGGTCTACGATGTGTGTGCCTAGACTAAGATGTCTAGAGGCTATGATGAACCCCTTGGAGTAAACTACCCTAGGTGAATGATATGTTGAGATGATTCGATTTAATGATGCCTTGGAGACTTAAAGACCCTTTGAACCTTAATGAGCTTAGAGATGATTAAAGTTCGATGAATATGATTTATGATTTGTTGAGGAAATGTGAATGATAAAAGGAAGGATAGCTTTACTTGTGGATTTGTGGTTTCGTCCGACGGATGAATTATGGACGTTGATCTGATATGTGAATGAGTGGAGTCTAAGACCCTGTGATTATGTTCGTGCATTAAGGACAGTGGTAAGCAAGGGTAGTGGCTGATATTCCACCTATGATTCTAGCTTGTAGTGTATGATGCCGACCATCAAAAGATTACTCAGGTCGATGACTTTGACTTTTTGTTAGCTGCTTTGGCACTGAGAGTGATCTATTTTCCGCCCGTTGCTTTGGCACGCACATGATTTGTTCTCTACCAGCGGATTTGCCTTGTGCGTGATTTGATTCTCCCCCGGTTGGTCGTTGAACGTGATTGACTATGTCTAGGGGACTACCACTCATTGATTTGATATGCATATGACATGAGATAGCCATGGAAGGCTTAAATAATTGTGATGTGATTCTAATGTGAAACTCTGACAACTAGAGTGTGCCATGGAGAATGATTCAAATGACTTGATCTTCTTCAAAGGGTAAGCTTATTGATATATGTGATGATCTTTGGAGAGATTGAGGATGTTGATATCCCTTACATTTGGAAATGTTTACTAAAACATCTAGGTGCATGGATGGTTCATATATTATATATATGAGTTTAATATATGTATGACTTTGTTATCTACACCACTCATTGAGTAGTATAGTGCTTGCTGATTTATGTACCACGTGCAAATAAATAGACCATGAAGGAACTTAGCAAAGGTCATTTGTAGACAAATCGATTTTGGCATCTAATAGGTCCTCTGTTTTGGTCGCTTCGCTGAGTCTATCATGAGCATTCGCATATGGTTGGCTTTGATGTATGTAGACACAAACGTGCCATTTGAACTTATATGTAAGGGTTGTTATATACGAACTCTATTTGAATGGCCAATGTATGGCCTTTTGAATATTTATATGTATTGTCTGCCAGGGATAATGTATTATGTTTGAGTTTGTTATAAATATTTGATTATAAATCTCTTGGCATATGTGTAATGTGATTTGAACTCTTAGGCTTGCTTGGGTCTAGTGGGCTTGCTTATTAGGCTCGTGCGCCGATCATGGCCCTCCCTCGGGTTTGGGTTGTGACATGAACAAACAAACATGGGGTAAAGATAAACATAGCATATTACTGTAATTTAGAGGACGTAATAGTGCATAAGTAGGAATGATAATGCATGAATACTTATCTGGTTATCTTTATTGTTCATGTTTATAGGAATTTTGTTGTGTCATCGTATGGCCAAGACTCATTTTACCTAAAAAGTTTGCTATGGTAAGCCTACTAAGGCTACTCTCCTATACTTGAAAATTAGGATGATAGTGTCTTCAGGGAAGGAGGAGAAGATTACTTTTGGGAAGTAATGAATGCAAAACAAATGGATAGTCATCCATGTGCGTCTACTGGTTATCATTAGTGAAACCGCTCTAGATAGAAGCCATTCCATCAATGTTTTTTCTCTTATGGGTGTTTTGAATATTACTCACATTGCTTCTTCTTCTCTTGGAGTGTTTCAAATACAACTTGTAATGTTTCTTCTTCTTGAGGTGTTCCGAATATAACTCATAATGCTTTTTCTTCTCTTGGGATGTTCCAAATACAACTCGTAATGCTTCTTATTCTTAGGGTGTTCCAAATATAACTCAAATGCTTCTTTTTCTCTTGGGATGTCCCGAATAAACTTGTAACGCTTCTTATTTCCATGTGTTATCTTTTCTAGTGATAGAAGGTAAACTTAATGATTTTAACATTCATTTGGAAGACTTTCATGGTATTCTAGTATTATCGCAACACTTGGAGCTTTTGGAACGTATAGATGGTTTTAGTGAAAGATCGAAAAATGAAGTTGCAAAAAATATTAGACAGCTTTTCTAATTTTGAGAATGATAGATTCTCCTCCTCTATGAACTTTTTGATTTGTTCTTCTTTTGTAGACTTCTTTTCCATAGTAAATGTTTACTTTGCTTTCTTCGTCCGTTTTATTTCTTCACTTGTAAATTGAGATACACTGTTTCATATTTCACTCTTTCCAAGCATATGAATGTTTTCACATGTATCATTATGTGCAACCAAAAAGGGATTCTTAAATTCACATTTAGGAGAATAATCTTCAACCTAGTATGAAGGAAAATAACACTTTTTTTTATATGAGCATTTAAAGCTGTGACCTATTTGTGAATAGCAAGCTATGGCTAAGAAATGAGCGATAAAACTAGCAGCCAATAGCATAATATCATTACAACCAAATTATAAGCGTTAAAGCTTGTAGCTAAAATATTAGTGATGAATTATATGGTCAAAGAATGAACGATAAAGCTTAATACCGATTGCAATAATGACATTACAACCAAAGTAATAACGATAAAGCTAGCAGTTGAAATATGAGTAATGAATTATATGGTTAAAGAATGAGTGATAAAGCTTGCGACCAAGTGTAACAATACATTACAACCAAAGTAAGAGTGATAAAGCTTAAGGTTGAAAAATAACTTTTCTCTTTTGCAAATATTAAATTTTGAATAATGAAATAATCGATAGTAGAAAACATAGACATATCATGAATGAGCGGGAAACGAGTTGTTATTGATCTTGTTGTTTCCAACCATTATTTCTCCTGCTTGCACCCTCTTATAAAACTTTTTGCATAGATCTCTGCATTTAACAAGTGAATGACCAACTGTACGATGATAGTCACAATACCTTGGATTGGACTTTTCTTCTATTGTTGGTGGTTTTGAAATGAAGGGTAAGTTCACTTGAACATCCTTATCCATTCATGGAAAAGCACTCTCACTCCATCTAGTGAGATTGAGAATGGTGGTGAAGAATCAATCTATTCTTCTTGTCTTCTTCTTAGATTGTCTCTTCTAGGATGTAAAGGAGGTCAATGGTTTCTTTTTTTCTTTGCCTTTTCTTTGAATTGGATTTATTATTAGGGTATTTTTCCTTTCAAAACAATTTAGCTCCCTTTTTCCTAAAATTCGTATTGTTGGTCCACCGTACAACTTTGACTAAAATGGTAAAAGTAGAAAGAGGTAAGTTTTTCAAATGCACCATATATTCATTGAACATACGTTGGATGTAGACTTTGACTAGCTCTTTCTCATGATGGGAATCTTATATGTCCAACCTCCTTTCTCTAAAGTGTTGGATGTATTTCATGAGATCTTTAAATTTTGATGCTTTTTTCCCAAATCAACAAGAATAACTTTTTCTTAAGTAGAAAAAGAAATTTTCCTTGGACATCTTACATACTTGGTTCCAAAAGTCAACTAAATCAGGAGTGAGATTAACGTACCAAGTGTAAGCTTTCTCAATAAGGAACTCCAAAAACTCCTTCAGTTTTAAATCATCATCTAAGCATGCTACTCCAAAGGTTTCCACAAACTTCATATAATGTTCCCGAGCATCACCAGCCTTGCCATTGAATTGTTTGAATTTTGGGCTAGTGTAATCCTTGAGATGCGACTTGGCCGTTACCTTGGCAAGATAGGGTAACTTCTAGTCAAACTCTAAAAAATTGAGACTCTTGTTTTTCTGATCGAGCAACTTCTCCAACTCTTCCTTTGTGACAAAGCTCTAAGCACTAGTTGAAGGATTTACTGTAACGAATCAACTATAATAGAGGGATTGGTGGTATTAAGGAATGGGTCAGTCATACTTTCTCCATTTCCTCCATTACCATTTGTATTGTTGGCCATGTTCGTGACATTTTCGATTAGCAGGGATGGAGGTTAAGAGGTTGTGGTAGTTGAGGATGCAAACTATGTGATAGTCTTCATCATCTATTTGTTGTTTTCTTCTAGCACTTGTATCATTTATTGGGAAGCTTAGAGCATTTTTAAAAGCTCTTGGACATAAGTAGCAGTGGATGTTTCTTAACTTTCGGGAAAACTCTCCATATTTTTTGGCAAGAATTTTTTGACAACTTTTTCACTTACTATAATCACTCTTCCCCAGTGGAGTCGTTAAAATGTAAAGGGCTTTTCTAGTAAAGGAAGAAGACATGTTGCAATAAGTGAAGTTGAATGCACTAGAATCAGCAAAGAGGAAGACTGGAGCAGTCCTTGAAGCGTAAGTGCTTTAGTGGCAAGTAGTGAGGAATAAAAAAGGTGGAAAATGTAGCGGAGCACAGTGAATGGAAAGGGTTGAGTAGAAAGAATAGTTAAAAGAGTTAAGAGAATTTATTGGATAGTCTCTGCTGAGTTTATGATTTTTTCTTATTGCCTATCAATTAAAATCCTACTACGCAAGTATACGTATCGAATAGATAGTATATTAGCAAGCAGGGTATCGATCCCACAGGAATTGATCTAAAACTTTACTAAGTACTAAAATTAGAACAATTTAATCTTATCCAAATAATCAAAATTAAATAATTGATTAAAACTAAAATTAAAACCAACAAGAAAAATCAAAATAATAACTTGAGAAAATATCAAACAAGCCTAGGATTACAATATCCCTCACACTTCATCTAAATCTTACCTCTCTTTCTTAACTTATTTCAATTGGTTGAATTGCTAACCTAGAGTCCTCAATTATTTATAAAAGTCTCTCGACTTGTCCTATAAAAATATCTATTTTAATCAAAACACTATATCACTATGTGAATTAAAATTAAAACAGACTCATTAAGTTCAGGCTCTAATCTAGCTACATATGACCTATAGGTATATCCCTATCCTATGCGCAAATCAATTAATATGATCATATGCTATCCCAATTTTAGCCTACTCTAAACTCCCTTTTCCAAGTTTGTTTAGGTTCCTAAATCAATTTAATTGGTGGCCAAGCAATTAAAAGTATTAAGAACAAATTGAAATAAACAATTCAAATCCCATTGAAAATAAGTAAGACAGAGATTAAAAACTTATACTACATGTGAGTTCAATTGCAATCCTAGAAAAAGAAAATTTAACTACTCATAATCGCAAAATAAAATTACATTGTATAAAATTCAACCATTGAAGGTATCAAGAACGATAAAAGCTAAGGAATAAAACAAAACAATATTTACCGTCTTGATCTCCAAGTTTCAGCCTCAACTTCTAGTTTCTTGAATCTCTCAAAGGTTTTTTTTTTCTAATGTTGTTAAACATATCCTATTTATACTAATAAACTTAACCTAAAGTTCCTTAAGCTAACCTAAGGTTTAATTGGGCTTAAAAGTATAATAAGGGGCCCAAAATTCAATTGTTAATCTTTACAAATTTCCATTCCCGGCACAGTACGTCTAGCTATTTTCCGACGCGATTTTCTCTATCTTAGATGCAGAACTGGGAAAAGTGATCTTCATAACAGTTGTAGCTCTGTCTCTTAGCTTTCCACTGGTCTAAGAATCACATCATTTGGAGTTCTTTAACTCGAGATATGGTCAAAATACTGAAGTATATGCAAGCAGATTTTGGGCCTGTCTACACCTTACTTTCCAAAATTAAGCCCAATCACTTTTAATCCTACAAAAGAAATATAAAAACTAATAAATAATAACCAAATTAACATGAATAATATAAAATTAAAATAACTAACTTAAAAGTAACCTAATTATAAAAACAACTAAAAATAAGTAAATTATAATTGAAAATTGAGCACTTAGCTAATATTTAATAATAAAATAATTTTATAAAATAGAATTATCATTGCCCCCAACCTTCAAGGCTCTCATATTTGTACTAAACAGAGCACTGTCTTAGGAGCAGTTGGGAAAACACATTCAATTACAAGAGAATGTTCTTGTCATGAAAAAGCATATTAAAGAACGGCTTATAAGATATTAAGAGAATAACCATGTAGTTGGGTAGTGGGTGTAAGTTTTGGGTAGTGGAGTAGTGACACTTGATAGTGCATCACGTGCACTCTATTGGAAGAAAGAACAAAAAGGGTAAAGCACATGTACTTCAAAGAAAGGTTAAGAAAAAGTCTTCTTAACTATCTCTATAATTAAGCCACCAACCCAAGCTATCTAGAACATCCCAAACATGAAGATAACTTATGAACCTTATCACTCATTCTTAGTTACTTTCACTTCTTCATATGAGATAGCTATTCCACACTTGTTCCTATACTGTAGCAGACTATATGAAATAAATATTCCACACTTGTTCTTATTCTGTAGCACAATAATTCAAGAATTATAGTTAGCCAAAATATAGCATCTACAAGAGCATTTATAAAGCTACACCTCCACTTGAAATAATTATCTCCACTTTCACTCAAAGGGTGTGTCATAAAAATCAAGCCTAGATGATCAAATGAATGCAAGTAGTATGAAGAAGTGGTATCAATGGACTTGTTTTGATTAGTACTTGCACTCAACACCAATTTTCAATACTTTTGCCTATGTTATTGTTAGCATCATCTCTTGGCATTAAAAAAAAACTTAGGGTTCGTAATGTCACAGCCCAAATTCCGAGCCATGACTAGTGCATGGGCTCAATGGGCATAGCCCACTAGGCCTATGTAAGCCTCTTTATGAGATCCTATTCCTCATTTCCATCCATCATCTTTAAAACCATGTGCTGTAATTCTCAACGATGAATGTTTCAGTAATATCTTGTAACAACCGAATATTCATATTTGTATTATCTCAAGGTACTGTCATTCATTGTCGTCTCATAAGGTCATCATCATCAATCCAACATATACATACTTCATTTATAACATGACTCATAGTAGTTTACATTACATATACATGGACACAGACAAAAGACTCTTAACCATCAGCGAAGTGACTTTAAGTGAAGGTATTGCTACTGAGATGCCATAGTACCTACCAAGAAGACAAGCATACGTGGACACTCAATCTAGGTCCCAACTACCTCTGAATCTAAAAACATGAAGTTTAAAAATGTGAGTATAAACCCAGTGAATGAACATAGGAAGGGAACAAGCAACGTTAAGGAAGGTTTAGAAATTATGATGCACTTAAGTTCAAAACAATGCAATTTAGTTTATTTCTATTTAAAAACCCCTCATTCAAACCCTTAGTCGTTTAGTCACTTGATGACGAAAGACTCATGAACAACAAAGAAGTTGAGAAGTGAAAACTTTAGTAGACTTCAACCAAGTCAAGCATAATAGATTGACTCTTATCGCAGCGAAAAGGCATTCTCGCTACAACGAAATTTTGCCCAGATAAAATCTAAGGGGCTTTCACTGCTACCAAGAAAATCCACTCATGCCATATTGCACATTAAATTGAACACATTGACAATACTCAAGTTTTCAACAGTCAATGCAATCACATATTAAATCCAAACATCTCTATATAGTAAATATATATATA
>NC_030856.1:14062727-14082784 GCF_000208745.1 Theobroma cacao | reverse complement strand
GTAATTATTTTATAGAATAGGGTTTGACACCTTAGTTCCCAAAATACCTTATTATACCTCAATTCGCATCCGATAAGCTTTATTTGTCACTATATCAAAGTACGGGGTACTACACATAACTTGCTTTGATACCATGAAAAATAAAATATCTTAAAAGAATAGAGTTAGAAAAACTCTGCTCTTCATTAACAAGATGAAGACATATATATATATATATATATATATAAAGTATATATATATGTGTGTGTGTGTGTGTGTGTGTGTGAATATTATGAAAGGAAGTTTTCTAATCCTAAAGTTCCTTGGAGTGCAAGTAAAGAAAAAGGTTAATAAGAAAAAATTACATAAGAGAATAATCCTCATAATTGTATGTATGAGAATGGAAATTAAAAATCCTCCAATACTACCCAACATGGTAACGGCAACACTTCATTAGGAAAATAAAACAAGTTTTGGCATGGTTGTGAAATACATGAAAAGAAAACCATAGGAAAACTAAAAGGAAACTTGGTTGCCTACAAAATTGGGCCAAACAACATTCAACTATTCAATGGCCATGAAAACCAAAATGAAACAACAACCCGCCTCAGCATATAGCAACTTAAAATCCCAATGATATTCCACAAAAAAAAGTCACAATTAAAAACACCATCCTTCTTAGAATCCACAAAAAATAGCATTTACATTCTACAATTAGACACAGAGGTTAGTACAACTTTTCCCATACAGTTAAGAATGATGGTGGTATTTACAGAAATAAATTAATCTCCCCTATACAATAATAAAAATCATAACCAACAAAATATCACAGCACTAGTAAGAACATTAAAAAAATAATAATGTAAAATAATAGGCAAGCAATTTATTAGATAAAGTGCGTTGTAATCCTCATACTCCAAAATTTAATTATGTCCTGTCACTTACTCCAAAAGCTTTTGTCACCACTTTTCTAGCTTATGAGGTTTCAAACTTTATGGTTTTTTTTCTTTGCTAAAAAAAGAACAAGGGTTTTTTTTTTCTAGAAATTTTCTTTTTTGGGAATTTTTTTTTATCTAGGAAAATTGGGATACATTTTCAAAAAAGCTATTTGATTAAAGGAAATATGGTGAAAAAAGGGGTTTGTGGTGTTTCTTTTTTTTTGGAATTTTTGACAACCAATAATTGGCAACATGTCATCGGTGGCAACAACAACAATGACCAAAATCTAGGTTTGAGGGGAGAGTCTTGGGAAAAAAAGGCAAGTGAGAGAGAAAGGAGAGCCAGAGGGACAAGGAGAAATAGCAAAATGGGAAAAGAAAAAGAACTAAATGTATTTTAAATAGTCTCATCAAAATAATGTAGTTTTGGATAAAGGGTAAAAGAAAAAAAAAAGAAAAATTATGCGGTCAATTTTTTCATCTAAAAATTTTGATCTGACATGTTATCACCACGTTAGCATCGTTTACCACATCAACAGCGTGTCAGCATTGTTAATGATCAATTTGAACAAAATTACTCATAAGGACCCAACTGCACACAATGTCAAAGTAGAAAGACTAAATTGACCAATTTTTTTGTAGATGGACTAAATTGCCAAAAACATTATAATACAAGGACTTTTTAGGTAGTTTGACCATAAAGTTTATTATATCGCCTAGACCTTTTTGTTATTAGATTTAGTGTCTCAAATCCTTTATCGAGCATATTTAAATTATCTCACATTACATCTTATATTCATAATTATGTCATAACTCTCAAAAGCATCATAATGGTTTGACTTTAATTATACTGCATTGATGTAATATCAACTAGTCTTTTGTCATGACCCAAAATTTCGACCATGATAGACAGTAAGGCCTAAGTAGACTAAGGCCTACTAGACCTAAGCAATCCTCAAAAGCAGCCTAGCAGACATAAACATATATGTGCATACCTATTCACACACACACACACATTACGGAAGGTATGTGATGCAATATCAACTAGTGTTTTGCCTTGACTCAAATTTCAAGCCATGATCAACGACAGGGCCTAAGCAGTCTAAAGCCCACTATACTAAGTAAGCCTCAAAAGCAACCTAAAAGACATGAACATATATATGCTGAACTAATCCATATCATAAAATTCATATTATAAGTTTATATCATGTTCCAAAAATTTATGGCTATAACATAATGTATACCATACACAACATATGCAAAACATAGACTTGACATGGACAACGAAGCGTCTACACAAGGATATCTAATGGCTACAAAACAAATGCCTCTAGCTAAAATATACCAAAAGTGTGGTTAGAGAATTCCCCTTAAGAATAACGACCCAAGCAACCTATGAATCTGAAAAAAAAAAAAAAGATAAAAGGGAAAAGTACAAGACTTTGTGAGCAAATAATAAGAAGAGGAACAAGCCAACGGATGAGTATTTGAGACACAACTAGTTTACTTAAAATATGCAGGAATGATCCATTTACAAAAGACATTAAAACACATAGTTAGTGAATAACAAATGGTGTAAATAAACATGATTTAATAAAATGATTTTAAAATCTTGTTCCAAATCAACAAGAGAATAGGTGTATGCGACCTCAGAGGTAACTCAACGGGAGCATCCTTGTTAGTGTAGAAGTCTCAAAGGGCAATATACTAAAATAAGGTGAATTGGCATTTACAAATTCTTTTTAAAAAAAGTAAGCATAAAAATCAAAACTTTTTCACCCAAAAATATTTTCTAATATTAAAAGCAAGTTTTCAACAATAAATCACTAAATATAAAAATAATATACCCAAGTAAAATATTTTCTAAAGTTAAATGCTAGCTATGAATAATAAAGTGAAAATATTTTCTTAAGTGTAAAAGCAATAAATCAATGTAAAACTAGTTTCTTCAGGAAAATATAAGCAATGAATAATAATGCAAAAAATTAAAAAGAGACACAAAGATTATATAATTGTGCTACTTTTCGATGCTTATATCCACTCCTTTGACAACCAAGGAATTTCCATTCCAAGAAAAAGATTCTTTGTTTTTTTAACAAGATCAACCAATAACATTTACACCAGCTTTTTCATGAGATCAAGTGATAAACCTTACACAATCCACAAAGGAATTCTTTCTTTTTAACAAGATCAAGTGATAATCCACCAATAATGACTTTTACAAGTTCAACCACAAACTTTTAGAAATAGCTTTTCAAAGTTAAGCTAGAACCTTTACAGTGGGGTACAAATTTCAGCAAGAAAATACCTCTACAAAAGTTGGGTGCTAAGACTTTAAGTTTGAGTGTAGTGAAAGAAGAAATATCAACTATAATGAAGCAAATATTCTACTTTTGTAAGCTTGGTAGAAGGTTAAAATGAAGCTAAAGAGTGAGGATAAATTTTTAAAGGTCTCTCTAGGGTTTAGAGCTTTGGCTTAAGTCTAATCTTACTCTCAAATAACTTAAATGGCGCTTTTTATAGATGGTGTGAAGTTTGGAGCTGTTAGACACAAGGTTGAATCAAATCTGACCGTTGTTGAAGCTTAAAGGTTAACCATAATGCTTCTAGGGTCAACTATGTTCTTCAAATTTTTCAAATTAAGGCTCCATAGTAGAGTATAATCTTCCTTTATTCGATCCAACTCTCAATAGTGTGTTTTTTGCAAGTCTGAACTGCTATAGACGACTATGCCTTCTTTATAGTCGACTATGTTTATGCAAAGTCAACTTTTCATCTTTTTAACTTGTAAAGGTCAACTATACTCGAGCCAAGGTCGACTATGTACGTTCAAATTTTCATTTTCTTGAGCTTTCTAGAACAAGATCGACTATAGGCACTCTAAGGTCGAATATGGTTTTATATTCTTCAAGTTTTGCATTTTTTTGCTTTTGGATTGACTTGAGCTTCTCTAGGATCAATTCTTGACTTGTTTTTTAAGGTTTCCTTAGCTTTTTGGCAGTTCTCTTCAGTTATTTCTTCTTTGCCTTGTTCCTACATTCAAATGACATTTCAAGGCATGTTTGTTCTTGCTTTCTTTGATGAATATGCATTATTTGAAAGCTTATATGATGTTTTTTAATTATGCATGGCTTTTCAAACAATTATGTAACCTTAGTGGATTAAATGTATTTGAGACAATTTCAAATGCTTGACATTAAATTCAAGATAACATGTGATTTTTGTCAAATCCAAACATAATATAACTTAAGGCTAACAATCCTGTTCTACCGTGCCCTTAACTGTTGCTTGAGTTTTGAGTCACACTCTTACCTAGACAAGAGCAAACACTATCTCAACTCAAAATAAATATACAAGTGAGGTTCTAAATAGATATGGAAATCTATGTAGTCTCTTGTTCTCTATTTACACTGCAGTACGTATATCACAAACAAAATTTCATATAAAGACTAGACATTTCCTTGAAACAATTAAGAAAGTCTAAGACTTAAACAAACTTTAGGCTTTAATACCAACTTTGTCACATCTCAATTTTAAGGACATAACTGGTGCAAAAAGTCTAATGGGCAAACCCACTTGACCAAAGCAACCCTTAAATAACAAGCAACAGAAATAGACAACTATTATACGTTAATATGAAACCACCATACACTGAAATCAATAAAATATTATCTCGTAAGACAAATACATATAACAAAATTGGCAGGAGCATTCACATAGTAATACTTATTTACAATACCAGAAAGTATGTGCCATACATTGGCCAAAAGTAAATTATAACCAATATTTATAAATGTAAATAAAAGTTTAACTCTGATAACGGAATGGACTAAGAAAAGATAAGATCAATTGACATGCCATGGACCAACCAACACAACATACGGTGGCCTCCCTTTTAAGAACTACTCAACAAGCTATGAATATAATTCAAACAAATGCAACTTATATTTGTGAGTTACAAAACCTAGTGAGTAGACACGAAGAGGAGAAACAAGCTAAAGGGAGGAGTGTTTACTTAAATCACAATTTCATCAAAACATGTATTCTTAAAGTAAGAATTAGAATTGTATATAAATCATGTAATAAAGACATTTTCAGTGTCATTCCAATAGTATCAAAGACATACCAAACCTCTTAGAGGTTTGCATCAGTGTAATATGACAAAAAGTGTCCATATACCCTTCAAAAGGGCTAAAATTCTCATATGTATGCCTTCTACATCAGTACCTTACTCAAAAGTACCAATAATTTCCAAACAGTATGCTTACTGACTTACAAGTATCAATTTTTTTTTTGAAAGTATTAATACTTATAACATAGGATGTTTCCTAGGGCATTCTATTGGCAAAATACCGATACCTCATTCATGGGGTATTGATACTTTCTTCAAAATTTTCAAATTTCAAGCCAACATTTCCAGTATTTGGCCTCCTTACTTTGTCTATTCATTCCTTAACTCATTCTCATAATTATTAACATATAATAAACTATTAAACCAGTTCAAATACAAAGTCATATCACAAAATCATAGTAAGCTTAATCTCAAGCTTGAAATCTAAATCAAATTATATTCCCTCAACGATTCAAATCATACTTACCATCATAACATTCTTTTGGCGTGTGAGACCTTGACCTCTATAGGCTCGTAACTAGGCATAGACGCGATAACACAAGCCATGGGTAGTTTCGACATTTCCTTATTAAGCCCCTAAAAGTAAGTTTTTAAATAATATTATGGCCCAAGTAGGCCTAAGGCATAAATGAATGATGAAATATGGGTAAAATGGCAAAGGAAATAAAAATAATGATGATTCTCGAGGTAGAGGCAAAATGGTCATTTTTCATTTCAGGTCAAAATTTTTAAGTTTCGTGGACTCGAGTACTGCTAGACTATTATGGACCTTGTCTTGATATTAAAAGAGTAAATTGATTACACCAAGGATTGAAGGAGAACAAGTTAACTTGCTAAGGGCATTTTTGTAAATTCAAGTGGAATGGATAAGCTTGGGCTATAAATATCTTTTTCTTCCAACAGCTTCTACATTCTCTAGCAGCTTCTTCCCCTTCTTCTTCCCTCCATATCACATTGCTTTCATCCTCCATAGAAGCTTGATATCAAGCCTCCATAACTTTCTCTCTCTAGCTCCAATTTTCATGCTTATGTCCACCCTTTCAAAGAACCTTTGTGCTCTTTCACTCTCTCACTTTAAAACCCTTGAAAAAATCCTACTTCCATACTTTCTCTCACTAGCTAGGTGTGTAGAGAGAGAAAGAGAAAACTCTCATAACAGCTTGGAAAATTGGAGGAAAGAATTTCAAAGTTACAAAGCTATCAAGGTGAGTCGTAAATTGGAGTTGAGTTTTAAGTGTTGAGAATGTCTACTAATTAGATTTGTGAGAGTTTATTTGTTGGGAGTGTTATTCATTTAAGTGTGATTAGAGTATTGCAAACAATAGCCATTTAATGGTAGTTGGAAACTAGTTAAGAATGACTAGTAGAACCCAATTTAGAAAGTAGCTTTGGAATAGTATTAATGCCAAGTTGGGTTAATGGTGATGTTGTTGTGCATGATAGGTCCCAACGAAGTCCCACAGCCTCAATTGGACTATTAAGGAAGTTAGAGTCGGCTAAAGGCTCAACAAAATACTGGTGAGTGAACTTGCATTTCAAAATTGTCTTGGGAATGTGAATGTGTTTACACAAAACATTTGAACGATTTTATCCAAATTTTCTCAAAAATGAGTGCCTTGGGAACAAGCCCTTGATAAATTGTCTCTATGTTGTGACATGTGGCTATTATGGATTCATGCACTACTACATTTTGTTGATATATATATACGAATATCTGTTGTGTGATGATATTGACCCCGGCTATGTACGAGTGGGAGTGCGCATAAGCCGATGCTGACCCAGCTATGTGCGAGTAGGGAGTGCACATGAGCTGATGATGATGGGATGATGTGCATGGTGATGAATATATATATATATATATACATATATAGATATGTGTGTTATAGAAAGTTCATGGGTATGGTATGTGGTTTTGCACATGTGAACCTTGTATGTTGAACTTTGGGAATTATTATACGTTTCATGTTGATTTTTGACATTTTAGTAGGATGGGTTTTTCTTGAAAGAAAGGAAACTTTTTCTTGCTGCTCTGTTTCTCGCTGCAGCGAGAAACTTTCGGGTTTGGAAGGGTAATGCTGGCCGAAATCTCGTTGCAGCGAGAAATTTACTGTAGCTTCTTGCTGCAGTGAGATTCATTCTCATTGCAGCGAAAAACTTTCTGTTTCATGGCAGAAATTTCACTGCGGCGAGAATAGATTCTTGCTGCAGCGAAAAAACTTTCTATTTTTGCTTCTCATTTTGTTCGGTTGTTGTCTTATTTTCCACTTCTTTGGTATCATAGTTGAGCATGGACTTCTAACATTAAGGAATTAATTAGTTAAGTTTGAAATGAGGAGGTTTGGTGAGAAACTCTCGGCCAGTTGAGAAACCCTCGTTCGACTAATGACTTGAATCCAAACTTCGCTGAAACGGAAAGGCATTCTCGCAATAGCGACCTATCGTTTACTTGAATTAATTTGCATAAAGGCTATTAAGGTTTTCACTCTTCAAATCTTTTGTTGAGCATGGACCTTTTTATCAAGTGATTTACTCATTTGGGGTTTACATGAGGGGTTTTGATAAGAGCTAAACTAAATTGCATTGTTTTAAAGATAAATGCATCATGATTTCTTTAAATTTTCCTTGTTGTTGCTTGTTCCCTTCCTTGTTCACTCACTGGGTTTATACTCACCGTTTTCAAATTCATGTTTTTAGATCAAGAGGCAGCTGGTAACTAGGTCGAGGTGTCTTCATATATTCGATCCTTGGTAGGTGTCTTAGCATTCAATAGCTGTACATTTGTCTGAGTTTCTCCGCTAAAAATCGAGTCTTCCTTTTTATATGTATAGACAAACCTGATGTAAACTATTAAGATATATGTTTTAGACTATGTCTGTATATTTGGATTGGTATGCCCCTAAGAGTTGGAAATGGTTAGCATTATTTTGGTTCAAAATTATGAAATGTGACTTTAGTAACTTCAATGGAATAATGAGTAGGATAACATAGATAGGCTTACTTGGGCTTAGTGGGCTATGTCTATTGGGCCCTTATGTCGGTCATGGCCTGAGATTTGGGTCGTGACATGGAGCCTTTTAGAACTTGAATTTAGACAAGGGTATTAAAACTCAAGAGTAGTGCTTAACACCTGAATTTAGACAAGGGTATTAAAACCCAAGAGTAATGCTTAACACCTCACTACTTGGGATCATGTAATAAGGCACATATGCCAAATATTTCAAAAAAATGTATTGCAACCCAACAATTATATTACAGCCCACAATACTGTGAAATTTCAACTTTTATAGGAGGTTAGTTTAGTAAATCCTTAAGTGAACTTGAAAGTTTTCATGTTTAAGATAATATTTTGAACTTCCATCTTAGAAAAATCTTGCATTTTAAACTAGTAAGTTGATTTAGAGTATAATAGAGATATGTGTCAAAATGAGTATATTTTGAAATGAAATTTACATTATTGGGCTGAATATCGATTCTCATAGTACTTGCTGCCTAGAATACTTTTAAAAAGGATTTTGAAGAACAAGTATCATGAAACCTAGAAACTAAAGTATCAATACTTCAACTCAAAGTATCGATACTTCTTGTTGTTTTCACAAATTTAAAAAGAGGTAAAATAGTATTTTTACTTCTAAAATTTCCTCTTTAAGGCTATTTCCTATATTTCTTAACTTTAATCTACATAACCCCTTGTGGTATGATAATTTTTCACATAACACCCAGAGGTTTTTTTGTTTTCTCATATAAACTCTTGTGCATTACTTGTATTCCCACAAAAACTAATGGTGTTAAATTTTTTACATAAAAAAAAAACAATAAGACCTTTACATTTAAAAATCTTTTTTCTTGCATTTGAATCCTAAATTCCCAAAAGTTTCTTAGTTGAACATATTAGAATGAATTTTAATAAAATCATAATACTTAATACTACATCTTTAAAGCAAAGGAATACAACGAAATACAAATAGTAATTTTAAATTACAATTAATTGCTAGCATCTAAATTTCAAATGGAAAAAATGCAAAAGTAAAATATGGACTACATGACTAGATGAAATTTCAATTACATGGACAAGAATTATCAATTCTTTCTATTTTTTATTTATATTTTTTACTATGGAAATAGGGAAGAAGAAAAAAAAGAGCTTTAGTTTAGCATGATTATTACTCTTTTGGATATAAAGCTTTTCTTCAAACTTTTGTAGTTTAAATGAAGATTTTAATTCCCTTTAACTAAAATTTATATTTAAATAATCGACCCCTTGCACTCTCTTATATTCCAACTTTTGATACTTCTATTTATTGTTTATTTTTTCTTAAGATTTAAAATAAAGAAATAAATAATTAAAAGTAAAGTTATAATAAGCTAAAAGTAACCAAATAATTAACAAGAAAAAAGGTTATGTTTGTCCAGTTGGTAAAATTCAAAAATTTTGCAAGTAAATTTGTCTAGTTACAAAGTGCACATTTAATTATAAATAAAGAAATCAAAATTGGATTATTAAATTAATATATTTAGTAAAATGAATGCATAATAAACATATAAACTTCAAATGGATAATACAGACATATTCAGTAAATAATTTAGTAAACATATAAACATATATAGTAACTAATTTGGATTTTTATGGACATATTAACTAATTTAGTACACATATAAACATATTTAGCAAATAATTTGGATTTTTATGATGTAGACAAATGGATGATACAAGTTATAGAATTTCATCCAAAGTAAAAATAAGGTTTTTATGATCTTTTTAAGTTCATGTAATTTTATGTTTGTGTCATTTTGAATTTAAATAATTTTCAAGTTTGAATTGGATGAATTCAAATTATTAACTTTTTGTAACAATGTCAAATTGGATTTGAATTTGGATCTTATAGTAAACATATAAGGCTTTTACTATAAGGATCTTATAGTACACATATAAGGCTTTTAAACATAAGGCCTCTATTATCTTTTGATAAAAACCTTAACTGAAAATATAACATCGTTACTTCATGTGGGAACAGAAGTAAAATGTTACGACCCGGTACTCTCTTCGAGCCTGTGACAACTGTCGCGATGTCCCGATAGACATACCTTATTTGGAATGTCAACCGAAACCTCGCAAGGCTCTAGCATCAGTTTTCTGCCTCCTTTGTGAGCAATAGTTACTAAATATCATGTTTTAAAAGAATATAGACTATTTTCAAATCAAAGACAATCAAAAAGTAATTTCTACCTCACAAGGGTATTTTGGTCATTTTTATCTAAAAAATTCGAAACGTGCTAAAAATATAATATATAAATGAAAATATACATTTCATATCTAAAAATAAATTTAGGTATCTAAATCATCCATTTAAAGTGGATTTTTATCTAATAGAACTAAATAAAAATATTGGATAAAATATTCCATTTTCATATAAAACAATATTTATAAAATTCTACGTAAACAATTACTATAGCATAATAACAAAATAAATTCATATACATAATAGCACACAACGCCAGGGTATACAAAAATATTTTACAATGACATGTGAGCCCCAAAATAACAAAAATAAACAGGACTGTAGACCTACAATTTCTAAGGGTGCAAACCCTTAACAAAATCGATTGTCTACAGACTACTCTAAACCTGAAATGGGTGAAAAGAAGGGGGTGAGTTTTTATAAACCCAATGAGTAAGCAAAGTTCATCTATAATATCTAAAGCCGAGAAAATGGAGACAATTAAAACATCTCTTCATAATATGATTCATAACATTAAAACTCATTTCAACCATATAAAACAATTACATTTCATCAAAAATAATCAGTAAGGCTTATGACTCTCTTAAAACTTGGCTCATGCCAAAACTTGTACTCGGTGACACCTTGCGTCGGGCATCCAACCGAGTCTGCTAGGACTGTTAAATTAATATATACACATAAAATATGTTTTTACGTTTAAAAACGTAGTCGTTCCTTAGCGTTGGTTGAGTTTCACTGTGAAGCCCGACCTTATAAAAAACTTATCATGACATACATGTGATGGATAGCATGTTTGCATGCTATGAGAGTCCCGAAAAATTTATAAAAGTCGGTATTGTACCTAAAGGTACAACAAAGTTGATTTAAGCCTCGAACTAGTTCAAATAGGAATTTTAAGG
The DNA here is from genome assembly GCF_000208745.1 of Theobroma cacao. Lineage (NCBI taxonomy): Eukaryota > Viridiplantae > Streptophyta > Magnoliopsida > Malvales > Malvaceae > Theobroma > Theobroma cacao. The sequence goes on along the minus strand of NC_030856.1, from coordinate 14,071,599 downwards.
TGAAATTGAGAGTTTCACGGTCCAGGGATGACTCAAAATGGTAATTTGGAGTTCGATGATCAATTTGGAGTCAAACTGAAATTTTCACTATCTAGGGGCAAAATGGTCATTTGCCACCTAGGGACAAAATGAAAATTTTAGAAAAGATTTTTTTTTGGCCCCATTTGACTTATTGGAGTATGATTTGAGTATTGGAGTATGATGTGAGGTTTAAAAGTGAAAAAATTTTAATTCCGGTATAATTTGGAACATATGGGTAAAATGGTAATTTTTCACCCCACGGGCAAAACAGTAATTTTCCACCACTAGGACATTTGTCCAGCACATAGTCTTCCCTTATCCTCATTTTTGACCTTTGACTAAACATGTGGTGGAGATAAAAGGTTTAAAATTTTTAAAGTTTTAAAAATGGACCAATAAGAAAATGACAAGTGTCAAGCTTAGGATATTTTATTATTTAACTTAAAAATCAGCATAAATCAGCCCATTACTCTCCAAATATTCGGCCAAGCAAGGAAGAGAGGGAAAGAAAGGAAGAACAAACCCTAGGTGAAGAATTTCAAGAGAAAAAGTGTGGAAAATCAAGAAAAACAAGTGAAAAAGGTTGGATTTTTCAACTTAAGCTTGAAATCTATTTTCCTTAAGCATTTCTTCTTATTTTCCATGCTTAAATTACATGTTTTCATGATGAATTCATGGCTGGTCAAAATGGGTAAGGAAAGAGAAAGATGTTGGATTGAATTGATTTTAAGATATGTTAGTGTTTTTAGTTAGTTTAGCATATTTAGAAACAAAACAACAAGAAAAGAATTCATTTTCTCCAACAACCATCAATGGCCGAATTTATCATGTGTTGAGTGAGGATGAATTTGATTTTTATTCTAGGAGAATTGGTTAGAAAATGATGAATTATGGTGTGGAAAAGTAGTAAGAAAAATCACGGTGTTAATGCACCATTATTGGCCGAAAATTTTAAGAAGAAAAGTGAAGATAGTTTCGCCAAATTTTAGGTTATTTAATTTGAGTTTGGTGAATTAAGATATTGGAAAAGAATTGGAACAATTTGGAGTAATTTGGGATTAAATTGAACGCGTTAGTAATTTAATCGGGTGATAAAACGAATTAGGCCAATACCGGATTTAGATAGTTACTAGTGCATTTTTGCATTCCATATCATGCATTAGTAGTCTAAATTAGTTTAATTTCAATTTAATACCAATGTGGTGAATTTCTCGATTTTGTACTATGTCAAGGTGGTGAGTCCTCCGATAAAGGTAAGGGAATTGCACCTGAGGACCAGTAGTCTGAGTATTTCGAGAATCTGCACTCTAGACATTGTGAGTAAACTTTCTATCATTTTAATTATCTAGAGTAGTTTTCATGTTTTATGAATAAAGGTGTTCCAATGAAATTAATTTATAAATTGTTTTGAAATTAATAATGATTTTGAAAAATAGAGTACACGAAGATTGTTAATTATGGCAATTTGATTGTTTAAATTGATGGCTTATGTCATATTGTTATTGTGTTGGCATGACTGGTTGGGCTGTGTTTTATGAATTGTATGAATTGTTTTATTTTACCCTTGCAGGCTGGGTAGTATTTCATTAGCCTTGTCATGCCGTTAAAATATATTATATGGTGGATTATATATTAATTAATCACTACAGTAGGGGGTTTTTGTGGACCAGCCTTTTAGAGGGGCACAGTAAACCCCATTATATTCTTACCTCGAACGGAGAGGCGTGTAGGATATCTCCTGGGGTAAAGCTTAGGGTTCACTTCACGCCAAACCGCCACGTGAGGGGGAACTTAGCCAACGCCAAGGAATGGCTATGTTTTTAAAATAAAAACATAATTTATGAGAAATGTGAATTTTTAACAACCTTGGCGGTCTCGGTAGGATGCCTCGGCCAAGGTGTCCCCAAGAATGGATTTATGGCACAAGCCTAGTTTTTATGAGATTCATAAGCCTTTTTACGTATTTTGAATGAAATGTGTTTTAATGTTGTGACCCAGTTTACGATGATTTATTTTATTGTCTCCATGTACTCAACTCTAGATGTTTATGATGATGTTTGTTTACTTACTGGGATTATAAAATCTCACTAATCTCCTTTCCACCCATTTCAGGTTCAGAATAGGTTGTAGATAGCTGATCTCATCGAGGACTACCGTTGGAATTGCATTTTCCAAACTGTAGGTTCACAGTCCTCTTTACTTTTGTTTATTCGGGGGGAGCTCACTTGTTATTGTAAATTAAATTTCGTACTCTAGATATCTATATTACTGTATGTAGGAATTTATTTTGCTTTGACGCTGTAAAAATTATTTACGCAGTGTTTTAAAAATATTGTTTTATAAGAAAATAGAATATTTTACTTAATATTTCTTTTATTTTTCTATTATATCCAAATAAGCATAATTTCGTTTTAAATGAAAATTTTAGACTTTTAAACTCATTTTGATTATGAATTATGTGTTTTGTACTTGTATATTACATTTTAGCCAATTTCAAAATTTTTGAAAAAAATGACCAAAATACCCCTATGAGACGAAAATTATTATTTTATTTGTTTTAAGTTGGAAACAGTTTAAAATCTTTTAGAACGTGGTAATTGGCAACAGTTACTTGCAGGGGAAATGATAAACTAATATTAAAACCTTGCGGGGTTCCGGTTGACATTCGAGGTAAGGAGTGTCGATCAGGACGTCACGGCAGTTGTCACGGGCTCGAGGGGAGTATCGGGTTGTGACATTCACCCTCACGTGGTGGTTCGGCGTGAAGTGAACTCTAAACTACCTTAGGAGATACCTTCTGCGCCTCTCCTACTAAGGTAAAATATGATAGGGTTTACCGTGCCCCTCTAATAGGCTGGTCCATGAAAACCCGCCCACTGCAGTAAGCTAATCACTTACCCCACCAAATCAACAAAAATTTCAACAGCATGACATGGCTAATATGATATTACCCAGCCTGTCAAGGTAAAACAAAACAATTCATATATTCCATACAAACACAAATCCAGCCAATCATGCCATCACATTGTTATAAGCCATCAATTCAAACCATATATCAAAACATATATATATAACACAAGTATATAGTCTCCACTTACTCAATTTCCAAAACCAGGATTCAATTTCAAACCAAATTATGAATCTCATTTCATTTAACCAACACTTCAGTTATAAAACATAATAGTTTACAATTTAAATTTATTATTCTTTAAAATCATAAAAATGAGTATAAACTACTTTAGATAGTTAAGATGATCGTGTGTTTACTCACAATAACGGGAGTACTCCTACTCCTGGTCCTCGAGGACGATATCCTTACCCTTACCAAAGGGCTCACCACTTATACATAATGCACAACAAGTAATTCAATACATTTGTGCCAAACTGTTATAAAACTATTTCAGGCTCTTTATGAATGTATGAAATTGAATGAGAAGTGTTCAAATAATCACTTAAAGATGGTGTTCTACGTAGGTTCAATTATTGTTGGACTGAAATGGTATTTGACCTAACTCGTACTATACACTGTTTAATTAGCCAAAATATCCAATTCAACTCCAAATAGATTCATTGCACTTTTGGTACTCTAATAAGTTCGTATACCTCATTAGAAATCAATTCTAAGTCCATTTACTATAATTTTCTCATTATCGTTCAAGTCGTTTACTAAAGGAACTATACTTATTGATAACCGTTTTCGATATCCGACATCACGAATCATCAAATACAAGCTAGATAACATGAAATATGACAAAATTCATCTTCAAAATATTCCCTATAGAATTCGATCAATTAGGGTTTGATGAAGAACATGTTATTTTCTTGCTTGTTTTTCATATCGAATATCACAAAACACTAAAAACACCTAGATAGCCTGAAATCTATCAAAAAACATCATCAAAACCTTCCCCCCTTGATTCGACCAACATGCTTCCATCATGAAAACTTGAGTTTCAACCATAGAAAATGAAAAAGAAAGCATGGATAAGGTAGATCTTAAGCTAAATCGCGAAATCTTACCTTCGATAGCTTCGTTTTTCGGAAATCCAATGAATTTCTCTTGAATTTTTCCTCCTTAGAGTTTTTCTATTCTTTCCCCCTTTGTTCTTTGGCTTGAACGGTAATGAGAGAGTGAATGGGAGAGTTTTATGTTGAGTTTATAAAGAAAATTATAAAATAATAAAAACTTGACACGTGTCGCCACTTAATTGGTCCATGATTAAAACTTAACAATTAAGCATTCTCTTACCACCACATATAATCCCATAATTATCCAAAGTATAAAATAATAATAGATGAAATTCATGGGCTTGACAAGTGTCATGGTGGTGTACAATTTCAAAAATTTCAATTATGTCCTCGTGGACACGTGAAATGACTATTTTGCCCTTATGCTCAAAATTCAAATTTTTTTACTCTTCAAATTCAAATTATGTTCCAACTAGTCAACCTTGGTCAAAAATCTCTTCAACATTCCAATTTTTGCCCTCGGGTGGCAAAATGACCATTTTGCCCCTATGTTTTGAAAATTCCCGATTGAATTCCAAATTAATCCTCGAACTTTGAATCACCATTTTAAGACATTCTAAGGTTCAATAACTCTCAAATACATCCTAAAGTCTCTATTTGGACTAGTTCGAGGTTTTAATCGACTTAATTATACCATTAGGTACGATACCAACTTTTGACGATTTTTCGAGGCATCCAAGTATGCAGACATGCTATCAAGTACATGAATGACATGGCAAGTATATAATAGAACTGAGCTTGACATAAAATATAAGATTTTATATCAAATAAAAATAACAGTAGGGTGTTACATGAGAAAATATCATACCATAAAAAGTTTATATACAATTTACCCTAAAACCAAAAGGCGACTTTTTTTTTCTTATTTTCTCTTTCTCCTCCTCCCCATCTTTGTAACTCAAAGCTTCTCACTGTAGCTCTTCCCTCTCCCCATCCTTTTTTAGATTTCAATGTCGAGTTTGTTCATACTATTGCCTCTATCGATTTTTCACTAAAAAACTCCATTCTCTTCCTTTCAACTACCTTTTTTGTTTGATTAGCTTAATTCCTTCAAAAACCCCTTAGATATCCTTAAATCTGCAAAAAATTAAAAACCTCAAAAGGTTAGATCCAATGGTCGATAGTTGGATTTTCCCCAATGAGTCTCAACTTCTCCTTACTCTTCCTTCCCACCAATTGATTTCCCAAAAAACAAAAAAAGAAATCTCTTCCTACAAATACGAAAAATGAAAACCTTTTTTATGATTTTGTTGATTATTGTGTTGTCTGTTGTTTTAATTATGAAATCGGTTTTTTTATACCCACCGTAGACACCATATTTATCTAGGACTTAGTCTCATTTGCTATTTAACTTTCAATGATTTTAATTTAATTTCATTTAATTTTTGTTTTATTTTCAATTTTATTTTGACCTGGTCTTTGGGTTGTTGGGTTTATAACCCAAATGGGTCAGAATCCAATAACGTAATGGTGTTGGGCTAGCTAGTCCACAAACAACAAAAAATAAATCAAAGAACACAAACAAAGATAAAACAAAACAAAAGGGGAAAGTAAATCAAAATTAGAAATATTGGAATGAACAAAAAAAAAAAAGAAAAAAAATGATTAAAAGGAAAAAAGATTAATGTAATCCCTAAAGTCCTTCCACTAATCTGAATGTTTCAAACTAAAAAATAATCCCACAGAATCAAATAAAATCAAAGATCTGAATTTAAATCAAGATTATAAGAAAACACCTATATAAACCCAAAACAAAAAAAAAAACACAGCAATGGACAGGCGCAAGTTCAAAAAAAATCACACGAGAAATCAGCAAGAAATAGTATTCTTGGGTTTTGAAATTTTTGGGGTTTAGATATAGGGATACGGGATATATTTTGAAAACGATTCCAATTGAAAGGAGAAAGGCACAAAGAGGTATTGTGGGTCAAGTTTGGTGAGGTTCTGGCATCGACGAATGGCAGTCAATGGCATAGAACGAGGCATCCGGAGGAGGAATCAAGGAAGCCTTAGAGAGATAAGGAGAACGGCAATGTGAAGAAAAAAAAAAAGAAAAAGAAATAAACGCGGGCTTTAGGAAAAGGATTTTTATACTCAAAAGAAACAACGTTGTTTGGGAAGGAGAGGAGAAACTTAAATAGATGACCAAAACGTCATCGTTTTGATTGAAGCATATTGTTTGGGCTTGGGTTTGTTTGCTATGGGCTTGTCTTGATTAGGCCTGTTTGTTATATTTATTAGTCCACCCACCAAGTATGGGCTTGAATCCTCATATTACTTCTTTTATTTATTCAGGTCTATGTTTTTATTTATTTATTTTATTTTTGGTACAAGTGAAAATACATAAAATATAATAAAAATAATTTTTTAGATAATGATTAGATTAGGATAAAATTCTTATAATCATAAATGATAGAATAAAACTATAAAATCAAAAAAAAATAGTAATAATAAAGATTCATAATTATTTAAATAAATCTTTAAAATGAAAATTTTAAGAGAAGTTACAAGGGGTAATTTTTCTCAAAATTTTTCAGAGTAAATATAATTATAGGACTTTACCATAAGGGTTGTTAGGTAATCCTATAAATATTTTTTCAAAAAAAGGTTTCATTTATAAATAATTATTTCAAATAATAACATAGTTAAATAAACAATTTAAATTTTGTAAATATAATTTCTTAATAAATGTTTAATACAAAATAAATGGAAGTCTCATTTATAAATAATTATTACAAATAATAACATAGTTAAATAAACAATTTAAATTTTGTAAATATAATTTCTTAATAAATGTTTGATATAAAATAAATGGAAGTCTTTTGATGATGGAATTTCAAGAATGTTATGAGGGATAACTTTTTTGAAAATTTTTAGGTGAGAAAATCTTCTTAAATTTTACCAAAAGGGGTAAAAAATTTAAGAAGAATTTTCAATAATTAAAGGATATTTTATTTATTTTAAAATGATAATAAATTGGAGAAATAGTTAAGGAAAATAAACTAAGATATCGAAATTAAATTCATTGATTAAGGCTAAAAAGAAAACAAATAATTAATTAGGTACTATTTTGAATGGGCATTGTGAGCATGTTAATCTCTTCCTCATAAGTAATTGTATTACTGAACCTAATTTGTTTTGTAAACCAAACCTAGTTTTTTAATGAATATAAGTCAAGTGTAAGACCTCATTAGGAAAAATAGATTCAATTAGGTGGTCCATCGCACGTAAACAAAAAAGATTAATGATAACTCTTTTTACGTTAAATAGTCAAGTTGCAAGACTCATACCTTATGACAGTCTAACAACTCTGTTGGGGATTTAAAAAGTCGAGCCACTAATTAATTATGCGAAATCCTAAGCCTTAACTAATTGATTCTAATTCGATATTTTAATTCATTTTCCTTAATCTAACATTGTTTTTGTTCACTTTGTTTGCGTATATTTTTATTTACATATGAACAATAAAAGACTTGCATGTCCATTTACACACACTACACTTTTACATACATGCATGAGCCCCATACGCAAACTCTATCCTATTTAGGAAGAAGTAGAATACCCTACTCTCATGAGTTGTGCATGTGAAATACGTCCACTCAAATTGAACCCTTTTCATTGGAAGCTTATAATGGGTGAAGATTGGAGTACCTTACTAGTTTAGAGTGGACGACAGTGAGTAGCAATTTGGTAACCTTTAGATTTATATGAGACTATGTTGTCACGACCCGGAACTCTCATCGAGCCCGTGACAACAGCCGCGACGTCCCGATAGGCATTCATTACCCCGAATGCCGATCGAAACCCCTCAAGGCTTAGCATCAGCTTCTGCATCTCCCTAGTGAGCGACAGTTATTAAATCTCACATTTAAAAAAAAATCATAAGTCATTTCCAAATCAAAATAATAAAATATTACTTTCTGGCTCACAATGGCATTTTCGTCATTTTTCTTTGAAAATACCGAAACTCACCAAAAACATGGTGTAAAAGCTAAATATATTCATACATATTTTAAATCAAATAACTGAAGAATAAAATTACTTTTACAGTGACACGTGAGCCCCCAACTGACTAAGAAAATGTAGGGTTACGAACCCTTACTTTCTAGGATGCAACTCCAAAATTTACTTCTCGATGCAATTGACAGTCTACTACCTATTCTGAGCCTGAAAAATGTATAGGAAGAAGGGATGAGATTATAAAATCCCAGTGAGTAGACAAACATCATCAAAATAATCTAAAGCCGAGTAATAGGAGACAATTAAAATAATTCATCCCAACCCATATAAATAATTGGATTTCATCCAATTACTCAACATGGCTTATGCACTTTTCAAAAACTTGGCCCTTGCCAAAAATCCATTCTCTGGGATACCTCGCGAAGGCATCTTACCGAGACCGCCAAGGCTGTTTATTGTCACACACACAAACACATTTCACCTCTGACAACATAGCCGTTCCTCGGCGTTGGCTGAGTCCCAGTTTCATATGGTGGCCAGCGTGAAGTGTACTCAAATCCTACCTCGGGAGTTATCCTACGCGCCTCTCCAATCGAGGTAAGCTCAATAATTGGGAACCGTGCCCCTCTAATTAGGTTGGCCCACGGAACCCCCGTCACTGCAATGCCCACTTTATAATCCACCAACCAATAAAATCACAATAGTATGACATGGCTCACTTAACACATTCAAGGCAAATCAAAGCAGTTCACATATTCTTTAAATCATAAAAATAACCAGTCATACCCACATTTATCATAAGCCATTTAATGTAAAATCATGGATAAACAACACAATCATAGTATAGGTCTCCAATTACTCT
>NC_030856.1:14058358-14061696 GCF_000208745.1 Theobroma cacao | reverse complement strand
TCATGTTTATCCATTTCCATGATGAATAAAATCCCTTGGTCTTGACAAGTGTTGGGGTTGAAAATTTATCGATTTGCCCCCGAGGTGGCAAAATTACCATTTCACCCTTATACTCCAAATTATACCGAAATTAAAATTTTTCACTTCTAAACTTCAAATCATACTCCAATACTTAAATCATACTCCAATAAGTCAAATGGACCAAAAAAAATCATTTCTAAAAATTATCATTTTGTCCCCAAGTGGCAAATGACCATTTTACCCCTAGATAGTGAAAATTTCGGTTTGACTCCAAATTGATCCTCGAGCTCCGAATTACCATTTTGAGTCATCCATGAACTGTGAAACTCTTAATTTCACCTTAAAATTCCTATTTGAACTAGTTCGAGGCTTAATCGACTCAATGGTACCATTAGGGGCAATATCGTCTTTTAACGATTCCTCGAACTTTCTAAATCTGCAAACATTCTATTGAGCATGTAAATGACGTCGTAATTATTTTATAGAACAGGGTTTGACAATGCCCACCATATAGAAAACCATAAAAAATCAAGCTTAAGTAGTGCCTCACCAAACCCATAAAAAACACCTGGTGTTAGTTACACATGAAGGGATGCCTTGTGCCATGTAAATACTTATTGAATTTTGTTTATAGTTTCATGATTATGCATTAACATCATTTTTGCACATAGAGATTTTGTTACATAATAAAGTATGGTATAAAAGACCTCAGTTACATCCACAAAGTGACTACTTCGCTTCATATTCACCTTTGTCATATGTGAAGATGACTTAGACATTAAGACTCAATTAGAGCAGATTCGGAATGTAAAAGGTGATTGTTTGAAGGAGGTTTATGTCTCTAGCCTTCTTGAATAGGTTCATATTGATCTTTAGTAGAATGATTTCACAGATTTAATCATCATTTAAGATCATTGGGGAGAATCTAAACAACAAGAATTTGAGAAAAGGTATGGCCGTATGGGCATATTGCATCACTCATCTCATACCTATCAATGACCAGATGATTAGAGCCATCATTCAATTTTGGGATCCCTCGTACAAATGTTTTGTCTTTAATGAAGTGGAAATATATGACGCCAACAATTGAGGAGTACTTGACCTTACTTTTCATACACCTTCCAAGTGCATACAAGAGTTACTTGAAGAGACAAAAGGATAGGTTATTGTAAAAAGATTGCAAAAATCATGGGAATTAGTGTGCAAGAAGTTGACATAAATGTTGAATAAAAAGGAGATAGTATTTGCATGCCATGGGAATTTCTTCATAGTTGCATCATTGAGCATCTAGAAGATGAATCAAGCATGAGTATTATGGCATTAGTAATCTATGGGATGGTTATCTTTCCAAAGGTTTTGGGATATATCGAGGTAGCAATGGTGTATTTCTTAAAGGAAGTTGAAAACAAAATTAATCCATCATCAGCAATTTTAATAAAGACCTTTATATCACTAAGTTATTGTTGACGGAATGGAAAGGGGCGTTTGATTGGATGTGCACAACTATTGCATGTGTGGATTCAGAGCCATTTTGAGTGTGAAAAGAATAAATTCCAAGCACCATATCTCTCCATTAACGTTTCGATTGGAAAGTTTATTGAAAGTGAATGGCCTAAAAAAAAATATCCAAACAAGCATGGTTCTTGAGACGAAAAAGCCTCATGAGACAATAGGTAATATGGAAAGCACCATGGATGGCACTTCAACCAATGTTGTATAGCTGTGGAGATAAGATGTCAGTTCCCCTCTTAGGATTATAGGGGCAATTAGCTATGCCTCATTTATGGTACATAGACAAATGGGGTCTGAACAATTTATACGACAAGCCAAGGGTGTTAAAGAAAGTTGAGTAGATTGTTAAGTCATGGAAACATGCTCATAGAATAAGACTAAGGAGATTCAATGATAAGGTTACACTAGAATATTTGGTATGGCATGCATGGAGAATAAAAAAACATCATATTGCCTCCCCAATCTGATTCTATTTGTTCATCCAGTTTGAAATCTCGAGAAGTCCCTGTCACCAATTTACAATTTTAGGTTGAGTAGAATAGATTAAAACAAGATAATGAAAAACCCAAGAGAAAAGTGGAAAGGCTTATGGGTGAAGCTAGTGATAATAAAAAAATCAAAAAACTGTATACGGAGAAAGAAACATGGAAAAACATGTTTGATTGACTAAATAATACCTTTGAATCAATGATTGTTGAGCTTAATGTGCTACAAAAGGAAAATAAATAGTTGCATGCAAAATGTCAAGGAATAAAGGTGTCACGACTCGAAACTCTCATCGAGCCCGTGACAATCACTGCGATGTCCCGATAGACATTCATTACTCGAAATGCCAATCGAAATCTCGCAAGGCTTAACATCAGTTTTCTCGCTTCCTTTATGAGTATTAGTTACTAAAATCATGTTTTAAAGTGATATGAACCAATTTTAGTTCAAAACTTGTCAAACCCTGCTCTATAAAGTAATTACGGTGTCATTCACATACTCGATAGAATGTTTGTATATTGAGAAAGCTCGAAAAATTGACAAAAGACGATATTGCCCCTAGAAGTACAGTTAAGTCGATTAAACATCGAACAAGATAAAATCGAGATCTTAAAGATGAAATTGAGAATTTCACAATCCAGGGATGACTCAAAATGGTAATTCAGAGTTCGAGATCCGATTTGGAGTCAATCCGGAAAATTGACCGGTTAGGGGTAAAATGGTCATTTTACAATTTGAGGACAAAATGAGAATTTTTAGAAAAGATTTTCTTAGCCCCATTTGACATGTTTGAGTATGACATGAGTATTGAACTACAATTGAAAGCTTTAGTAGTGAAAAATATGAGTTTTCGATATTTTTAGAGTATAGGGGTAAAATGGTAATTTTGCCACCCATAATCGAAAATTTAATTTTTGAAAGGATTTTGATCAAATTTAATTATTTGGAGTGTGAAATCAGTATGAGGAGTGAAAATTATGCATTATGGCAAATTTTCAATTTTTGGAGCAAAAGTGTAATTTTGAAAAATTTGCTCTACCAAAACTTTGGAAAAATCTAGAAATTTACTTAATACTTGGATAAGTCAAAGGGAATGCATGGTGGAAAAAGTAGGACAAGTGGATGGCTAGAAAAAAAAATGAATTAATAAAATATTCAAAATATGAATAAAATAATATTATTTCATTAAACTAATAAAAAGGCATAAAAAAAATCAGCCCATAACCCATTCTTCTTCTTCAACATTCGGCCAAGCAAGAAACAAGAGAGAGAAAGGAGAAAATAAAACCCTAGCCAAGAAATTTAAAGGGAAAATAGGT
>NC_030856.1:14047492-14057726 GCF_000208745.1 Theobroma cacao | reverse complement strand
GAGTATTTCTACTCCTAATACTGTGAGTAAACTTATTATCATTTAATTTATCTAAGGTAGTTTTTATGAAATTTTATAAATTTTATGAAAAATGGATTTAAAAAGGATAAATTTCGTGTTTTATAAATAAATGTGTTTTTATAAAATGGTTTTATAAATTGTTTGAAATTAATGATGAATGTTATTTTTTTTAAATAGAGCACATGGAGACTGTGGTTGTTAAGTATGAATTGTATTTTTAATTCAAATGGCTTATGATAGTATGAGCATGCTTGGCTGGTTTATTGTATTGAAATTACATGAATTGTGATTTGCGGTGCAAATTAGTTATTATAAAAAAATTACCTTGTTATGCTGTTAAACTATTTTATGATTATGGTGGGGCTGACTTACACTGCAGTGGCAGGTTTTCGTGGACCATCCTATTAGAGGGGCTCAGTAAATCCGGCTAATTTATTTTACCTCTATGGGAGAGGCGCGTAGGGTAACTCTTGTGGAGGGATTTGAGTCCACTTCACGCTTTACCACCATGTGAAAGTGAGCTTCAGCCAACGCCAAGGGACAGCTATATTATATGAATAAGTCATTTTAACAGCCTTGGCGGACTTGAGTGGATGCTTTGATGACGATCAAGTATCCCCGAGGATGAGTTTTGGCATGAGCCAAATTTTATGAGAGACATAAACCTTGAAAATCATTTTAATTGAATTATAATTGTTTTCATGGGATGAAATAAATTTCTAAGTTATGAAATGCATATTGGGATGGGATATTTTATTGTCTCTATTTGCTCGGTTTTAGATACTTTAGATGGTATCTGTTTACTCATTGGGATTATAAAATCTCATCCCTTCTTCCTATACATTTTTCAGGCTCAAGACAGTTTGTAGATAGTCGAGTAGGACGAGAACTAAGCTCGGAACTGCATTATAGAAAGTAAGAGTTCACAGTCTTACATCCTTTTGGTCAATTAGAGCCCACGTGTCATTGTAGATCAAATCTTATATTTTGGTTATCTGTATTTCTATTCATACAATTTTTACTTTACTTTCATGTGCGAAAAAATTATTTACAAATATTTCTATAGAAATTTATTTTATGAGAAAATATAATATTTTATTTATTATTTTTGAATAGTACTAATTGTCAGTAATTTACTTTTAAATGAACGTTATAGATATCAAAACTTATTTCTAAGTATGAAATATGCGTTTTCCACCTAATTATTACATTTTTAACCTGTCTCAAAATTTTTGACGAAATTGACAAAAATACCCCTCTGAGAAAGAAATAAATTTTCATTGTTTTTGGATGGGAAAATGGTCCATATCGTTTCAAAACATGATTTTAGTTACTGTCGATCACAAGAGAGGTAAGAAAACTGATACGAAAGTCTTGCGAGGTTTCGGTCAGCATTCGGGGTAAAGAATGTCTGACGAGACTTCGCAGCGGTTGTCACGGGCTCGATGGGAGTTCCGGGTCGTGACAAAAACAGTCAAAGAGAAACTTCAACTACACAGGGGTATTTTGGTCATTTTCCCCAAAAATTTCGAAACTAGCTAAAAATATAGTATACAGGTGCAAAACACATATTTCATAATAAAAAATAAGTTTAAACATCTAAAACCTTCATTTAAAATGAAATTATGATTATTTGGATAAAATAAAAATATTGAATAAAATATTCAATTTTCTCATAAAACAATATTTTTATAACACTGCATAAATAATTTTTACAGCATAAAAGTAAAATAAATTCATATATATCATAATACAGTAAGTCAGAGTATTTAATTTAATTTACAGTAACGAGTGGACCCACGAACGACCAAAAGTATTAAAAGCAGTAAACCTACAGTTTTTGAGGATGCAAGTCCAACTGTAGCCCTCAACAAAGTGAGCTATCTACCGACTATCTTGAGCTTGAAAGGGATGGAAAGGAGGGTGGTGAGATTATGAAATCCCAATGAGTAAACAAATACCATCTAAAATATCTAAAGCTGAGTAAATGGAGACAGATAAAACAGTTTAACATACTGAAATTCATCACTCTTCAGCTTGTTTCAACCAAATAAAATCAATTCATATAAATCGAGTAATTAACATGGCTTATGAATTTTTTAAAACTTTGGCTTGTGCCAAAATCATTCTCATACCCAGTTATCAAGGATGCTTTGATCGAGGGCTATCCCAACCGAGTCCGCCAAGGTTGTTAAAAGTCATGTACGTATAAATCATATTTTTATTTTGAAAACATAGTCGTTCTTTGGCGTTGGCTGAGTTCACCCTCACGTGGTGGTTTAGCGTGAAGTGAATTATAAAGTGTTAACCTCAGGAGTTATCCACCCGCGCCTTTCATATTGAGGTAAAAATATAACGGGGTTTATCGTGCCCCTCTAATAGTCTGGTCCATGGAAACCCGCCCACTGCAGTAAGCTAATAATTATCCCACCAATCAATAAAATTCAATAACATGATATGGCAATTATTGTAATTCACAGCCTTTCAAGGCTAAATACACAATTCATATATTTCAACACAAATACCAATTCAGCCATTCATGCAAATATTATCATAAGCCATTCGATTCAAACCATGAATTTACAACACATGAAAACAGTCTCCAATTACTCTATTTTCAAACCATCATTTCATTTCAAGACAAGGTTATAAAATCATTTCATTAAATCACATTTTAATTACAAAACACAAAGATTTACCATTTAACTCATTTTCCATAAAATCACAAAATCGGATAAAAATCACTTTAGACAATTAAGATGATAGTAAGGTTACTCACAATGTCTAGAGTGCGAATTTTTGAAGTACTCTGACTATGGTCCTCGGATGCAATTTCCTTGCCTTTATCGGAGGACTCACCACCTTGACATAGTATAAAATCGAGAAACTTACTACATTGGTACTAAATCGAAATTAAACTAATTTAGAATACTAATGCATGATATGGAATGCAAAATGCATGGGTAACCATCTAAACCCGGTATTGGCCTAATTCGTCTTATCACCTGATTAATTGGCCAACGCGTCCAATTTAGCTCCAAATTGCTCCATTTCTTTTCCAATACCTTAATTCACTAAACACAAGTCAAATAACCTAAAATTTGGCAAAACCATCTTCACTTTTCTTCTTAGAATTTTCGGGCAATAATGGTGCATTAACACCGTGATTTTTCCTACTACTTTTCCACACCATTATTCATCATTTTCTAACCAATTCTCTTAAAATAAAAAATCAAATTCATCCTCACTCAATACAAGGTAGGTTCGGCCATTGATGGGTGATAGGAAAAATAAATTCTTTTCTTGTTGTTTTGCTTCTAGACATGGTAAACTAACTAAAATCACTAACATAACTTGAAATCAAATCAATCCAACATCATTCTCTCTCCATACCCATTCGGCTAGCCATGAATTCACCATGAAAACATGAAATGTAACCATGAAAAATAAGGAGAAATGCTTAAGGAAAATAGATTTCAAGTTTAAATTGAGAAATCTTACCTTTTTCACTTGTTTTTCTTGATTTTCCACACTTTTTCTCTTGAAATTCTCCACCTAGGGTTCTTGTTCTTTCTTTTCTTCCTTTGCTCTTCTTTGGCCAGCCATATGAATGAAAAATGAGCTGATTTTGTGCTAATTTATAAGGAAAATAATGAATGGATGAGATTTTGACACGTGTCACCATTCCATTGGTCCATGGGTCATACTTAGCCATTAAGTAATCTCTCTCCACCACTTAAATTTTCTCAATTATCCATGATAATATTGGGTAAAATCCATGTGCTGGACAAGTGTTGGGTGGTGTAAAATTACAATTTTGCCCTTGGGGTGGCAAAATGACTATTTTATCCTTATGCTCAAAAAAATGTCGGAATTAAAATTCTTCACTTCTCAAACTCAAATTATATTCTAAATAGTCAATCTTGATCAAAAACTTCTTCCAACATTCCAATTTTTAACCTCGGGTGGCAAAATGACCATTTTACCCCTAGGTCATGAAAATTCCAATTTGACTCCAAATCAGTCCTCGAACTCCGAATCACCATTTTAAGTCATTTTGAGGTTTTAAAATTCTCAATTTCATCTTAAAATCTCGAGACTTAATTCAACTTAATTGTACCATTTGTTGCAATACCATCCTTTAACGATTTTCAAGGTACCTAAGTAAGCAAACATGCATTCTTATGTAAGAATGACATAATAAACATATTGTAGAGTCGGGCTTGACAAAAGGAATAGAAAGATGCTCTCTAAGATTCTATTCATGGTTGGGACATAAGCTACACATCTAACAAAGACCTAACCAAGTACTTCGAAGATAAGGTGAGCAACTCGAGCAGACCATTCGAACACTTTAGAGGGAGTATGACTTAGTCAAAAAAGAATATCATTCACTTCAAGCATACACAAGAATAAGGAATACAGGTGAAGTGTGGTAACATGAATTTTTGAAGAAACAAGCCTAAGTGGATCATCTTGCGAGACAAATCACCAAGGTAGTTTTTGTGGCAAGGGATATAGCTGATAAAGTGGAAATCCTTAAAAGGAAAGTCTACCCAACAAAGACATATGGGCAATACATGTTCGACTTTTTAGACAAGGCATATGACCAATATCTAAAAATTGGTCATTTTATTTAGATTGTACTAGGGATGGAAATGGATTTAAACAATCTTTGAAATTAATAAAGGAACCTTTCCTTGCTAATACTTATTATGTGATGAATACCTCAAAACACATTCATTCATGCATCATTCATTCATAAACATTCAAAACAAATATGCAATCATACAATCATCATGACATAAGCACACTTTGATCCATGTTTATGGTACATAAAAAGGTTAAAGA
This sequence comes from Theobroma cacao, assembly GCF_000208745.1. Lineage (NCBI taxonomy): Eukaryota > Viridiplantae > Streptophyta > Magnoliopsida > Malvales > Malvaceae > Theobroma > Theobroma cacao. The sequence goes on along the minus strand of NC_030856.1, from coordinate 14,052,854 downwards.
ATAACTTAACCACCAAAAACTGTAAGGCAACCTGTTCATCATTCATACCACACTAGGTCTCAAAACAAGATCATGGAGTACAAATAGATAAGTCAAATAGATAAGATCAAAAAAACTCAAGAGGAAATAATGGTTAAATTAGCAAGGTTAATGGAGACGATGACCATCAAAGGAAAAGAGGTAACTGAAGAACTTATTGCTTCGAATGATGATATAAGGGAGCCCTTATTCACTCCACCCCAAATGCAAGCATATAAGATGCCAAAACCATCAATTGGAACATATCCACCTCTGGGTCAAATAGTAGCTTAAAGACATGTTGTGCCAGCTTCAAGTGCCAACTCTTATGATCCCAAGGAGAAAAAAAAGTTGAAAGTGATATATGAGGCATAAAAAAAGCATGATCACTTAGAGGAACAACTTAGAATTGTTGAAAAATTGGACTTTTATACCACTATCGATGTTACGAAATTGTGTTTGGTGCCTAATGTAGTGATTCTAGCCAAATTCAAAAGTTTGAAACTTTAAAAAATACGATGGCACAAAATGTCCAATGGCTTATATTACCATGCATTATCAACGAATGGCTACTCATACGAATAATGATAAGCTCTTGGTTCACTACTTTCAAAATAGCCTTACAAGATCTGCAGCTATGTGGTATGTCAAATTTGATAAGAATCGAATTCAGTCTTAGAAAGACCTCACTAGAGCTTTTGTAGCTCAATTTGGGCATGTTACAGATATTGCTCTACATGGACTTTCTTTGCAAAATATGGAAAAAGAAAACTACAAAAAGTTTTAGAGAATATGCTTAAAGGTGGAGAGACGTGGCCATAGAAGTCCAGCCACCTCTCATTGACAAGGAAACAACAGTGTTATTTATCAACACCTTGTGTACGCCATACTATGAAAGGCTAATTGGCAATGCCACAAAAAATTTTACCGACATAATAATTTCAAGAGAGATTATTGAAAGTGCTATCAAGCAAGGTAATAGCGGTGAATGATGCAACTAAAGACGATCAATCAAAGAAAAAGGAAGGAGAGGTGTAAGCTGTTATTCTTGAGGGTTTCAATCAATATCCCCCATATTACCCTTTTTACCCTATAGTCAATAATGTCTCAAAATCCATACCAAAAAATTCATCCGCCAACCTTTTCAACAAACATTAGTCCCCAAGGTCATACATACAATCAAAAGAGACCATGGAATAACCAGGACAAAAAGCAATTTGACCCAATCCCTATGACATATACAGCTTTGTTTCCATAACTCATTGAAAACCACCTCGTTACGCCTATTTTTCTGGAACCCTTAAAGCCACCTTACCCTAAATGGTATGATGTTAATGCTCATTGTGATTATCATTATGGAGCTCAAGGTCATTTCGCCAAGAATTGCAATTGAAGTGTAAGGCGCAAAGTTTGGTCAAAGTAGGATTGTTAAGATGATCCAAGTGTTAATGGGAACCTATTACTTAATCACACAAGGGGTTCTATATATGTCATGAATAGTTGAAAGGTGCGTTACATCAAGAAAAGTGTGGATGAGGTAAAAACTCCAATGATTAAGATATTCAAAGTAATGATTAAGGTTGGCATGCTTCAAACATCAAACACTGAGCAATCAAAATGCAATTTTGATCTCTCTTTCGATTACACAAGGGAATGTTAAGGCATTCTATCCAATTTCTCATCAAGGAAACATCTATTCCTGATTGAAAAGAAAGCTATTAGAAATAAAAGAATTGATGCTTAAAGAAGTAAAAGTCAATTCTTGAAAGGTAGAAACAAAATGGAAAAACACTGGAAAAGAAAAATCGACTTCTCAAGTATTAAATCATCAATTCTCAAAGCTACAAAGAGGAAAGATTGGAAACTTGTGAAAGAAGCAAAGATGGAGAATAGGATAAGGATGGAGCAAAAAAATAGAATTTGAAATTTCAATTTAGCACTCAATAAATAAGAAAAAACAACTTCTGAAAAAGGCAATGATTGATTCTCACAAAACATAATGCTCTAGACTCGAAGTGAGACAAGAAAAACCAACTACTTAGAAATGCACTGATCAACTCTCACCAAATAGAAAGCATTAGACTCAAATTGAAACAAGAAGAATTGATGCCTCAAAGTTAAAAGATCAATTCTTAGAAAACAGAATGTCTTATATTGAAAAAGAATCAACTTCTCACATGTCCATTGATAGATTCTTGAAGGTTAACTAACGTAATTCAAGTGGCCTCAATTTTTGAAAATTGAATAAAAACTTTTTGCTAGCTGGCAGAAATGAAGAAAACCTATAAATACCTTTATGAACGACTTTTTCAAGTGAAAAGAATAGAGAAAAATAGCTAAAAAGAAAATAGAGAAAGAAAATCATTCTAAAAGAGAAGAGAGTAAAAATTTCTCAAAGTTCATTCCTTTCTTTCTCTACAACAAACTCCCAAAAACAAAGTATCATTTCCTAAGCTTACATTCCTAGATTCATCTTCAGTCTCTTGTACTAAACTCAGCTCATCAGCCTTATTAAAGGTTTAAAGCTTTGTAATCCACTGTTGTAAGGTTATACCTCTATAGCGAAAGGTAGAAAGGTTATACCTCCGTGAAAAGGTAGAGAGGTTATGCTTGATCCTTAAAAGCAGTGTTGTAAAGTTTGTACTTGATGTTGAAAAAGGTAGTGACTTGTTAAGAGGTTGTGATTGTCACAACCTAATTTTCGAGCCATGACCGGCGTAAAGGCCCAATGGGCTCAACCCACCAAGCCCAAGCAAGCCTACTTACATGATCTTATATGTTAATCCATATTTCATTTGAATTCGAAATTCATAATCTCAATTACCATTCCTTTGAAAACAACTCATAAACCTCAACTATACTTTCAAAATGGCATCATCAACCATAATACACATATATAGTTTGACAAATGAATCTCAGCATTTTTCAACAAGTATTCATATACACGTAATTAGAACTTGACCGTCAACGGAGTGACTCTGGGCACGATTGATATCACTTAGTGTCATGTTAAACCTACCGAGCAATGTATAGGAAGGAGCACCTCATCCTAGGATCCAATCACCTTTAACTCAGGAAAACCTAAAACATGAATTTTAAAAACATGAGTACAAACTCAGTGAGTGAACATAGGAAGGGAACAAGCAATGTTGAGGAAGGTTTAGAAATCATGATGTACATATTTGAAAATAATGCAACTTAGTTCACGTTCTTATTAAAATCCCTCCATCAAACCCCTGGTTATTAAATCATTTCATAATAAAGGAACCATATTTAGCATGAAATCGGAGAGAGAGAAAATTTTCAGCAATCATCCAAGCAAGGCAATATAAACAGAATGTTTCTTGCTGTAATAAAATCAACTCACAAGATAATGGGCAATTTTCAAGATTCATCATGCCATATAATCACATATTATAATCATAATCTTTCTATTGTATATACATATACTTAAGCATATATCAATTAGTATACCACCACATCTCATCCAACTCATGTGCATCATTACCGGCATGTGCACTACCCACTCCGCACATGTACGGTTGTAAATATCACAACAGCATCATTACCGGCATGTGCACTGCCCACTCCGCACATGCACGGTTGTGAATATCACGACAGCATCATTACCGGCATGTGCACTGCCCAGTCCGCACATGCACGGTTACATCAATTATACAAAATTACTTAACAATATATATATGTATCATATATCTTTATATACATATCAGCGTCATATAGAAGTACATAAATTCATCACAATCATGTTCCACATCACAAAAACATTTCACTAAAGACTTGTTCCAGTGCAAGTTTTTGAAGAAAAACCAATAAAACATTTAGGGGATTCAATCAAACATAAATGTGTATATCTCAAAACATTTTAATGCAAGTTCGCTCACTTTACTATAGCGACATATTACATCGATATTTGATCGAAGGTGTCTCTAACTATTTTCACTGGCCGGTTGCTCGTTATTTGCTCCAGCACACCACCACAGTACTCTAACCTTATCTTTGCACTTCCTAACAATAATACGAACTCAATATATTTAATTATATACGTATACGGGCAGCACTTCAATCAATTAATCCTTACTCAAATTTATATTTTTCATCCTATCATGAAACCATCTTCAACTAACTCACATCTTAATACATTTTTACTAAACTTACTTATATCCATTGCTTATGAAATTCCTTAGATTATATCACCGACAACTTATTTATGATGTCACGTGCCTACTTCAACCTTTCTAAATAATTTTTGCCCAAATCCATCTTATATTTCCACACATAATCCACATATATGGCAGCAACAATCTGTAAAGCCTGACCTTATAAAATACTTGTCATGATATACATGTGATGATAGCTTGATTGCATGCTAGGAGAGTCTCGAAAAATTTACAAAAGTAGGTATTGTACCTAGAGATACAACAAAGTTGATTTAATCCTCGAACTAGATCAAATGGGAATTTTAAGGTGAAATTAGGAGCTTCACAGTCCAAGGATGACTCAAAATGGTAATTCGGAGTTTGAAGATCAATTTGGAGTCAAACCAGAATTTTCACTATCTAGGGGCAAAATGGTCATTTGTCACCTGGAGACAAAATGGAAATTTTTAGAAAATATTTTTTGGCCCCATTTCACTTATTGGAGTATGATTTAAGGTTGAGAAATGAAAAAAAATTGTGATCCCGGTATTTTTCAGAGCATAAAGGTAAAATGGTAATTTTACCATTCCGGGAGCAAAATTGTAATTTTACACACCCGACACTTGTCCAGCACATGGATTTTACCTAATTTTATCATGGATAATTGAAGGGATTTATATGGTGGAGAGAGAAAGCTTAATAGTTAAGAAATAAAAATGAGCCAATGAAATGGTGACACATGGCATGTTAATATCCATTTATTTTTTTTAGCTTTAAAATCAGCAAAAATCAAGCTATTTTCTTCATTATGGCAGGCCAAAGCATGAAGTGAAGAAGAACAAAGAAAGAACAAAACTTAGGTGGGAAAATTGAAGAAACAATGTGAGATTTCAAGGGATTAAGCTAATTAAGGTAAAATTTTGTAATTTTATCTTGTGATTTACACTGACCATGCTTTCTTTTTCATTTTCCATGCTTAGAACTCAATTTTTCATGATGAACCCATGCTGGCCAAATTTGAGAGGAGAGGTTTTGAGCATTGATTTTGCTAGATTTCAAGTTAATTAAGTGTTTTTGGTTGTTTAGTAATGGAAAGTATGAAAATCTAACAAGAAATTACTTTGTTCTTCACAAACCCACAAGAGGCCGAATTTTCTAGGGAGGATATTGAGGCTGAAATTGATGAT
>NC_030856.1:14017586-14044302 GCF_000208745.1 Theobroma cacao | reverse complement strand
CGGGGAGATGCGGAAGTTGATGCTAAGCCTTGCGGGGTTTCGATCGGCATTCGGGGTAATGAGTGCTTATCGGGACGTCACGGCGGTTGTCACGGGCCCGATGGGAGTTCCGGGTCGTGACAGGCTGGGTAGTATTTCATTAGCCCTGTCATGCCGTCAAAATTTTATTATATGGTGGATTATATATTAATTAATCACTGCAGTAGGGGATTTCTGTGGATCAGCCTTTTAGAGGGGCACAATAAACCCCATTATATTCTTACCTCGAACGGAGAAGCGCGTAGGGTATCTCTTGGGGTAAAGCTTAGGGTTCACTTCACACCAAACCACCATGTGTGATGGGGAACTCAACCAACGTCAAGGAACGGCTATGTTTTTAAAATAAAAACATGATTTATGTGAAATGTGAATTTTTAACAGCCATGGCTATATCGGTCAAGGTGTCCCTGAGAATGGATTTATGGCACAAGCCTAGTTTTTATGAGATTCATAAGCCTCTTTACGTATTTTGAATAAAATGTGTTCTAATACTGTGACCCAGTTTACGATGATTTACTTTATTGTCTTCATGTACTCAACTCTAGATGTTTATGATGATGTCTGTTTACTCATTGAGATTTTATAATCTCACCACCCTCGTTTCCATCCATTTCAGATTTAGTATAGACTGTAGATAGCTGATCTCATCGAGGACTACCGTTAGATCTGCATTTTTCAAATTGTAGGTTCACAGTCATCTTTACTTTTGTTTATTTGGGGGCCCTCTTGTTATTGTAAATTAAATTAAATATTTTGACTTACTGTATTACAGTATGTATAAATTTACTTAGCTTTTACGCTTAAAAAAAATTATTTACGTATAACTATAAAAATATTATTTCATAAGAAAATAGAATATTTTACTTAATATTTCCTTTCTTTTCTTATTATATTCAAATAACCATAATTTCGTTTTAAATGAAGATTTTAGACTTTAAAACTCACTTTTGATTATGAATTATATGTTTTGTACTCGTATATTACATTTTAGTCGGTTTCAAAATTTTTGGGGAAAAATGACTAAAATACCCCTGTGAGACGAAAATTATTATTTTATTTGTTTTGAGTTGGAAATAGCTTAAAATCTTCTAGAACATGATTTTCGGCAACGGTTACTCACAGGGGAAATGAGATACTGATATTAAGCCTTGCGGGGTCCCGATTGGTATTTTGAGAAATGAGTGTCTATCGGGGTATCGCGGCGGTTGTCACAGGCTCGATGGGAGTACCGGGTAGTGACAATTCAATTGGTATCGGAGTTTTTGATTTTAAAGTTGTTTTAAAAATTTACAGTATTAGTGTGGCCCCGGATTAAGTTAGGTTAGGTTGAATAGAATGCTTGTATCTGCATATAGAGTCTAAGGTTGATTAAGTTTACCTTGTTCCCTTGTATAGATTATCATGCCTCCTCGACGCAGACACCCACCTCTCACTAGATCGGTTGGGAGGGGAAGAGGTCGTTCCCAACGTCGTCAACTAGATGCAGTAGAGGAGGAATCGACTACATCCACTATTTGGGCAGCACCTGCTGCTGAGCAGGCTGATAGTCCTCCACATCCTCCATCTCCTCAACCACCCACTAGTATTCCTGCCATGCCTACTGAGGCAGCACAGGCATTGGCAGCTTTCTTTATCGCAATGGCTGGTCAAGCTCAGACTGATCAAGTTCAACCTATAGTGCCTCCAACTACTCTTTCAATTCCGCCAGTACAAGATGTATCCATTTCCAGGAAGTTAAAGGAGGCTAGGCAATTGGGTTGTGCGTCTTTCATGGATGAGTTGGATGCCATTGTGGCAAAAGACTGGATTAATCAGGTTTTAGAGACTCTCTCTGATATGAGATTAGATGACGACATGAAGCTGATAGTGGCTACGAGATTATTAGAGAAGAGGGCTCGTCCCTGGTGGAATTCGGTGAAGTCCCGTTCCACTACTCCTCATACATGGTCTGACTTCCTCAGAGAATTTGATGGTCAATATTTCACTTACTTTCATCATAAAGAAAAGAAAAGAGAATTTCTGAGCTTGAAACAAGGAAATCTAACTGTAGAGGAGTACGAGACTCGTTTTAACGAGTTAATGTTATATGTGCCGGATCTGATGAAATTTTAGCAAGATCAGGCCAGTTATTTCAAGGAAGGGCTCCGTAATGAGATTAAAGAACGAATGACAGTGACGGGTAGGGAGCCACATAAAGAGGTGGTACAGATGGCTTTACAGGCTGAGAAGCTCGCGACTGAGAATAGGAAGATTCAGACCGAGTTTCCAAAAAGAAAGAATCTTGGTGTATCTTCTAGTCAACCACCAAAGAGAGGCAAGGACTCAACGACTTCAGGGAGCACTACTTCTGTTTCAGTGACATCTCCTAGACCTCCATTTCCACCATCACAGCAGAGACCTTCGAGGTTTAGCAGATTTGCTATGACTGGTTCTGGGAAGAGTTTCGGAGATTTTGACAGACGTAGAAATTGTGGGAATTATCATGTTGGGTTGTGTAGGGGGCCTGCACTATGTTTTCATTGTGGTCAGTCGGGTCATATTAGGAGTAATTGCCCACAGTTAGGACGAGCCACTGTAGCTGCATGATCTCCACCAGCTCGCACTAATATGGAGAGGAGAGATTCTTCTGGGCTACCATCGAAACAGAGAGTAGCCATACGGTCTGGTGTGGAGAGTAATACCCCGGCACATCCACCTTCGAGGCCACAGACTCGTACTTCGACAAGAGTTTTCACTGCGACAAAAGATGAGGCACGAGTCCGACTTGAAGCAGTGACAGGTATTATATCTTTATTTGATAAAGATGCTTATGTTTTGATAGATTCTGGCTCAGATAGGTCTTATGTGAGCACAGCATTTGCATCAATTGCTGATAGAAACCTGTCACCGTTAGAGGAAGAAATTGTAGTTCACACCCCTTTAGGAGAAAAGCTAGCTAGAAACAATTGTTATAGAGACTATGGGGTAAAGGTAAGTGAGGAAGAATTTAGGGGTGACTTGATTCCTCTAGAAATCTAAGATTTTGATTTGATATTGGGTATGGAATGATTAATTGCACATCGGGCGAATGTAGATTGTTTTCGAAAAAAAATTATTCTTCGAAATTCGGAGGGAGTAGAGATTGTATTTGTAGGGGAACGTCGAGTGTTACCATCCTATGTAATCTTGGCCATCAAAGCTTTGAAACTAGTGTAGAAAGGGTATCCGGCTTATTTGGCTCACGTGATCGATACTTCAAAGGGGGAACTTAAGTTAGAGGATGTCCCAATAGTAAGTGAGTTTCTTGATGTATTTCTTGATGAGTTACCGGGATTACCTCCTGATCGAGAGCTTGAGTTCTCTATTGATTTACTTCTGGGTACCGCACCTATTTCTATCCCTCCATATAGAATAGCTCTAGCAAAGTTGAAGGAACTGAAGGTCCAGTTGCAAGATTTGGTGGATAAAGGTTTTATTCGCCCTAGCACTTCTCTTTGGGGAGCACCAGTCCTATTTGTAAAGAAGAAGGATGGCACTCTTCAGTTATGTATTGACTATCGTTAGCTGAACCGAGTGACCATCAAGAATAAATACCCTTTACCCCGGATTGATGATCTTTTTGATCAGTTATGAGGTGCTATGGTGTTTTCTAAGATTGATTTGAGGTCTAGGTATTATCAGTTGAAGATTAAGGAGCAGGATATACCCAAGACTGCTTTTAGGACTCGTTATGGGCATTATGAGTTTCTGGTGATGCCGTTTGGTTTGACTAATGCCCCGACAACTTTTATGAATCTTATGAACCGGGTGTTCCATCCATATTTAGATAAGTTTGTGATAGTGTTCATAGATGACATCCTGGTTTATTCGAAGAATGATGATGAACATGCTGCCTAATTGCGCATTGTGTTGCAAACTTTGCGCGAGAGACAACTCTATGCCAAGTTCTCAAAATATGAGTTCTGGTTAAAGGAAGTGGTTTTCTTGGGACATGTGATGTCCGGAGCAGGAGTTTATGTCGATCCCAAGAAGATTGAGGCAATCTTACAATGGGAGCAACCAAGAACGGTAACAGAGATTCGTAGTTTTCTTGGCTTAGCTGGTTATTGTCGGAGATTTGTGCAGGGATTTTCATTAATAGCAGCTCCTCTGACTCGTTTAACTCGTAAAGGAGTTAAGTTTGAATGAGATGATGTTTGTGAGAATCGATTTCAGGAGTTGAAAAACCGGTTAACCTCCGCTCCCGTTTTAACACTTCCTGTTAATGGAACAGACTTTGTGGTATACAGTAATGCATCTAAGTTGGGATTAGGGTGTGTATTGATGCAGGATGAGAAAGTAATAGCTTATGCTTCTCGGCAGTTAAAGAAGCATGAGACAAATTACCCTACTCATGACTTGGAGTTAGCAGCAGTAGTCTTCACACTGAAGATTTGGAGACATTATTTATATGGTGAGCGTTGTCGAATTTTTACTGATTATGAAAGTTTGAAATATTTACTTACCCAGAAAGAGCTTAACTTGAGACAGAGACGATGGTTAGAGTTGATTAAGGATTATGACTTGGTGATTGATTATTACCTTGGAAAGGCAAATGTTGTAGCGGATGCCTTAAGTCGTAAATCCTCATCGTCGTTAGCAACACTTCGGAGTTCTTATTTTTCGATATTACTTGAGATGAAATCTCTAGGGATCCAGTTGAATAATGGTGAGGATGGAACCCTACTTGCTAGTTTCGTTGTGAGACCTTCATTGTTGAATCAGATCAGAGAATTGCAGAAATCTGATAATTTGTTAAAGCAGGAAGTTCAAAAGCTGCAAGATGGAGAAACTAGTGAGTTTAGACTCAATGATGATGGTACTTTGATGCTTAGAGACCGAATTTGTGTCCCTAAGGATGATCAGTTGAGACGAGCTATTTTAGAGGAAGCTCATTCTTCCGCTTATGCTTTACATCCCGGAAGTACCAAGATGTATCGGACTATTAAAGAAAGTTATTGGTGGTCGGGTATGAAATGAGACATAGCAGAGTTTGTAGCGAAATGTCTCACATGCCAACAGATCAAGGCGGAGCATCAAAAACCATCAGGTACTCTTCAGCCTTTACCGATTCCTGAATGGAAGTGGGAACACATGACTATGGACTTTGTATTGGGTTTGCTGCGGACACAGAGTGGAAAGGATGCTATTTGGGTGATTGTGGATAGATTGACTAAGTCCGGTCATTTCTTGGCTATCCATAGCACGTATTTTATCGAGAGGCTAGCAAGACTTTATATAGATGAGGTTGTGAGATTACATGGAGTTCCAGTTTCTATTGTGTCAGATTGAGACCCTCAATTTACTTCTCGATTTTGGCTGAAATTTCAGGAAGCTCTCGAAACTAAATTGAGATTTAGTACTGCCTTTCATCCGCAAACTGATCGTCAATCTGAGAGAACTATTCAGACCTTGGAGGATATGTTACAGGCTTGTGTCATTGACTTCATTGGGAGTTGGGACAGACACTTGCCGTTGGTGGAGTTCGCGTATAATAACAGTTTTTGGTCTAGTATTAGGATGGCACCATATGAGGCTTTGTATGGAAGGAAGTGCCGAACTCTGCTCTGTTGGGATGAAGTGGGTGAGAAGAAATTAGTGAATGTGGAATTGATTGATCTGACAAATGACAAAATCAAGGTTATCATAGAGCGGTTAAAGACAGCTCAAGATAGGCAGAAGAGTTATTCTCATAAACGAAGGAAAGATTTGGAGTTTGAAGTCGACGATAAAGTTTTTCTTAAGGTTTCTCCTTGGAAAGGTAATAATTTGAAAATTTTGAAATATTAAATCTTATTTGATTATATTATTATGATGAATTATGGTATTTTATTGGGTAATAAAAGGTGTGATTCGATTCGCGAAGCGGGGAAAGCTCAATCCGAGATACATTGGACCCTTTCGTATGATTGAAAGGATTGGGCCAGTGGCTTACAGACTTGAATTACCCCGGAGTTAGACCGAATTCATAATGTCTTCCATGTCTCGATGTTGAAAAAGTATGTTCCTGATCCCTTTCACATTCTAGAGACACCTCCCATTGAATTGCATGAAGATTTGAAGTTCTAGGTGTAGCTTGTACATATTCTAGATCGAAAGGATCGAGTGCTAAGGAACAAGAGCATTCCAATGGTGAAAGTATTGTGGAAAAATGCTCAAATGAAAGAGATGACGTGGGAAGTCGAGCACCAGATGAGAAACTAATATCCATATCTTTTCTTTAAATTCGGTAAGTGAAATTTTGAGGTCAAAATTTTATTTTAAGGAGGGTAGTGCTGTAAAGTCTGACCTTATAAAATACTTATCATGATATACATGTGATGATAGTATGATTGCATGCTAGAAGAGTCTCGAAAAATTTACAAAAGTAGGTATTGTACCTAGAGATACAACAAAGTTGATTTAAGCCTCAAACTAGATCAAATAGGAATTTTAAGGTGAAATTAAGAGCTTCATAGTCCAAGGATGACTCAAAATGGTAATTCGGAGTTTGAGGATCAATTTGGAGTCAAATTGAAATTTTTACTATCGAGGGGTAAAATGGTCATTTACCATTTAAGGACAAAATGAGAACTTTAAGAAAAGATTTTTTAGCCCCATTTGACTTATTGGAGTATGATTTGAGTATTGGAGTATGATTTGAGGTTGAGAAATGAAAAAAATTTGTGATCCTGACATTTTTCGGAGCATAAGGTTAAAATGGTAATTTTGCCATTCTAGGGGCAAAATTGTAATTTTACACACCCGACACTTGTCCAGCACATGGATTTTACCCAATTTTATCGTAACTAATTGAAGGGATTTATATGGTGGAGAGAGAAAGCTTAATAGTTAAGAAATAAAAATGAGCCAATGAAATGGTGAAGTATGGCATGTTAATATACATTTATTTTTTTTAGCTTTAAAATCAGCAAAAATCAGCCTATTTTCTTCATTATGGCCGGCCAAAGCATGAAGTGAAGAAGAACAAAGAAAGAACAAAACCTATGTGGGAAATTGAAGAAAAAGTGTGAGATTTCAAGGGATTAAGCTAATAAAGGTAAATTTTTGTGATTTTATCTTGTGATTTACACTACCCATGCTTTCTTTTTCATTTTCCATGCTTAGAACTCAAGTTTTCATGATGAACCCATGCTGGCCAAATTTGAGAGGAGAGGTTTTGACCATTGATTTTGCTAGATTTCAAGTTCATTAAGTGTTTTTTGGTTGTTTAGTAATGGAAAGTATGAAAATCTAGCAATAAATCACTTTGTTCTTCACAAACTCACAAGAGGCCGAATTTTCTAGGGAGGACATTGAGCCTGAAATTGATGATATTTCATGATATTTTGGTGATGTTTAATGATTGGTGAGGCTAGAAATTTAATGGAAAATTTTGGTATGAAAATCTGAATTTTTACCTAATATATAGACATGTGCGATTTATGGTTCGGACTGATAAATTGAATTATATTCACAGTCATTGAGGTATTTTAAGTATAATTGGAGTGTAGAAAGTGAAAGAAATCGATTTGGAGTTAAATTGGAGGTTTTAGCCAAATACACCGAGAATAGTGTGAATTAGGTTGAATACCGTATTTAAACGGCTATTCGGACATTTTTGCATTCCATATCATGTATTAGTAGTCTAAATTAGTTTAATTTCAATTTAGTATCAATGTGGTGAATTTTCTGATTTTGTACTGTGTCAAGGTGGTGAGTCCTTCGATAAAGGCAAGGAAATTGCATCCGAGGACTAGTAGACAGAGTACTTCGAAAGTCTGCATTCTAGACATTGTGAGTAAACTTACTGTCATTTTAATTATCTAGGGTGGTTTTTAGATGATTCATGAATTCTATGGAAAAATGGATTTAAAAAGGTAAATTTTCATGTTTTATGAATAAAGGTGTTCCAATGAAATTAATTTATAAATTGTTTTGAAATTAATAATGATTTTGAAAAATAGAGTACACTGAGACTGTTAATTGTGGCAATTTGATTGTTTAAATTAATGGCTTATGTCATATTGTTATTGTGTTGGCATTTCGGGAAATGAGTATCATCGGGGTACCGCGACGGTTGTCACGGGCTCGAGGGGAGTACCGGGTCGTGACACAATCATTCTTACTTTCACTCAATTATTTCCTAGTTTACATACATCGTTATCTATCTTACTTTCAATACTTTGTTTCTCAATCCTCCATCCACAATATTCCTTTTTCATTTCTTTCAAACAACATGTCAAACAATCTTAATAATTTTCAACTAGCTTAGGCAAATAAATCCTTTCAACAACCATAATGCCTCACAATATTCAACTAACCATAGGCTTTAAAACATAGTGTTAAGCTTACTGTTTTCCTTTTCCATTTTGAGTCATTCATGTACCCATGGGTTTATTGGCTTACATGTTACCAATTTTTCTCCAATCAAGCCAATCTTTGCTGCCACAAGACATTTCTCTAAGTCACTAACTCATTTTCAAAAACTACTCAAGCCAAAAACAAGAATTCTTATCGTTCCTTACTTGAATCACCAAAACCAAGCTTTTTCTTCCTTTCTCTCCTTCTTTCTTCTTCTCCTAGGGTTTGTATGTGCTGGAAATTGGGCTTAGAAGTTGTAACTTTGGTGCATAAGAAGTTGTAACTTTGGTGCATAAGAAGTTGGGAGAAGAAAGAAGCAAGAAGATAAAGGAAATGGAAAGAAAATGAAAGAAAATTAACTTTCCATGGGAGAATGAGAGAATGGCGTTGGAAGCTTCAAGAATTAAGAAGAAATATCTTGCTGAAGGAGATAAGAACGGTTTTGGGCTGAAAAAAATCAGGGTCAAAGCTTCCTTTGGAAGCTTTGACCAAATTTCACATAAAATTATCGTTTTGCCCTTTTTGTTTCTTTCCATTTTAATTTAGTCCTCCCAACACTCATTTTACTCCAACTTCCTTTTATTATCTTCTTCTACACATGTACAAACAAAGTATGAAGTTTGTACTCCAACGCGATGTCCCCGTAATATTTAAAATATTTATTTACCCACGCTATCTTTACTTAATAAAGACACGCGGCCCCATTAACATCATTTTTTTCTCCAAAATTTTCTCATTCTTTTTCTCCCCCACTTAGACTGATCATATACTCCTCATTCATGGAAAATTTTGACACTGAATAAAATATTAATATTTTAGTATTATTTTATTCATAAAATATTTTTTTATTCCAAAAATTTTCTCGTCTCCTTGGTATCCAAAATACCTTATTATGCCTCAATTCACTTTCGAATCACTTTTTATCTCATAAATTTTTTCTCGATAAAATATTATTATTTTATTATTATTTTCTCGCGTGCGAAATTTTTTATCCCAATTGTTTCTTTCATCTTTCATCACTTTTAAACATTATAATTAACCTCAATTGACATCCAATAAGCTTTATTAGTCACCATATCAAAGTACGAGATATTATAGTGATTAATCCTTAAAAAGTAGTTACTTGTAAAGGTTATGCTTGAATCTGGTTGAAAAGGGCAGTTGATAACGAATTCAAACTTCTTGTACTATTAAGGGAAAAGACGTAAGCTTTAAGGATCCAACCTCTATAAAATCATGATTGAGTTTTTCTCTTCTCTTTTATACTCATTACTTGCTTTATTCTTCAGCTTTTAAGCTTTCATACTTGGGTTTTTAAGTTGTGCTTTCAAAGTTTTCATCTTTACTTCTGTTTTCAAGAAAAATCAATTTTTTTAAATTACCAATTCACTCTTTTCTTGGTTTCTTTATCTTAAGCTTCTTGAACTAACACATTTAGGAAATGATATTTCCTTTTTTAAGATTTGAAGCCTTGGTGGAGGAGCTTTATCTAAAGTTTGGAACCTTAGTGCAGGAATTTTTAAGATATTGGAACCTCAGTGGAAGAATTCTTAAGATTTTGGAAACTTAGTAGAGAAATTTTTAAGATATTAGAGCCTGAGTGGAGGAATTCTTAAGATATTGAAGCCTCGGTTGAGGAATTCATATGATATTGAAGCCTCGATGGAGGAATTTGAAGGCTTGGTGGAGGAATTCTTAAGATATTGGAATCTTGGCAGAAAAATTCTTAAGATATTGGAACCTTGATGGAGGAAGTCTTAAGATATTGAAACCTCAATGAAAGAATTCTTAAGATATTGAAACCTTGGTGAAGGAATTTAGAGCCTCGATGGAAAAGATTAAAAAGTTTTGGAGTCTTGGTGGAAGAGTTGTAAAAAGTTTTAAAGATCCGGTGGAAGGATTCTCATTTTCTTTTAAAGTTTAAAGCCTTGATGGTTGAGTTTTTTATTTCATTTTTAAATTTGACGCATTGGTGGAGGAGATTTAAAAGTTTTGGAGCCTCGGTAGAGGAGTTGTAAAAAGTTTTAAAGTCTTAAAGGAGGAATTCTAATTTCTTTTTAAGTTGTGGAGCCTTGGTCAAGGAGTTTTGAGTTCTTTTATAACTATTTTGAGCAAAAATTAGTTGTTTATATATTTTTGCATAATTCCTTATTCCAAAGAGGACTAATTGTAGACGTCATATTTGTCCAAGACTTAATCTCATTTATTATTTAACTTTAAATGAGTTTAATTTCATTTCATTTCACTTTATTTTTAATTTTAGTTTGACTTGGTTTTTGGACCTAAGGAATGATGGGCTTATAATCTTAATGGATTCATAACCCATAACCCAAATGGGTTCATAACTTAAATAAGTCAAAATCCATTAAAGTAATTACAAAAAATGAAACAAACATCACAAATAAAGATCAAACAAAACAAAAAGTGAAAGTAAATCAAAATAAAAAAAACTTGGAAAGAACAAAAGAAAATAAAAGAAGATTAAAAGGAAAAAGGATCAATCACAAAAAGAGAAAAGGCCAATGGAACCTCTAAAATCCTTCCACAAACATAAATATTTTAAACCAAGAAATATTCCCACAAAATCAAATAAAATAAAAATTTTACAAGTAAATCAAGATTAGAAGAAAACACCTATATAAACCCCCAAAAAACGCAGCAATTAGGGAGGCAAGTTAAAAGAAAAAAAATCACACAAGAGAAATCATCAAAAAGAGTGTTCTTGGGTTTCTTGGGTTTTGAAATTTTTGGGGTTTAATCCAGGAATATCGTATACATTTTTAAAAATGATTCCAATTAAAAGGAAAACGGCTTAAGGAGCTTTCGTGGGTCAAGTTTGGTGAGGTTTGGGTACAAACAAACGGTGGTCGGAGACATAGAACAAGGCGGTTGCAGGAGGAATCAAAGAAGCTCTAAAGAGAGAGGGAGAATGGCGGTGTGAAGAAAAAACAAAGGGAAAAGAAGTGAGCTAAGGTTTCAGAAAAAGGATTTTTATAATCAGAAGAAATCATGTTGTTTGAGAGGGAGAAGAGGAACTTAAATAGATAACTAGTTTGGCATCGTTTTGATTGAAGCAGATTGTTCGGTCTTGGGTTTTACTACTGTGGGCTAGTCTTGGGTAGGCCTGTTAGTTATATTTATTAGCCCACCCACTAAGTATGGGCTTGAATCCTTATGATACTTGTTTTATTTGTTCATGTCATGTTTTCTTTATTTATTTTATTTTTGGTTTTAGTGAAAATGCATAAAATATAATAAAAATAATTTTTTAGGTAGTAATTAGGTTAGGATAAAGTTCTTCAAATCATAATTGATAAAATAAAACTATAAAATCAAATAATAATAATAATAATAATAATAACGATTCATAATTATTTAAATAAATTTTTAGAATGAAATTTTTAAGGGAAGTTACAAGGGGTAATTTTTTTAAAATTTTTTAGAGTAAAAATAATTATGAGACCTTACCATAAAGATTGGGAGGTAATCTTATAAATATTTTTAGAAAAAAATTTATTTATAAATAATTATTATATATATGAAAATAGGTAAATAAAGAATTTAAATTGTACATATATGAATGTTTAATATAAAATAAATAAAAATCTTTCAATGATAGAATTTTGAGACTGTTATAATGGATACTTTTCTTGAAAAATTTTTAGGTCAGAAAATCTTTTTAAATTTTATCAAAAGGTTTGGGGAATTTTGGTTGAATTTTCAATATTAAAGGATATTTTATTTGTTTTAAAATGATAATTGGAGAAATAGTTAAGGAAAATAAATTAAGATACTATAATAAAATTCATTTATTAAGACTAAAAAAAATAGATAATTAAATAAGTATCATCTTAAATGGACCTTGTGAAGGTGTTAATCATTTCCTCAAACGTAATTGTACTTCCACGTAATTATATTTTCAAACTTAATCTATTTCGTAAATTGAAATCTATTTTTTTAAAGAACCTAAGTCAAAAGTAAGACTTCATTAAGAAAATTAAATTCAATTAAGTGATTAATCACTTTTAAATATAATGACTTCTTTTACTTTTAACAATTGTGTTTTAAAACTCATACGTTATGACAGCGTTAACTCCAAATTAAGAGATAAATTGTGTTTAGATAAAAAATTATCAACTTAAGATTTGGACGAATTTTGAAAAAGGTTATCAAACCATGCCTCTATTCTCTTTTCTTTTTTATTATTATTGTTTGTATATTTTCCCATTCTTTTGTATTTTTTCAATTCTCTATTATTTTTACTTCTTCATATTTTTAATTTTCTATATATTTTCTTTTGTATTTTCTATTGTTTTATATTTTTCAATTATATGATCAAAATAAAAAAATAAAAAATTTTAATTACAAGTTGTAAAAAAATAAAAAAACACCCCAAACAAAATAAAATGTCTACAATCCCTCTTGATTTGAAAAGAACTAGCTTTTTCCTGCATGTCATGAAAAGCTTGAGAAGACTTAATTCAATAGCTTGGTAAAGTAGCTTCTAGGTTTATTCAATCAACTGATGGCTTGTAACGAGGCATGAAAGCCCTCCCCTGAAATGTTCATATATGAAAACAATAGTTTTAGCTATACACATATGTTGAAGCATGTAGATGATCACTCCATCAGCTTGGTTTACAGCTTGCTGGTTGGAACTCCAACTGGTTTATCTCTAGATCTCTTTTCGACTGCCCGAGACAGCTGCTTGACTGCCTCTTTCGGTATATGGCGAGCCCGGCTCAGCCAATGTCCACCATCGACTATAAGTGTAGTTCCATTGACATATTTACCTTAAAATTTGCATACACACGGATTAAGAGCTTAAAACTTTCTCAGAAAATTATTAATGCTGGAAAAACAATGGCAAGAAGAGAAAATGCATGCTACTCTGCCAACTATCATTCCCTGGACTAAGTGCCAACACCATGAACTTTTTTCATCCTTTATTTTATTTTGGATCCATGATCATACGAATCAAATGAGGGGAGGGAAAGGAAATACTTCCATTTAAAATAAGTGCCAACTCCATGAGAAGGTGAAACACATCAGATGCACATGCATATAGCAGAATATATCAGACAACATGGGCGTATTTCTTGTAATCTAAAGACTGTACAGCCAGATCAAGCGCGTTGGATATGTTGAGCTCAGATGTATTGAAGCTAATAGTGAAAATGAAAATTAAACCTTCATATGATGGTAATTGATTAATATAAGGACAAAAAAAAGATGGATTACGATGGCTCTGAAAATTCAGGACTGAGATTTGGATATGAACATGCAGAAAACAAGAAAAAGATAACATTCACACATCATACTGTTGTATTGATCAGTGAGTTTAAGATTAGATTCTTGAATCTTTAATATATAGACAAATATTGGTAATGGCGAGATAACTAGAACAGGGATCAAGGTTACTCACCAGCATCTGAGAAAAGATAGAGAGCAGCCATAGCGATATCCCATTTGTCCCCTAATTTATACAATGGCATGTAATCTCGAGCTTTGCTATTAATCTCCTCTGGTGCAAGTTTACTTATGCCAGGAGTATCACCAATAGGGCCTGGGGCAATACCATTTACTCGAATATCATAGTCAGTTCCCCACTCAAGTGCTAAGTTTCTAGTAATGCTATCAACAGCTGCCTAACAGAAAGAAAACACTGCAAATAAGTATAAGTCAAGAGTAAAATATTCCTCACAGGAAGAATTTTATACAACAAACCTTGGCTGCAGAGACATGTATTTGATACCAAGCAGCTGTATAATGCAAAGTAGCACTAATGTTCAAAATCACTCCCCCCCCAGATGAGTTCCTTCCATGTCCTCCTTTTTTGAGATACTTAAGTGCTTCATGGCACATGGTAAATGTGCCAACAGAATCAATATCCATAACTGCAGGTGTAGGTCAGAATAAGCTTTGGCTAAAACGTTTATATAAAGAAGGCCTAGTTACTAATCATAAGAAAGTAGTTGCTAATAACTTTTGAGGTGGGGTTTTTCAAAAAAAATAAAAAGGGAAAAACAGGATATTTTTTCGCTTAATAACTCTATGAGGAAGTTAAGAACAAAATTTTAAACAAGTACAGGAAAAGATAAAAATTTGCTAGAGCTTCAAAAGGCATTGTAGATAAGGCCTAAGATCATTGAGCTAAATCTACAAATTGCTCTCATCAAATGACCCTGTATACATCAGAAACCCTGTTGGAAAGGCTCCAAGTACCTGTTCGAAACCCATTAGGGGACAAATCCTCAGCTGACACAAGAAAATTGCCAGCAGCAGCATTCACAAGAATGTCAATGTGGCCAAAATGCTTGAAAGTTGATTCAACCACTCTTCTTGCATCTTCCTGCTTGCGAACATCCCCCTCGAAGCCAACAGCCTTCAAAAACAATAGTAAGTGTATGCAATCTCAGCTGATGTTCAGTGACAGTAGAAAACATGAAAAATCATGAAAAATGCAGGCAATTAATGGATAAGTAACATACACACAAAGACAAAGCAATTGATTCAGTTGAATGGATTACAACATCAGAAACCTGGAGCTAATGCACCAAAGTGAGCATTGAGCACCACACAATTTTACAGTTCGTTAACTCTGAATATCTTGCCATAAGCATTGTCTATAGTAGCTGCTTATTAACTTTTTCTTCTTCCATTAGTGATCAGACTGGTTAAAACTATCAGTTTTTCAGCAACCAAAGAAGCACAATTTGGCTCCTAAAGGAAAAAAAGATCAACCGAGCATATAACACTGAGAAAGAACAACAAAAAGATTTAAGGGATTAATTAAAACTAGCTGAATGTATGTGGGTATTATAAGTTAAAAATCGTACCTCAAGTGATGCATATGACATTTTCACATAATATATTGATATTCATATGTAGCACGTGATTAAATAAGGAGAAAGGTTATTCAATTAATGAGATGAATCAAGGGGATAATATTAACAAATATGGCACTCACTTCAAAAGGAGAACATAGCACAATTTTTGTTTATTAACAATTCTTCAATTCTAACAATACTTGTTGTAGAGGATTCTTCTGGTAGGGAGAGAGGGCATGTTGTAATAAGCAAAACGGAATGCACTAGAGGCGGCAAAAAGAAAGATTAGAGTGCTTTGGTGGTAGGCGGTGAGGAATAAGAAAAGGTGGAGAAAGCAACGGAGCACGGTAGATGGAAAGGGCTGAGTAAAGAGAATATTTCGGAGAGTTTTGATGATAGTCTCTGCCAAGTTTATGATTTTTGTTTTATTGCCCCCAACCACTAAAGTTCTATATTGAACAAAAGTACTTTCTTAGGAGCAGTTGAGAAAATACGTTCAATTATGAGAAAACGTGCTTATCATGACAGAATATGTTTAAGAACGGTTTATTGGGTATGAAGTTCAATTGTGAGAGAATGTGCTTGTCATGGAAGAGCACATTAAATAACTACTTATGGGATATTAAGAGAATGTCTATGTAGTTGGGTAGTGAGCGTAAGTTTTGGATAACGGATGAGTAGTGACACTTGAGACTGTGCCACGTGCATGAAAGAAATAAAAAAAAAAGTGAATACATGTATTTCAAGAAAAGATCAAGAAAAAGTATTCTTAACTATCTCCATATCTGAGCTACTAAACCAAACTCTCTAAAACATCTCAAACATGAAGATAACTCATGAACCCTGCCACTCGTTCTAAGTTCCTTTCACTGTCTATATGAAATATTTGTTACACATTTGTTCCTATTCTATAGCATAACATGTGAAATAGTTGTTCCACGCTTGTTTCTATTTTGTAGTATAATATTTCAAAGAATAATAGCTAACCAAAATTGGATATCTACACTTGTCATATTCGATGATCCGGTACAACATGTGGTGCACTCCTAAGGCAGAGAAAACGGCACAAGAAGAACGAAGCAGGAAACACCATTCTATTTCTAATTTTTGAAACCAATTTGATAGAGATAGCAAACTGACACATATCAAGCAGAATTTATATTAAACATTACCCTAGTTACAAGATAAGCAACAGAACAAAAACATTGAGACAAAATGAACTGAAGTAACTTTGGTTAAGGTCCTTAAGGGTCGAAGACTCTAACTTCCAATTCTCATGTTCAATCATGACAAGGGAGGAACGAAATTTATGAGATTAGAGACGATTATCTCCAATTGTGCAGTCCAAGATCATATAATTCAAAAGAAAAAAGAAAGATTAGTTGAATTCAAACAAGAAGAATAATACCTGCCTCTGGTGTATATAAATATAATAAAATTGAAAGGGAGTGAACTGAATTCAGATAGGAAAAGCCCAAAAAGCCAAAAAAAAAAGGAAAGAAATGATGAAGAACACAGATCAGACAAAATATAAAAGGAGCTGTGAACAAGTAGGAAGGAACGAAGAAAAACAGAGGAAATGGTGATGATCAAACAAGGAATATATGATACTTACAATGATCCCAAGGGATTGAAGAGCACAGACAGCAGAATCAAGGACTTGTTTGCGTCGGCCCATGATTGCAACAGAAGCTCCATGTTTCCCAAACTGTGTAGAAATCTCAAAACCAATCCCTGACCCTCCTCCTGTTATCAAAGCCACCTTCCCCTTCACTATATAAGCCTTGAATGGTGACTCCATTGCTTTCTTCCTTCCTCTTTTCTTTTGGTTGCTTTCCCTTTATTGTATCTAACCTCAGTTTCCAACACGCAAACCTCTTTTCTCCTTCTCAGTACCCAACAACACATAACCCCAACCGAACCAAAAAGTTAGTGGACTCAAAGCATTCACTTGTCATGGCCTCTGCCAATTTCCAACTTCGTAAATAAAAACCAAACACGCCGTTTTGGGATTTCCTCCGCCTTGTTTTTTTATTTTAATTTCTTTTACTTATAAAATCAAAAGTCAAACTATTTTTCAAATCCAGGAAAGAACATTAAATTACAAAATTCCCCAAATTTTGGGACCAAACAGAATAAACAGAGCGAATATGATCCCTTTTTCCAGCTTTTGTTTTTTTATTTACTGACTCTAGGATTGATTCTTTCTTATAGAAGATCTTTGAATGATTAAATATTCAGATTCCCTCACTTCCCATTGTGACGACCCAAACATTGTTTTTGTGTTCCCTTTCCTGTCCGGGTCTTTAAAAGGAAAAACAAAAGCTTTCAACTTCCTCTCCCCAATTTTTCAGAGGTTTCTTTCACTTTCTCTCCGTCCAAACAGTAAATTAGCATGATTCAAGAGGAGCGAGAACATGACAACCCTCCAACTCTAATCGACAAAAACTTCCCTCTTTTCTCCAAACCCCGCAAACCCAAACCCAAACCCAATAAAACCCCTAAACCCTCTCAAAACCCTAACTCCCAAACTCCCCAAATAGAAAAAGTCTCCTCCGCCTCTGAGGACGCAGCCGCCGCAACCACCGCTTTCTCCGACCTGGGCTTAGCAGAATGGGCCATCGAAACATGCAAAGAACTCGGAATGCGAAAGCCCACGCCGGTCCAAACCCATTGCATACCCAAAATACTTGCCGGTCGTGACGTGCTGGGGATAGCCCAGACGGGAAGCGGCAAAACTGCGGCGTTTGCTCTGCCGATATTGCACCGTTTGGCGGAGGATCCGTATGGGGTTTTTGCGCTGGTGATTACGCCGACAAGGGAGCTGGCTTTCCAGTTGGCGGAGCAGTTTAGAGCACTGGGGTCTTGTTTGCATTTAAGGTGTTCGGTGGTGGTGGGTGGAATGGACATGATTACGCAGGCGAAAGCCTTGGCTTCAAGGCCGCATGTGGTTGTGGCTACACCTGGGAGAATTAAGGTTTTTCTGGAAGAGAATCCTGATATCCCTAAAGTCTTCCAAAGAACTCAGGTAAATCCCCATTTCCTGCTTTATAGGTTTGCTACCTGTTTTTGTATTCAGAAAAATGAAAATGCATTTGGATACCAAATAGAATTAAAAATTTTTAACTTTTTTGAGTAACAAAATATTGAATTTTGTTTTTTATATCGCCTGAAACTATTATGTCCAAGAGCTTTTACTCATTTGCTCATTTTGAATCTAATATAGTTTTGCTTTCTAGTCTTTGCTGTTTTCTTTTTGGCAATTTTTGGGGAGTAGAAAGCAATTAGCAAAAGAAATAATCAAATGGACCACTACGTGGTCATGTTGTTGAAAATTTGTTATTGTGAAATTTGGTCACACATTTAGCGTTTTAGCTATTACTATAAATAGAACTGTGGTGATGTTCAAGTTAGACTTTACATCTACTTATCTTACTAAAGACATGGTACTAAATAAAGCAGAATGCCTATGTAGCCAGTTCACAAAGTGGAAAGTGGTGTAGTTTGTTATTGCACTGATTGAATTATGATGAGAGTTGTTTTGTAGTGTATGATCTGGTAGTATAATTATTTCAAAATGGCACTGACAATTTAGAATGTAACTCTGAGTGATTTAAAGTTTGGATGACATACTGCAATTAGCTAGGAATTTTGGCCAAATTGGGGATAGCATGGCTGGTGACCCAGATTTTCATTAAAAAGATAGTGAAATTGTTTTGCATTTGATAAATTTCAGAATGATGGATAAAACCTCTGAACTCATTGATTATAGAATGTTTTCTATTTTGCAAGTTTATTCTGTTGGTAAAATAATAGTTAAATCTGGGGACATATTAGGATATTGGTATTAATTAATTTTTTTCATTTGTATTAATTAGCTATAAATGATTTGGAACAATTTACTGGTCAGGAATTTTGGATAATCTGTAGATAGGATGCCAGGTAATATGATGGGGACTAAGGAATGGATAAGGTTGTCTAATCAAATATTTCATTATTTTAGGATTGAATCTGAAGTATTTATATTATCTGCTTATTATTAGTTGACTTTAAGATTTGGAGATTTTCAGAAATTGGAATTTATTCTATAGGAAAATAAGAACATTTTTAGAATAAGATTGTTGGGAGAATTGTCACAGTGAGTGATTGGAACAGGATAATTGTATTGAACTATATCACCCTGCAATGAGTCAGGGAAGCAGAATAAGCACTTGAGATTGTATCTCTAACCATGAGTCTCTTTAAAACCCTGCGTGATAAATAAATTAATAAATAAATATGCTCTTTTTGAAGTTGTTCCTCATTTACAATTTCTTATTTTTTGTTTTAGTTTTTAGTTTTGGATGAAGCAGATAGAGTTTTGGATGTTGGCTTTGAGGATGAATTAAGGGTGGTTTTCCAATGCTTGCCAAAAAAGCGGCAAACTTTGTTATTTTCTGCAACAATGACTGGTGATCTGCAAACACTGCTTGAGCTTTCTGCCAACAAGGCATACTTCTATGAGGCCTATGAAGGCTTCAGGACAGTTGAAACACTTAAGCAGCAGTATCTTTTCATCCCAAAAACTGTGAAGGATGCTTATCTTGTGCATATTTTGTCTAAAATGGAAGAGATGAATATCCGCTCAGCCATGATATTTGTCTCAAGATGCAGGTAACAAATCTTTTGAGCCATGCATTCTGATTTTTCTTTTTTCTTTTTCTTTTTAGGATCAGTAATATGTTTTCTTTTTTCTTAATGTGCTAATAGCTGCAATCTTAGTTCAAGCTCTGTACCAAATTCCACTAGTAGATGTTACTTCAATTTTGATTCTTTTTGTCATTAGTATATCTTTAAAATATTATATGTAGTCAATTTTTGTTTTTCATTTGTCTATAACTTTCATGGTCTTCAACTCTCCTACCCCTTCCCCTGCACTCTCTTTCGTCTGCTTTACTATGCAGTATCTCTTAAAACTGAATCCAACTTGAGGGGAGATTTATGATAAATAATTGTGCTTGGGCAAGGAGAAAGGCTTGATTTTTTCGCCATTTTGTGTTAGTGAAAGGAGAAAAGTAAGGAACCTACATATAATAAAACTAACTTTTGAAGGTGATATCTGCAAATAGAGGATGTTGTATATGAAAAACTACCATAGTAAGGCTCCTGGACTACCTCCCTTGAAATTTGAAATCACCGAAAAATGTTGAGTGCAAATTTGATCACATGGAAGTCTGAATACAAATCAGTGTTTAACCAGTCAGAATGAGAAAACTATATCACATGGCCCTAATAAGCCCCTAATCTAGAATTGCAACTTTAAAGTTATGCCAACTGTGCATTTCATGCTAATAGAAACTTTTAAACTTTGACCTGTGTCGTGATCATGCTTTGATTGAGAATGGGAGGAGAGCATCATTCTCCTTCCAGTTGAATAAACTTACTTTCAGAGAGTTAAACTGTGTTCTAGTAATGCATTACTTCCCTGAGAATGGGTGACCTTTCCTTGGGACTAGTTAGGAATGCAAATTGCTTTAAGAAGAAGAAGCAAGCTAACCATTCAAAACCTTAATTACAGTCATGATCTTTGTAGGAATACTAGGAGACAGAATATAGAATTCTGATAGTACATCTATAATGTAATGTAACTTATACATTGGATACAGAACTGTTGTTGAAATGATCAGGAAAAGATCAAACATACATTAAGTCCAAGTTTTTGGAAGATTGGAAATGTTTCAATGGGTTGGCATGCAAGTTCTTGAAAGGATCAAGCAGACATTGATGATGATTGGAAATTATGATACTCTCCTTTCTCTAATTAGTGGTTTTATTGTTGTCATCTAAACTTCAAAATGGAGTTGGGGGACAAAAGAGGGAAGCTGTCCTATCAGCATTTGTGCAGGTGTTGAGTGCGATGCTCTTGTCCACCTTGGTGTTATAGGGATTAATGAATTGAGAAAGCCTTTGCCTTACTTGCTCTTTTCTTTCTCTCATTTCTCTGATCTGTCTCCCAATCTCCACAAATCCTTTTATTCTGATTTCTTTCCAGTATAGTTCTCTCTATTTTCTAGCTCTTTCTCTGCCAGTTCTGCATCTTACTTAGCTATAGAATCTTGGCATGGACATGTTGCCCATTTCTTTTTTTCTTTTTTCTTTTTCTTTTCTGGACATTTTTATTGTCTTTGCAACGATTTGTGTGGCATATGTTCTTTTTACTGTTTGCCGAATTAGATGCTTCAGGACATGCTTTTTCCTGGCAGGTTTTGTATGGTAGGTTTGCTGTCTAGTAAAAAAGATATTTAATTCTTCATACATCCTTTTGTTGACATTTACCTTTTATTCTTTAAAATGTGGTTGCAGAGATTGTCACCTTTTAAGTTTATTATTAGAAGAGCTTGAAGTGGAGGCAGCAGCTTTGCATTCATTAAAATCACAGGCTCTAAGGCTTTCTGCAGTGCAGCATTTTAAATCTGGACGTGTTTCTATACTGCTCTCTACTGATGTTGCCAGCCGTGGTTTAGACATTCCTACTGTTGATCTTGTCATAAATTATGATCTTCCAAGGTTATATTCAATAAGGGTTTTTCTTAATTTCTAGTTTCTCTAAAGTTTTCTTGGGAACTAAAATTCAGCTGCCACCTACTTCAGGTATCCTAGAGATTATGTTCATCGTGTGGGGCGAACTGCAAGAGCTGGAAGAGGAGGATTGGCTGTGAGCTTTGTTACTGAGGTTAGTAGGAAGTGGTAGTTGATTGAAACTGGTTTTTCATGGTTCTTTGAGTGTTTTTGGACCCTGGAGAGCAGCTTAGAATGGTTTTTCTATAAATTTTACTGAAAAATAACTTTAGAAATGACTTCTGCAAATGACTTGCCTCATGTATTCTTTACTTGCCAGGAATTTGTCTGTTTGACTTCAAAATTCTAAAGACCTTAGAGTGCTATTTTTTTTTTTTCACACATGATGCACTGAACCTAATGGCATGCTTCTTTACTTGTGTTGTATGCCTTTCAGAGGATTGTCATGTCTATAAGATAATCCATAGATGATAGTCCTCACAAGTTTCCTTTGGTATCAGCTCTATATGTGGTCACTGCAGAATTTCTATTTTTAACATAGAATTTTATCTAGATAAGGAAGCAACTCAACTGAAATTGATTTAAGTTAGAACCCCGTTAATAAATAAAGCCTTTTCTTCCCACTCTTTGACTCTCAGATTTGGAACTTACTGATAAAAACATGTCCCCTTCTCACTTGTCCATCAACACCCCCCCCCCCCAAAACCCCCTTCCCCTTCCCAACAATGATGTGTTCGTATGTGTTTCAATGTCTTAATGAATAAAGTATGTATCATGGTTTATGAATTATCTAGTCTTTTTCAGACCTAATAGAGATGCCTTTACTATTATGGGGTCTCTGGTTCTTGATTTTGCTCAATTTCCTTACCAGAGGAATGTGATTTGCAGAATGATGTGGATCTTGTTCATGAGATAGAAGCTGAACTGGGAAAACAATTGGAAAATTTTGAGTGCAAAGAGAATGAAGTCCTTTCCGATTTTACAAAGGTTTGATCTGTTAGATTCTTCCTTTTGTTGCTTGCCTAGTCTTCTTGGATTGTTATTTTACATGTAATTCAGTAGTGTTCTGCTTAAATTCCATTGCTATTCACATGGACATATCAATCTTCATTAATTGGCAGTATGTGACCTGCATAAGCAATTGCACCTAATGCTCTTAGGTTGAAATACATGGTAAATTCTGTTAGAACTATGCGTTAATATGCCTAGAGATCATGTGTTTTTGATTTAGGAACCAGAGTTTGTCCTACTCATTTATTTTGAGTTCTGCTTCTGCATAAGGATGCCTCTGGTCCATGTATTGACGCTAGTAGGCCTGCCTTGTTAACTCTAGTAGGTCTGCCTTGTTAACTTGACTACCTACGTTGTTAGCTCGACCACCTACATATCAAATATGTACTATGATTAGGAAGGGGATGCACCCACAACCACTTGCAAATGGATGCCATATACCTTCTTCTCTGCACTGTATAGGCAGGTTATGTAGCACATATAATAAGCATTGCAGGGCTAATAACTTGTACTGGTTTGTGGCTTCTGGCAACACTAAAGAGTTGGTATTCAATGTAATCAACATAACATTAACAGAACAAGTCTTTTCAGTATCTTATGGAAGTTGATATAAAATTTGCAGGTCTGCAAGGCAAAACGTGTGGCAACAATGAAGATGATGGATGATGGGTTTGAAGAGAAAGTAAAAGAACGTAAAAAGCAGAAACTAAAGACACTAGCGGAGAAAGGATTATTGAAGAAAAGGAGTAAGAAGAGAAAGCGTGGAACATTTGCTAAAAGTAGTGATCAGTCCTAAAATCTTATAACTCTTAACCCAACCATTACCATTAATGTAAGCTCCATTTTGTCCAGGAGCTGCTTGGATGCAGGTGAAGTGATTAAATTGTTTCTTTTTTTTGTGTTTTTTGACACCCAATATCCTTGTCATGAAATACCCTTTTTGGTTCTTTAGAATAGCTGTTGTCGAATATGAATAATTACTGGATAATTCCTTATTTATTGAAGAAATTCTTGAAAGGAAAAGGTATCCAAAATAAAAAGGAAGAGTTAAAGTCATCGTTTTTGGTTTAAAGAGGAAAGGTTTGAATTCTAGTTTTTTTATTGCACATAGATAAGTGCATATTTTTTTATTTATATATAAAAATATCAAAAGATATCCTTTATATAAGGTGAACTTATTAGTTATTAGGTTCATGACTAATCCACATCTGTATATGTGGACATTGAGATGACTTTTCTAATCGGTGAAATTGGTTGTGTATAAAATTTTTTGTCAACCAATTTTCAAGCCATCTACTTATTAAGTGATCATGAACATAACCACTATTAACATTGCATGTGTCACATGACTTTTTCTCATCATAAGAACTTATACAGGGAAATTTGCGAAATAAAAACATTTTTAGAGAAAATAAAAGAATAAACAATTTTTTTTTGAAAAATTGAAATATTTACAATACTTGTTGAATAGTTTAGCCTATCCTTTTTCTGGTGTTTATATGTTAGAAAGATTTGTTGTATTTAAAAGGTATAATACTTAACAAAGATTCAAATAAATATTTATTTATTTATTACATTCAATTAAGTTTTTATATTTTTAGTTTAAGTTAAATAAGTTCTTATACATAATATGTTGACATGTGATCGTGGATGGTGATATAGTTTAATGACATGATCACACATTCATGCCAATGGTACGCAGATATAAAATAACAAGTAATAATTTGATTAATAATAATTAGTCAACTGTAAATTGTAAATATCTATTTAGTTCAAAATAAAAGTATACGAATTTAATTAAACATAATATAAAAAAATTATTTAAATATTTTGAATAATTCAGAAATTTTTTATTTTTAAAGTATTATGCCTATTTATAAAGATTAGGTATGTAATGTGATGTAATCAAGAAGCCAATAAACTATAGAGCTTGAGCTCAAGCTTGACTATTTAAAACTCAAAACTAGCTTTGAGTTCAACTAATTTTTATTTTTGAAAACTTTAACTCAATATATATAGGAGCTATATTTGATGCCCTGATAGTGTATAATTTTTTATACACTGTCAAGCCATCAAATGGTGGCACTTCATTAAAAATAGATTTAAAATTTTGAGAGACTTAAAAATAAATATTACTAATTTTAAAAGAAAACTAAAAAAAAAAAAAACTTTTTATTTCTCTTTAGTTGCCTCTCACCCTTCTTACTTAAATTAGCATTTTATTTTCTTTTCGATTTTTTTAGGTTTAAAACCTACAAAACTTTTTGTGAAAATTTCCAAGGGGATTTGGTAACTATATTAAGTATAAATCATTACTAGAATTGGCCCCATGCGATGTGCTCGGGCTAAAAAATTATGAAGGAAGAATGTATGATAATTTTTTATAAATATATACATCAAGTGAATTTGCAGGAAGAAATTTTTTATCATCATATGTTGTTCAATTGATGATGCTTGTTTTTTTTTTTTTTTATACTTGGAGGAAAGAAAATTGGAAACCTACTCGTTTTAGGCAAGGGGATCATACATCAATTAATGAGCCAAACACTCGAGTGTGATAATGCTTGTTTTCAGTGGCAGTAGCTTATGGAATAGTTATATTGTAAAACCTTGACCTCCATAGATATGAAACTAGAAGTAGATGCGATAACACAGACGGGGGTAATTTTGTCATTTTCCTTGGTGAGCTCCTAGAAGTGGGTTTTCTTATATTATTAAGGCTTAAGTAGGCCTAAGGAATAGATGAGTGATGCATTCAATAATGAAATAAGTGAAGAGAATAGAAATAACGATAATTTCCACGATAGGGGCAAAATGGTTATTTTGGGTCTCAAGTCTAAAATTTTAAGTTTTTATGAACTCGAGTACCTCTAATTTATTATGGACCTTTTCTTAGTGTCAAAAGAGTAAAAGGTTTGAACCAAGTGGAATAAGAAAGCAAAGTCAACTATTGAATGGCATTTTTGTAAATAAAAAGAACTTTAGTCAACTATAGGATAAATATCAAAAATTTCCAGCGGCTTCTTCAAACTTCCAGTAGCTTCTTCTTCTTCTTCTCATCTCTTCTCTCCATTTCATGTTCTTTATCTTCCATGGAAGCCTCCTTAAGAACCTCCATGACTTTCTCAAGTTAAACCCCAATTTTCATGCTTTTGTGTACTTTTTCACAAAGTCCTTTGTGCTCTTTTACTCTTCCACCTTAAAACCCTTATAAGTCTTACCTTAACACTTTCTCTCACTAGCTAGGTGTTTTAGAGAGAGAAACAGAGACTTTCTATAATAGCTTGAGAAATTTTGAAAAAGAATTCAATTACAAATCTACCAAGGTTCCAACGAGGCCTTACACCTCTACACGGAGCATTAGTCGAAGTTGGAGTCAATCTACAAGCATTAACGAAGACATGTGAGTGAACTTGCATTAAAAATGTTTTGGAATAAATGATTATGTGCTCGATTGAACCACTTGAAATATTTTATTGGTTTTTCTTTAAAATTGCATGGGAACAAACCCTTGATGAAACGTTGTATGTTGTGAATGTGTAATATGATGAATCCTTGTGCTCTTATATTATGTGGATGTATGTATGTTATGTATGGATAGTTAATATTGTGTGATAATTATAACTGTGCATGTGCGGTGTAGGAGTGCACATGCCCATGATGACAGGGTGCGGGAGTGTGAATGATGATATTGCCTGTGCGAGATGTGGGGGAGCACACAATGGCATTAGTTGTGTGCGATGTGGTAGAGCACACGATGGCATTAGCTATGCGCGATGTGGGGGTGCACATGATGACTCCGGCTATGTGCGGTGTAGGAGTGTACATGAGCTGGGTGAGGCTGTGGTGGTATATGTGTTTATATATGTATATATATATATATATATATATATATATATATATATATATATATATAT
>NC_030856.1:13989535-14017381 GCF_000208745.1 Theobroma cacao | reverse complement strand
TGTGTTGTATATATGTATATATATTATATATATAATATATATATATATATATATATATATATATATTTTGCTTATTTATTGAAGAAATTCTTGAAAGGAAAAGGTATCCAAAATAAAAAGGAAGAGTTAAAGTCATCGTTTCTGGTTTAAAGAGGAAAGGTTTGAATTCTAGTTTTTTTATTGCACACAGATAAGTGCATATTTTTTTATTTATATATAAAAATATCAAAAGATATCCTTTATATAAGGTGAACTTATTAGTTATTAGGTTCATGACTAATCCACATCTTTATATGTGGACATTGATATGACTTTTCTAATGGGTGAAATTGGTTGTGTATAAAATTTTTTGTCAACCAATTTTCAAGTCATCTACTTATTAAGTGATCATGAACATAACCACTATTAACATTGCATGTGTCACATGACTTTTTCTCATCATAAGAACTTATACAGGGAAATTTGCGTAATAAAAACATTTTTAGAGAAAATAAAAGAATAAACAAATTTTTTTGAAAAATTGAAATATATACAATACTTGTTGAATAGTTTAGCCTATCCTTTTTCTGGTGTTTATATGTTAGAAAGATTTGTTGTATTTAAAAGGTATAATACTTAACAAAGATTCAAATAAATATTTATTTATTTATTACATTCAATTAAGTTTTTATATTTTTATTTTAAGTTAAATAAGTTCTTATACATAATATGTTGACATGTGATCGTGGATGGTGATATAATTTAATGACATGATCACACATTCATGCCAATGGTACGCAGATATAAAATAACAAGTAATAATTTGATTAATAATAATTAGTCAATTGTAAATTATAAATGTCTATTTAGTTCAAAATAAAAGTATACGAATTTAATTAAACATAATATAAAAAAATTATTTAAATATTTTGAATAATTCAAAAAAATTTTATTTTTAAAGTATTATGCCTATTTATAAAGATTAGGTATGTAATGTGATGTAATCAAGAAGCCAATAAAATATAAAGCTTGAGCTCAAGCTCGACTATTTAAAACTCAAAACTAGCTTTGAGTTCAACTAATTTTTATTTTTGAAAACTTTAACTCAATATATATAGGAGTTATATTTGATGTCCTGATAGTGTATAATTTTTTATACACCATCAAGCCATCAAATGGTGTCACTTCATTAAAAATAGATTTAAAATTTTGAGAGACTTAAAAATAAATATTACTAATTTTAAAAGAAAACTAAAAAAAAAACATTTTTATCTCTCTTTAGTTGTCACGACCCGGTACTCCCCTCGAGCCTGTGACAACCGTCGCGGTACCCTAATAGACACTCATTTCTCGAAATGCCAATCGAGAGCCCGCAAGGCTTAATATTAGTATCTCATTTCCCCTGTGAGTAACCGTTGCCGAAAATCATGTTCTAGAAGATTTTAAGCTGTTTCCAACTCAAAACAAACAAAATAATAATTTTCATCTCACAGGGGTATTTTAGTCATTTTTTTTTAAAATTTCGAAACCAGCTCAAATGTAATATACGAGTACAAAACATATAATTCATAATCAAAAGTGGGTTTTAAAGTCTAAAATCTTCATTTAAAACGAAATTTCGATTATTTGGATGTAATAAAAAAATAAAAGAAATGTTAAGTAAAATATTCTATTTTCTTATAAAATAATATTTTTAGAGTTATACGTAAATAATTTTTATAGCGTAAAAGTTAAATAAATTCATACATACTGTAATACAGTAAGCCAAAATATTTAATTTAATTTACAATAATAAGTGGGCTCCCGAATAAACAAAAGTAAAGAGGACTATAAACCTACAGTTTGAAGAATGCAAACCCAACGGTAGTCCTCGATGAGATCAGCTATCTACAGTCTAATCTGAGCCTGAAATGGAGGAAAAGGAGGGTGGTGAGATTATAAAATTCCAGTGAGTAAACAAACATCATTCAAAAGATCTAAAGTCCGAGTAAAAGGAGACT
Organism: Theobroma cacao; assembly: GCF_000208745.1. NCBI lineage: Eukaryota > Viridiplantae > Streptophyta > Magnoliopsida > Malvales > Malvaceae > Theobroma > Theobroma cacao. Next base: position 14,015,402 of record NC_030856.1, on the reverse strand, counting down.
ATTAAAACATTTCATCCAAATAAGTTTTTCATAACATAAGTATTCATTTCATTTAAATAGTCAACATGGCTTATGAGTATTTTTAAAAAAACTTGGCTCCTGCCAAAATCATTCTCGGGGATACCTTGGCCGAGGCATTTTACCGAGTCTGCCAAGACTGTAAAAATTTTGTATATACGAAAGCATATTTTTAGTTTGAAAAACACAGCCGTTCCTTAGCGTTAGCGGAGTTCATCGTCACGAGGTGGTTCGGTATGACATGGACTTTAACCATACCTCAGGAGATATCCTACGCGTCTCTCCGACCGAGGTACATATTTATATCCGGATTTCGTGCCCCTCTAATAGGTTGGTCCACAGAATCCACCCACTGCAGCAAGCTAAATCCACCATATAATAAAATTTTAATAGTATGACAGGGCAAATATAATATTACCTAGCCTGCAAGGGTAAAATAAAACAATTCATACAATTCATAAAACACAGCCCAACCAGTCATGCCAACACAATAACAATATAACATAAGCCATCAATTTCCAATCATAAATTTACAACATACCAGTGGTCTCCAATTACTCTATTTTCAAAAACATTATTTCGTTTCAAGACAATTTATAAAGTCTTTTCATTTAAACACATTTTGTTTACAAAACATAAAAATTTACCATTTGAACTTATTTTCATAAACTTCACCAAAACCGAATAAAAACATACTTTAGATAATTAAAATGACGGTAAGGTTACTCACGATGTCTAGAGTGGGGATTTTCAAAATACTCAGACTACTGGTCCTCGGGTACAATTTCCTTGCCTTTATCGAAGGACTCACCACCTTGACACAGTACAAAATCGAGAAATTCACCACATTGGTATTAAATTGAAATTAAAATAATTTAAACTACTAATGCATGATATGGAATGCAAAATGTCCGATTAATCGCTTAAATGTAATATTCGACCTAAGTCACACTATACTCGGTCTAATCGACTAAAATCTCCAATTTAACTCCAAATCAATTCTTTTCACTTTCTACACTCCAATTATACCTAAATTACCTCAGTGACTATGAATGAGATTCAATTTATCAGTCTCGGATCAATAATCACACATGTCTATACATTGAGCAAAAATTCAAATTTTCACACCAAAATTTCCCATTTAATTTCTAGCCTCACCAAACATCAAATATCACCAAAATATCATAAAAATATCATCAATTTCAGCCTCAATATTCTCCCTAGAAAATTCAGCCTCTTATGGGTAATGGGAGAGAATGAATTTTTTTCTTGTTGTTTTGTTTCTAAATATGCTAAACTAACTAAAAACACTAACATAACTTAGAATCAAATCAATCCAACTTCATTCTCTCTCCATACCCATTTGGTCAGCCATGAATTCACCATGAAAACATGAAATTTAATCATGAAAAATAAGGAGAAATGCATGGGAAAGGTAGATCACAAGTCAAAATCAAGAAATTTTACCTTTGATTGCTTGATTCCTTGAAATCCCACACTTTTTCTTCAATTTTCCCACCTAGGTTTTGTGTTTTTCCTTTCCTCTCTTTGTTCTTACTATGGCCGGCCACATGAAGAGAAAATGGGATAAATATGGGCTGATTTTTATGGAAAATAATAAAATATCCTTACTTGACACATGTCACATGCTTATTAGTCCATTTTTCTTTTTTTTTTTATACTTTAATAATTATGCTTCCATTCTCCACCACATGATTAGTCAAAGGTCAAAATGAGGATAAGGGAAGACCATGTGCTGGACAAGTGTCTTGGTGGTGGAAAATTACGATTTTGCCCATGGGTGGCAAAATTACCATTTTACCCCTATCCTTCGAAAAATACCGAGAATATAATTTTTCACTTCTCAACCTCAAATTATACTCCAATAAGTCAAATATGATCAAAATCTTTCAAAAAAATTCCCACTTTGTCCTCGAGTGGCAAAATTACCATTTTACCCCTAGATAGTAAAATTTTCAATTTGACTCCAATTCGATCTTCGAACTCCGAATCACCATTTTAAGTCATTCTGAGACTTTAAAATTCTCAATTTCACCTTAAATTCTCTATTTGATCTAGTTCAAAGCTTAGTTCAACTTAGTTATACTATTAAGTACACTACCGACTTTTAACGATTTTCGAGGCTTTCCTAGCATGCAAACATGCTATCCATCACATGCATGTCATGACAAGTATTTTATAAGGTCAGACTTTACATTAGTTGCCTCTCACCCTTCTTCCTTAAATTAGCATTTTATTTTCTTTTCGATTTTTTTAGGTTTAAAACCTGCAAACTTTTTGTGAAAATTTCCAAGGTGATTTGGTAACTATATTAAGTATAAATCATTACTAGAATTGGCCCCGTGCGATGTGCTCGGGCTAAAAAAATTTATGAAGGAAGAATGTATGATAATTTTTTATAAATATATACATCAAGTGAATTTGGAGGAAGAAATTTTTTATCATTATATGTTGTTCAATTGATGATGCTTGTTTTATTTTTTATTTTTTATACTTGGAGAAAAAAAGATTGGAATCCTACTCTTTTTAGGCAAAGGGATCATACATCAATTAATGAGCCAAATACTCGGGTGTGATAATGCTTGTTTTCAGTGGTAGTAGCTTATGGAACAGTTATATTGTGAAACCTTGACCTCCATAGATACAAAACTAGAAGTAGATGCGATAACACAGACGGGGGGTATTTTTGTCATTTTTCTTGGTGAGCTCCCTAAAAGTGGGTTTTCTGATATTGTTAAGGCTTAAGTAGGTCTAAGGAATAGATGAGTGATGCATACAATAATGAAATAAGTGAAGAAAATAGAAATAACGATAATTTCCACGATAGGGGTAAAATGGTCATTTTGGGTCTCAAGTCTAAAATTTTAAGTTTTCATGAACTTTAGTACCTCTAATCTATTATGGACCTTTTCTTAGTGTCCAAAGAGTAAAAAGTTTAAACCAAGTGGAAGAAGAAAGCAAAGTCAATTATTGAATGGCATTTTGACAAATAAAAGGAACTTTAGTCAACTATAAGATAAATATCAAAAATTTCTAGCGGCTTCTGCAAATTTCCAGCAGCTTCTTCTTCTTTTTCACATCTCTTCTCTCCATTTCACATTCTTTATCTTCCATGGAAGCTTCCTTAAGAACCTCCATGACTTTTTCAAGTTAAACCTCAATTTTCATGCTTTTGTGCACCTTTTCACAAAGTCCTTTGTGCTCTTTTACTCTTCCACCTTAAAACCCTCAAAAGTCTTACCTTAACACTTTCTCTCACTAGCTAGGTGTTTTAGAGAGAGAAACAGAGACTTTCTATAATAGCTTGAGAAATTTTGAAAAAGAATTCGATTACAAATCTACCAAGGTTCCAACGAGGCCTCACACCTCCACACGGAGCATTAGTCGAAGTTGGAGTCGATCCACAAGCATTAACGAAGACATGTGAGTGAACTTGCATTAAAAATGTTTTGAAATAAATGATTATGTGCTCGATTGAACCACTTGAAATATTTTATTGGTTTTTCTTTAAAATTGCATGGGAACAAGCCCTTGATGAAACGTTGTATGTTGTGAATGTGTAATATGATGAATCCTTGTGCTCCTATATTATGTGGATATATGTCTGTTATGTATGGATAGTTAATATTGTGTGATAACTATAACCGCGCATGTGCAGTGTAGGAGTGCACATGCCCGTGATGACGGGGTATGGGAGTGTGAATGATGATATTGCCTGTGCGCGATGTGGGGGAGCACACAATGGCATTAGTTGTGTGCGATGTAGCGGAGCACATGATGGCATTAGCTATGCGTGATGTGGGGGTGCACACGATGACTCTGGCTATGTGCGGTGTGGGAGTGTACATGACCTGGGTGAGGCGGTGGTGGTATATGTGTTTATATATGTATATATATATATATATATATATATATATATATATATTTGCTATATAGAGAGGTTTGGAATTAATATATATTTGCATTGAATATTGAATGTTGAAATTGTTAAATGCTTTCAAATTGAATTGCATTGTAGCAAAACTGGATTTTTATTATGACAAAAATTCTTCTAACTTAATTACCTTGTTTCTCGCTGCAGCAAAAATTCATTCTCATTGTAGCGAGAAACTCTTGGGTGTTGGGGAATTTCATGGCCAGGTTTTCGCTGTAGCGAAAATGCATTCTCGTTGCAGCGAGAAACTCTCGAGTGGTTAGGTAAAAATGCTGCCTGGATTTTCACTGCAGCGAAAATGCATTCTCGTTGCAGCTAGAAACTCTCGAGTGGATGGGTAAAAAATGTTGCTCGAATTTTCGCTACAGTGAGAAACTCTCGAGTTGTTAGTTCAAAAATTTACCCTGAAGTTCGCTGCAGCAGAAAGGCATTCTCGCTGCAATTTGTTCTGCTATGCTTGCCTTGCTCGAACTCTACTGTATGTTCACTCTTTAACTTTTTCATTGATCATGGATTTTTCAATACTAAGACATTAAATTATCAAGAGTTTAATTAAGGGGTTTTAACAAAAATATGAGCTAAATTGCAGTGTTTTCAACATAAGTGCATCATGTTTTTTAAAACTTCTTGTATTAAGGCTTGTTCCCTTCTTATGTTCACTCACTGAGTTTATACTCACCCTTTTTCAACTTCATATTTTTCAGATCCGAAGATAGTTGGAACTTAGAGTGAGGGGTCCACGTATATTTGCCCTTTTGGTAGGTACTACGGCATTCAGTAGTTGCACCTTCACCTAAGGTCACTTCACTAGAAGTCGAGACTTTTTCACCTGTGTAAATGTACACGTGATGTAAATCACTAAGATACATGTTACGAACAGTGTGTGTGCATTCTAATTAATGTTGCCACTATGAGTTGGCAATAGTTGACATCGTTTTGGGTTATTATAAATACGAGTATTTGGTTGTCATAGAACATTACTAAGGTACTTATAGTTGAGAATTAAGAAATGTAATTTTAGAAATTGTTTGATGGAATGATGAACAAGTTGCATAAGAGCCTTGCTTGGGTTTGATGGGTTGTACCCATTTGGCCCATGCGCCAGTCATGACCCGAAAATTGAGCTATGACATATATGTAGTTAGTAAAAAAAAAAGTCAATTACTATGAAGAAAATGAAGAGAATCTTCAAATTGTGTAATATTTCAGATGCTTGTGCACACATAAAAGTTAGTATATTGTTTAAGATCATGATCTGCTACAGGTGTTTCTGGAGACGTTTGTGTGTACGCAAAAGTTAACATTGTAGTATTAAATCTATCACACTGCTTGTAAGCAAAAAATATAAAGCAGTGGTTGTAATTATAAACATTCATTTTTGTCCAGTCAAGAAAAAGTTAGGGCAGATGAACAAAATGAATATGATGTCATGATGTTGTATTTTTGTAGACCTTTGTGCTCATTCAAAAGTGAACATCACAATGTTCAATTTTCGATCATGCCTATGAATAAAAAATATAATGTAGTTTTCGGCATGTTAGTGATCTAAGTTGTAGAATTTCTTGCTATTCAAGGTTGGACAAAGAGTCTTCAGTGCAGTTGTCATTGGATGGCTGAGTTGTTTTTGAGGATGCTCTGTGGAGATTAAAAGAGAAGTTGAAACTTAGTTATTGTAATGAGCTGATCGGTTAAAGTGTCAAGACAAATCAGATAATAATAGTGAGTAGAAATTAGCAGAACGAACAGTTGCACAAGCAAACATTAAACAAAAGTAAATTGTGTATATAGTGTAAAGGTAAGTAGTCATGGAAATGAAATATATATGGTGATCATGTGTTACAATATTAGTTAACAAAGATTTGTGATAGTAAATGATGTAAGAGTTATCAGCCTTTAAGCAATAAAGAAGGAATATTTTGAAACTAGAAACTTGAAATCTTTTTGAATATAAAATAATCAATAATAGATTTGCAAAAGGAATCCACTTTAACTTTTTGTGAGACAATGTAGTGAATGTGGATTTCAGTAATAAAGAAAATTAAAGAAAGAATATGCAAGTATATTTCAAGTCTTTACAATTATGTCAACGAAAAAGTCTCAAAATTGTAATTAAGAAGTTCTAAACTAAGTTTGATAAAAATTCACAATCAACTAATAATGGTAGGTTCAAGAAAAGGTGAAATATTTAACAATGGAGTGAATAGGTTAATTATGTTATGAATAATCTTATTATCCATGATGAACACAAAAATAAAAATAGAATTTTGCATCAAACATCGAAATTAACCACTAAAGATATGTAAACAAATAGTAGCATCTTAACTTAAAATCTCAATAATGATCTATTTTTTGTAAACAACAATAAGGAAAGAAGTATGAAAAAATGCACCCATTAATTATAACAAACATATTTTCTTGTTCAAGTTGTACATTATTTTATTGAAGGGAAAAAATTATATAATGAATCACTTTGAAGCAGTAACAAATAAATTAAGACAAATGGTATGTAAGTGTCTTTGAATCAATAATGGATCAAAGAAATGAGGTATTTATCAATGTAACCTGGTTTTGTATTTCTTGGTTGGTGACTCTTCTCCTTTGGTGGTGGTGACTTGTATGGTGTAGAGTTTGAGAAGAGTTCTCTAGCAATTTGGTGTTTGATTGGTGATTACAGAGGTTGTTCTTCTGCTTGTTCCATTGGTGGTGCCAGTGCGAGTGGTTTTGACTTAATAGATGGAGCTGTTGAAGATCTTGAGGCAACAACAAAAATTGTATTATGTGATTGGACCTCATTAAAGTCAAACGTTTTGTAGTTGACAATCGTTATTTTGATTGCCCTAGTTGTTAATAAGATCAATAAGGAAACCTATGGATTAAAAAAGACAGTCTACATTGAAAACCAATATACAAGCGAACAACTTTGTCTGACACAGTAATAAAAAAAGAGTGAGATTTTTGGCCAATCATCATTGGAGACAAATAATAAATATACAATTAGAAAAACTAAATGACAAGCAAAACATAAAATATAAAATAAAAGCAACAAAATAACCAAACAACTAACACTACAAATCTCAAAAACCAAACATTGAAAGAAAAAAAATAATTTTTTTGATGATTAGAAAAGATCAAACATAAAACAACCATTGAACATATTTAAAAAGATAATAACTATCGATCAAACGAACTAAACAAACGATCAATAAACGATACAAATAAAAAAAAATCCAGAACTAAATCAAATCCATGAAATAATCTGACAAAAGTAAATCACAATAGGAACATAGAAATTTCAATCATGAAACAAATAATGATAAAAACCAAGCAACAAAACTAGAATAATAAAACCTTTAATAAATAATGTAAACCTCGGATCAAAACCATTGTCCCCAAAAAGAATATCATCGCATCTCATAGAGGAACCCATCGTTTCCACATAACAATAACTAAAGCAGAAAATATTTTTTAAAAGAACAATTATATAAACCAAACAACATAACCACAATAATAAAATGTTTTAAAAATCATGCAAAATTCATATGAAGGCCATCTTCCCAGAAAACATGGCCCCATTTGAGACGAGCATCCATCATATCTACACAATAATGAACAAAACAGTAATTCATAAAAGACCATAAATAATCATGGACAAATGTAAATTATAGCTTATTTCATATACAACCCAAAACCTAGATTTCTTCAAACCCTAAACCCTAACAATTGAAGCCAACAGAGAAAAAATTAGGAAATGAATAAATATAGCAACAGAAAAAACCAAACGAAAGAAAAACAAGAATAGTAAAAAGAAAATCCAAAATATAGTAAAAAAGGACAAGAGTAGGTGAAGCTTAGAGAAGCAAAGGACAACGTCAAATAGTTGATACACGAAAGACATCTTAGGCCAGACATGTTAGTTGGCTGTACGCAATCAGACGGTGAGCACAAAATTCAAAAAACCCAAAACTATACGACGTGAACCCACCAAGAAAAATGGAAAAATATTAATCCAATGCACCTCCCAACCCTACTTGAGACCAATTTCGAAATAGTCAGACCGAGAAGGCAGGGACGTGAGATCAACAAAAATGATAATCGATCAACCACACCCAAGCCCTACACAAAAGACAAAACAATAGAGAAAAACAACCAAAGGAAGAAAACCATCAACCACACCAAGGTGGCTCAAGGGTGAGAAAAACCCTAAAGAGAAACATAACTTAAGAGAGGAAAGAGCAAAAAAACCCTTGGGCACCCAAAGTGAACTTGTTGGTGCGTCAACCCCCATCCTTCGAGCATGTGACTCGATCAACATAAGGCACCTTGGCCCATGCGGCCTACCATAAACAAAGCCCCATAAGCATATTCGCATATGCGCACGTGGAAGAAAAAGCTTGAGGTAGACGTGGCATTGTTTAGGAGCCCTTTTGGTGCTTTCTTTTACATTAGGTTATAGATTATCATGATAAGATGCTTGTAAACATTACTCCATTTTATTTACTATGTTGTCACACTGGACATGATAAGCTTGTTATTTCAACCCCTAAATGGGCTTCCACGCTTATGGCTCAATTGTAACAATTATATAAACAAAAGATTGAGATTGCATATATATAACGACAAGAAATAGTAAATCTTACTCGAAACTGAAAAATTTTTGAAATCAAATCCAATTTGATCAGAAAAAAGTTAACAATCCAAATTCGTTTAACGTCAACTCAAATTGACATGTATCTAAATTGATTTAAAATCAAAATAATCCAAACTCAGGAATTGAACTTACTCAAACCTTGATTGGCTTAAACTCAAACAATTTGAAATAACTCAAATTTCGATAGTCAAAGTATCCCATAGGTCTTTGTACAATAGGTTTTTCGTTAATTTAATCCCTCCATTTTGAGATTTTGTGTAATTGAGTCCTCTGTCTAACTCTGTTCAAATTGACAGTTAGTGGTGCTTAATTGTCAAACCAATTTTTTTTTAAAAAAAATTTCCAATATATTTTGTGCCACGTCATAAGGATAAAAGTAAACAAAATTGTGGAATATATGGACTAAAATGAACAAAATTGTAAAGTACATGAATTAAATTAAACAAAATTTTACAGTACATGGATTAAATTGAATAGAGCTCTATCATCCAAAACTAAATTAGGTACCAATACCAAATTTTTGTAGCCTTACATTTATACCAAAAATATACTTTTACACATCAAAGTTTATTCTTTAGTAACTAAAAAGTAATTTGTGCAGAATATGTACAAACTAATTACAATAATTAATTACAAAAAGATGAAGTCTAATTACAAAAAGAATTCATTTATATAAAGAACCAATTGTTCACCTCTAGATCAATATGCAAAAGTATTGAGTTATGATTTTCAAGCATATGCACATGAGCAAAACATACACATACCTTCCAAAATTACATAGATGAACTGAACTGAGCCAAAATTTTTGCAGCATATCCCTGTATTCACACCATTGACTCTGCCTATTTTCAATATTAGTTACAAAATAACAAAAGAACTTCATGCTACTTGTCTTACCTCTTTTGTCCATCAATTAATGCTTAATCATTTAATTTATAAATGAGATATTATAATGTGATCAGAAATTATCATCATGTGAGATGAGACAAAAATAATATGATAAAGATAAAAAACAAATAATATTTTTTATAAAAATATTCGAAATTAACTGTTAATTGCTTAAATTTAAATTGGATTTAAATGAATCAATTGTACTCAAATATTTTCTAGCTAATTGTATATGTAGTAATGTGAAAGTGATTTAAGTAGAGGTGGATCTATCTCACCAATGATTAATAAATCTAACTTAATATCTAACTAATAATTTTAACTTATTCTCCATATATAACCTTATCTCATGGATACAAAATAAGAAAGATTATTTTATATAAGTGACATTTATACATGCACAAGTAAAATGTTGATTTTATTTGGTTATAATGTTTGAAAACGTCCTTGAACTATTTAATGTGAAGGGTGAAAATTATCATTTGATTATGTCACCATATCATATTAATATATTATGTTATCATCAATTATGATATATCAATATGTCATGTCGGTATGACATGAAGACAAGTATTATTTTAACTAACAACAGTTAGTCAACTATTAATCATAAATACATGAATTTGATTCAATACAATAAAAAGAAAACTTATTTAAATTTTTCTAAATAACTCAAATTTTATCATGCCTTTTATTTGAAGATTTAGAAATACTAATTTTTCAAAAAATAAACAAAAATATTTATTGTAGATGAAATATATGATGAAATCAATCAATTGTGTATTTACATTATTTGTTTTTGGATTATTATAATAGTTTGTTTAGTATGTAATTGGAAAAAAATAAAAAGAAAATACCCGTAGCCACATGTAAGTATTACCTATGTAGATAAAAGAATATTTTTAGTTATTGTAGCATGCGATCTTTTAATTAAATCATCAAAGAGTAAATAAAAAAATTAATAAAAAAAATAGAAAGTTTTGTGCTAACATAATTAAACTTAGACTCGGAAATACAAATTCTAAACCTTATTAAATTCTAAAACTAATTATTTTATTATTTATTTATTTCCACAAATTGGCCCTATAAAAGAAGCGTCACCCCCTCCCCAACTGCACACACTCTCTCTCTCTCTCAAATACTGAGCTCCGAATCGCAACTTGTCTTCTCCCAATTCTTCAAATCCCATCAAAATCCGTAACCCAACTACGATGTCGATGGCCGCCGTTGAGACCAAGAAAATTACCCTGCGAACCGCCGACAATCACGAATTCGAAGTCGAGGAAGCAATAGCCATGGAGTTCAGCACAATCAAAACCTTTTTCGACGAAAACCCCGACGCTTCTGAGGATACCATCCCTCTCCCCAACGTCACCTCGAAGTGCCTCTCAGCCATAATCGAGTACTGTAAGTCCCACCTGGCCTTCCGTGCTCGCGAAACCTCCTCATCCATCGACGAACAAGTCAGGACTTACGACGAAGAGTTCGTCAAGGCGCGTGATAATGAGTCTCTGAAAGAGTTGATCTTGGCTGCAAATTATTTGAATATAAAAGCGCTTCTTGATATGTTGAATCAGGCCGTGGCTGATAGGATCAAGAATAAGAGCGTGGAATATGTGAGGAGGTTTTTTGGACTAGAGAACGATTATACGCCGGAGGAGGAGGCTGCAATTAGGGCGGAGAACGAATGGGCTTTTGAAGGTGTTGATCCTGATGATGATTGATTGATGATTCGCGAGTTTCATTATTAGGAATAGTTTTTTCCTTATAAATTTTTCAGTTGATGGGGATTAAATACAAAATTGACTGATTACTTAAAATAGGGTACATTATGTTCATCTGATATTGCTATGTTTTCAATAATAGTGAACATATTTTTCTTATGATTAATTGTTTGATTGTGTGAAGCCATTAACTTTTTCCTTTCTGTTTGGATCGGATTTGTTTTTCTGGGTTGTAATCAACTAAACTTATGCTTGTCTTGACCAGCTTAGTTTTACTCTTTGTTCTCCTTCATGATTAGAAGAGTTTTGGTTAATTAATGCTGGTATTGATAAGTTAGAGCGGTTTTGGTTAACAATAGAAGGAAAGAGGTAAACATTAAAGAGTAACAAGTCAGATGTTTGGGTGATTGATGCCTAGCTTGGGTTTGTGATTGAGAGTAAATTCCATGGCAATTGTATCTATGTAATCACAATGGTTATTACCTTTGCCATGCAATGTTTATCACCCTCTAGGCCTTGTGCCTGTCCTCTGCTTCTAGGAGCATGTTTACAGAAATTATGCTGCATATGTATGATTTGAGGAATGCAACCATTCATGAATTGCAGTGTTCTATGAAGTTTCATAATGTTTCTGGCTGGTCTATCACTTTGATTTTTGGCTTTAAAGTATTTTTCGTTGTTATGGTAGATTGCTTATGTTATTTTTTTCAGTACAAAAATTATCTTGCCTGGATTGGAAGGGTTTGTAAATAGGAAGACTCCTAAGACATTTAGCTTGAGAGGTAACCTTTTTATTGCTTTGGTGATTAGGGCAGCCATAGTTGATGAGTCTTATTAATCTAAGCTCAATGCAGTGGATATAAATTGGATTCACATTTTTGGTTGATTTGTTAGAAATTTCTTGTTTTGAAATTGAATATTTGAATCCAACTTAACGCATTTAGTTAACCATTGGGTTCACAATATGCGATGATGATGGTTTGATGGTGTACGACCCACACTGACTGTTAAAAGCAAGCAGATATGAGTATACAATAACGGAGGCAGATGTGTAGTGTGACATACTAGTAAGAGATGAGGGGAATCTTCTTTTATATAATATTTTATTTCTTTGGATACTTTTTGGTCAGAGAAAATAAGCTTATTAAATATATAACAAAAAGAATAAAATGAAGAAAAATATTTATATTATATATATAACAATAGAGCAATTAAAGAGAAAATTGATGAAACAAAGACATAATGGATTGTTTTGATTATATTTAAACTTTTTTTGGTCGAAGGTAACAATTTGAATTTAAACTGATGGAGTACAAACTACTTGAAATTATTTGAATTTGATTAATATATTTAAATTAAATTTGATTTGATTATAAAAATAGTAATAATTTGAATTTAAAACAATTTGAATACGAATTCAGCCGAAATCTAAAAAAAACTTAAATTTAAAACAATTCAAATTCAAAATATCTGAAAAAGACAAGTCTAAGAATGTCGATCCAAATTAAAGAATTAAAGCATTTCGGTCTGTCTGAAACATATTTTGTTTTCTCTGGAATCTCCATCCACAGTGTGTACGGCTATCCCTGACTTCAATAAATTCATCCTGAAGAGTTGTGAGGAGGTGGACAAATTAAGCCGTAGCCATGGAGCTGGGCATCGTCAACATCAACAAGGAACCTATCCCACTCCAGAACGTATCCACCAATGCCCTCTCCGACGTCATTGAGTACCTCAAGGTACTGTAGGCCTAGTGTGAAGAGTCTAATACAACCAAAACTTGGTCAAAGGGTCTGGGTAACATGTCGCTGGTGGGGATGATCTTGGCTGCCCATTACATCTATATCAAGCAACTTGTTGATATGCTGGCAAGGCTGCAGCTGATGGGATGTCAGATTCGTTAACAAGTATGATTGAGCTGCTTTTGAATATTTAGTTAATTAATTGACGTATAATCTTCTTACATAAAAGAGTAAGATTTATATCTTTCTTTTTTTTCGTTGTCCGATAGTGCTACCAAGTTCAACCTGTCGTGATTTTCAGTGTTGATGAGCATAGAGGATGATTTGTATGTTTCAATTTTAAAAGCATTGTTGTATACTATAATGCTTCATGTTTCGAAATACTAATTGTTAACCATGCTTGCCTTGCCTTCCATACACTTCAACAGTAGATATGACTTGCCCTTTTTTCTCCACATTGGTCCAACTAGACTTTATTGTACGAGTGCAAAGGAAGCACAGGTAGGAGTAAGCAAATGTAAATCGAATCGAACAATCGATTCGAATTGAAATGAGTTCAATTTTTTCGATTCGATTAGTTTGGTTTTTTGAACAGTTCAGTTATGATAGTTTAGTTATTAAACTTAATTCGGTTCGGTTTCGATTAGAAAAACTTTTAACTGAACTAACTGAAATTAAATAGGAGTATTATGGAGATTTTGTATGAAAAATAAATCCTGAACCTAATCTCTTCTCCTTTTTAGTTCCTTTTTAATTATATGAATATTAATCTTATTTATTATAATTTTTTATTGTCATTTTTAATATTTTTCTAGTATTGATTTATTAAAAAAATATAGCATAAATAAATATATACAAATAAAAAAATAAAAAATTTGTCAAGTTCAGTTTTTGAAAATCGAACGGAATTAGTTCGATTTTGATTAATTTGGTTATTTGTATAGTTCAGTTCAGTTTCAATTATTTTTAAATATAAGTTTAGTTAGTTCGGTTACTGGATATTTAAAACTGAATTAACCGAAATAACCGTTTACACATCCTTAAGCACAGGCGACATTACATCACCAATGGAAAAAAACTTTTCAATGAGTTGGCATTATGCCACCACCACCAACTGGTCCATTTGTTCTTTCGTAACGGGACGTGAAACATTGAGTTTGAATTCAAAATTATCGTGTTTCATGTTTTAAATAAATTGAACTTATTTAACTTGCACGTAACGTGCTTAATCTATTCATGTTAATTCATATAACTTGTTTAACTCATTTATGATTCTATTTAAACATACAAATTAATGTTTTTAAATTATTTGTGTACTAATTATGTCATTTATAAATATAAGCATTTAAAATCGTAATCTATTTCTAGTTAATCTCATCATGCGTAAATTTACTTGCATAACTATTAAAATCATAGTTAAACACTGATACCATTAGGACCAGACGACATACACTATCAGACCTAATTGCTCCTCTCAATGCCCGCATCCTGATGCCTACGGGTAACAGTACGCTGAGTTGGATGATTTAGCCAAGTTTTACTTGAGAACCCTACCAAGAAATGGATGAAAACGCATAAAATAACGTTTGATTGTCTTCAGGAAAGTACCAGCTCTTATCAGTTACAACTTACAAATGCCCTCTAAAGCTTTTTCCAACCTATATTTAAGCAAGCTAAAAATATAATGGCCAGGATCCTTCCAAGCAAAAAATGCTCGCAAGAAGCACAAAGAGCAGGAAAAATCATGAACCAAACCACAAACCCGAATGCATTACATGTTAAAGCTGCCATTGGTTGAAAAAGGCACCGTCCACTTTCAATGTTACAGCTTGTGCCTAACCTACGATTACAACCTAACTATAGATAAAGCAGTGCTAGATTTGATTTCTGACTCTCAGAAATGTCACTGCAACAAACCAATTACCATGTATTGGTGCTCCTCCCTTCTCATCAAGAATCACTTTGCTGCTGTTGAGATTGCTGCTGCTGTGGCTGACCTTGGGGCCATGGCATGAAAGCCATGGGTGGTCGAGCCTGCTGGCCTGGATACAATGTAGCTTGATCAACAGGCTTTCCCATTATCATCCCTGTGGGTCCTACAGGATGCTGCGGGACATAGTAATATGGAATATCAGCAGGTGAACCAACTAAAGGAATAGTGGCCTTGGTGACCCCAAGTCCCTCCTCTTTCAACTCATCCCTTGGAATAATATCAACTAAGAAATCAAAGACGTCAGTCCTTGAAATGGCAGCTGCAATATCATTCTTCTGTAGTGTCCTCCTTTTGTTCTCTTCAGTGTGGATCCAAGAGCGTAAAGTTAGTTCTAAAATGAACATTTCACAAGCTTTTGCAAAAATAACAGGAGCCTCTGCTGATATCATCCGCACATCTTCATCTGCTTTCATTATCTTTTTGATCCGGGCAAGTGGGAGACTGTGATTCTTGAAGTCTGTTGTTTGCTCAATTTCTTGCATTTGGTTGGCCCAGAACATTTGAAGCTGCTGCTGTTGTTGCTGCTGCTGTTGATGGTGGAAGTGTTGAGCTTGTTGGTAGGCAAGTTGGTGTGGAGAACTAGAGAAAGTAGTTGGAGGCTGAGTTGGTGAAGGGACCGCTACTGCTGGAGTACCAGAGGCAACCATGGAAGCAGTATGGTAAGGACCAGTCGAATATCCCATCTGGCCTGCACCAGGTACAACTCCCATTACAGGCTGTTGTTGATGCTGTTGATGCTGTTGCTGATGCTGATGCTGCTGCTGCGTTTGTTCTGATTGATCCATGGTAATTTAACAGAAGCTCCTTTTAACCCTGTTCTATCTTCTCATTAACGTACTGTTAAAAATAAAGATAACAAAGTATGCATCAAGCACATAACAGTGTATTGTTGCCAACATATACGCTTCAGACCAAAATTTTCAAGATTATATATATGTATAATAAGTAAAATAATGTGGTTGAAGAACAGCAAAACTGTCTCTTTTATGGTTTTATCACTACCATGACACAAGAAGCATTGCTTCTTGATAATATCCAAGGCCATAAGTATCTCAAACTATTCAGTTAATTAAAAGGGCATTAAGATCAAATGAAAAGAACAAGACTAAATCTCTATTATTAAAAGTGTAACACAAACGAAGCTGACACATCATACATAGATGAAATGGATTCTAGTCAGGTTTAAATAATGAGGAGCTCCTCTACAAGAAGAAGAAGCATTAGAGATTAGGAGATAACTTTCCTCACCATGAATACCCAATAAAAATAACAAAATTTTTGGCAGCCAGCACATATGGAAGGATGTCCATCATAGAATAGACAAACTGACTAACTGCAAATTCATAAATTAATATTTTCCCTCCTATGTTCCTTACTTTCAAGCCTCATTCCTATCAAAATAATTGAAACTTTGGACGGCCAGTGACTACTGAACAGTAGTAATTTAAAAACAAATTAGGTCAAGTTGAATTTGAACAGTATCTTACTTAACCAACGAAGAGCTCCACCTTCATCTCCTCCACTTCCTCCTCCCACAAGCTGTGGTACCTTTTTACTTTATCTATTTCATAAATTAGCTTTGCCACTATAGCATATAATTAGGCATAAAAAACCAACTGAATAGGGTTGCTCAGAAGAAGAATCCATCTCTGCTACTTAGGTGGCTGTTACTAATACTAAAGTCTTTCTATGTAAAACACTGAAACAGATGTTATTAGTATATGTGAAAATCAGAAGTTGAAACTTTTTTTCTCATTTGGCTATTCAAGGTAGATTGTTGAACTAACTCATCGACAATCATAAGTCTTTCTACTGTAATCTTAAGAGAAAAAGGCAAATGTTTGAGTGCTGATCATGTGATTTTTCCATAAGTAAGTGACTATTACATCCAGGCAGTCATGTTACTTTAGGTCTAACACTATACAGCCAAAGCAACAGAAATGTATCAGAACCTTAGGATAATAAACTGTCTCTCACCACCCCTGAATACAATATTTGTACACCAAGGAATCAGGTATCCCTTTAACATATGACTAGCTTGACCTGATATTTCTTTTCTCTGAATCGTTCTGATGTTTTACATAGATTATTTCTAATAAAGTGATTCCACTAGTTGTTGACAATTATATTCAATACAATGTCCCAACATTAGCTCTACCTAGCCACAGACAAGAAATTTGTCAGAACCTTATGATAAATGAAGCTTTCTCTCAAGATGTCTAGAAATATAAATTCATTACAGCAACAAAATGCCATCTTACAGCTAAGCCCTTTGTTGATAAGTTGAAGTCACCAAACAAAATAATCTAAACCCACAGAGAAAGTAATAGCATCATTTAGTTGCATCCTTGAATGTATGCAAGTATATCTAGAGTGACAAACTTAAACTAGTGTTTTCAATTTGAGGAGCCAAACCTGTTGAATTTCAACAACTGAAGAATTTATTATAGCTACAATTGGAAAAAAGGATAGCAAATTTGTTTTCTTCCTCATACTTTTTGCCCCCCACCCGTCCCCTTTTTCATTTTAGAGGATAAACGACACAGCACGACAGAAGTTAAGATATAATTAACCAATTCAGGATTTCAATTTGATTTCAGTGCTGATTGAAAAATGGAAAAGAAGATGCAGCAGCTAATCAACCACTTCAAAGCCACTTGTTCATTCCAAAAACCCATATGGTTTGTACAACACAATTGGAAATTAAATTACTTAAATGAGGTCCTAACCTTTCAATTACACTTAACAAAAATTGGTCATCTAACCTTAAAGCAGAATACTTTTAAGTACAAACCCAAACCCTAAACTTGTCAAACAACACCATGCAATAGACATGCATGAGTCTCATCACAACCAAGTAATTACAATTTTAATTTATAGCAGAGAAATTAAACAAACAATAAAAACCCAAAATTTTATTTCTTTTTTTCATGCCTAAATAACACCGAATTATTTAGAAAGAAAACCATGCATGCAATGAAAAGGAAGTAAACTTCTGACCTATTTCATCCAAACCATAACCCCGAGCTGCTCTGGCTGCTTCCTAAGATTAACTAAGAACTGAAAACAAACTTAAACAGTTTTTAGAACAATAATTACTCAAGTTTTGAACTTGTTTTCTTTTATTATTTTAGCTTAAAATTAGTTGTCACAAAGCCTGACCAATTAAAAAGATAAAAAACTAAAAAAAATTATAAAAAAATTCCTTTTCTTCAATTTGGTTATTTTCCAACGAACCAAACAAGAAAATAGTAACTCCAGAAAACCAAAATATAAAAAAAGAGTAAAGCCAAAAAATAATAATTTTATATACAATTAACCCAGAATTTCTCTTACCTTTTGCAGCTGAATCTTCTCAGAAACCACTCACTAACCAAAAGTAAAAGAAAGAAACTAGAGAGAGAGAGAGAGAGAGAGAGAGANAAAAAAAGTAAAGAAAGAAACTAGAGAGAGAGAGAGAGAGAGAGAGAGAGAGTTAAAAGGGAGGGACTGAGAGAACTTTTGAATGTAAACTAAACAAAAGACAGAAAAAACAGAAGTCTTTGAATTTCGAAAGGCTTCTGTGGGTATCTCTGTGAAGGACACGTGTCGACCAGTGAGGATCCTGACTCTGGACGGAGTTTCTTCATTCTACGTGGCTAAATTTAACTGGACAAAAGGTCAGAGGAGCACGCACCCTCAGGATCCAGCGGCTCTGGCAAGTCTTGTTCAACGGAGAAATTTAGTCGAGATGATAACCGCCTGTTAACGGCGTTATTCCGCATGGAAGAACCCACCTAACAGTCTACCCCAGTCAAATAACACTTTTCTCCCTCCAAAAGCTTTGTGAATAAAATAAAATAGTAAGCATAAGTTATGCTTTTTTGTTTATGAACTCAATCAAAAATTTAAGATTTTACCAAAGAAGTAGTGATTAAAGAATAATTATAAAAAATATACATATAAAGTTTTTATACATATAATAAAATAATAAAAAATTAAAAGGTGACAATTGTCATCACTCCCCGTCCTTATAACTCTGCCCTTGATGAAGCCAACTTTTTGTATATGATCCAATCTCAAGTTCTTATAATAATTTCAATTTTTTAAATAGCTAGTTTAAATGTTTTTTTATCTTACAATGTCATGCATGAATCACTAAAGTATAAAAGATATCAATAGATTGCTAGAAATGGCATGATTAAAGCATTAACATAATGCAAAAATTGAAATAAAATAAAAAATTATACCTTTTACTATTAGATCATCTTGGTTGTTTAATGCAAAGTTAAATATCATAAAAAATCAAAAAAAAAGTTTTTACCTTTCCAAATAATATCATAATCAAATGGATTTTTTTTTGTGTTGAAAAACGTGAACACTTTCTTGAGCAAAAGAATCTCAGCCACTCAATTGCTTGACCGTCAATGTTGCTCACACGATTGCAACAAATCCTTCTCAAGGAGAGAGCTTTATACCATGAGCTTGTATTAGCAAGTGGATAACGATTTGTCCTCTTTTCTTCTTTGATTTTCAGTAAGGAATCATTGGAGAAGTTTTATAAAAAAATTCTCTTAAGAGTCATGGCACTCAAGAGAAAAACTATTAGTTTTTTTTCTTTTGATGCCTTAGAAAAGAGTGGCTATAATGTGATATTTATATCTAAGTTTAATTTTATTATTAGACTTATTAAAATTTGTAAAAGAAGTCCTTAATATTATAAAAATTATAATATTTAACTAATATCTAATTAAACTCTTTTAATTAGGTCCTTTGTAGTTAAAACTTATAATTTGATTTAAATCTAACTTAAATCATCACACTCTTAATTTAATCCAAATTGCAACCTGTGTGTGTGACTCATTAGGTTTCTAACATGTTAGCAATGGAATTGAATTATAATTTTATTAATTGATTAATTTAAATGAATCATATTCAATTTTAAATTAATTAATTCAATTCCATATATCAAAATTGGCATCTAGTAATGCATCATAGCCACCAAATTGTTAGGAAAGTCGAAGGATTATTTGACAACCTTTTAGTGTATAATTTATTAGTGTAATTTATTCCCTTATCATATATCTTGGAGATGATAAGAGCTTGGTACAGTGCATACTCTTATTGATCTCTATATTTGTTCATGCAGTTAAATCATTAGCTTTATGGAGACTTATGAAACTCATTTCATAATCTTTTAATCACCTTAGCCAAAGATTTGATTAAGCTAATGTTAACCAAGAAGTAATGAGATATTTCCCCTTGAATTACTTTGAGTGATGATTTCTATCTTGACTACTCATATGCCTTCATATGCTTCATACTAGACCCAAAAACATCTTGTTTTGACATCCTTGGTTAGGCATCTAAAGGGATGAAATCCAAGCATAGTACTTCATATACAAGACAACCTGGTGTCTCAAGTCTAGGGAGTAGTTACACAATTGACACATGATAAGTATTTCATAGACACTTGAGTAAGGTACCAAATGCATTTCTCATGGCGGGTCATGTTTAGTAAACTTGCTCGCCCATGGCAAGCACCCACATGATAGTTTCAAGTATCTTTATGCTTTAACTTATGAGAGCAGTTGCTTACTTCACAAGTAAGGAACATAGCATGCATCAATCTTTGATTATTATTGATGCCTGTCTCAATAATGCAATGATCAGGACCTTGCAGAAATAATGTTTTGATGCATAAAGATCTTATAATTGTATCCCAATGCAATTCCTTTGTAAGGCATAAATAGTTCCATAGGTTTTATTTACATAAGTACTAAAAGTAATTAAATCACAACTTATGGATAAAGAACTACTTCATGATTATTATAAATTAATAAAATGTCATACATGAATAACTCAAAATGTAATTCCCATATGACCAGAGAATAGCTTGCAAGGCTCATTCTAACAATCTCCAAGTAGCACTAAAGCCAATCACATATGTATTTAATGACAATGTTCTCAACATGGCGATTATGCTTCTGTTGGGACAGTGTTTTAGTGAGAGGATTAGCAATATTATCCTCAGTTGGTATACGTTTCATGCAAATGTCTCCTTTTCCAATAATTTCCCTGATCACATGGTAACGCCGTAATACATGTTAGGATTTTTTTATGAGACCTTAGCTCCTTTGCTTGTGCAATGGCTCTATTGCTACAACAATACAAAGGTATGTTGGTCTTGTTTGAGTGCTAGAGGAGGGTGAATAACGCTAAAAATTTTTTGCTCAACCTTTTAAAGAATGAAAAGCACTTAATCAACTAGATGAAGGGAAGGACTAGAACTTGCTAAAATTACAGGACACCAAATAAGGAAGGGTAAAAAGAAGTGGGCAATGCAAGAGTATACCTTGACCTACATCCACTATCTTGATCTCCCAATTAAAGATTTTCAACCTGACTTCCACTAAACTAGTGGAATTAATAGCTTCCACCAAGCTTTTACAAGGTGAGCTTTTAACCCAAGCTTTAATTCCTTACAACAATCTTTAGAGTGCTTCCCACACTCTAATTTCCTAAGAAAGAGAAGAAAAAAAAGTACAACAAAGTACCTTTACAAGTCTAGACAAATTACAATCAAGCTCAAACACCTTTTTCGGATTTGAAATAAAGAACAAGTGTTTTTAGTGAAGAATAATTAGCTTTTTGCTCAAAATAGCTTTTTTTCTCTTCTCAATTCTTCAACTCTCATTTTTTCTTTGACTGTTGGAGCTTATTTTTATACCTAGGGAGTTAGATTTTTTTGTTGGATATAGTTTCTAGTTGTTAGAAACAACTCTGATGCACTTCTAGTCGTTATTTTTGTCTGCTAGTGTTTAAATTCAAAAAGGGAGACAAACTTCGGCTAATCGATTATAGGTAGCTCTAACCGATTACAGTTTTTCTGCCTTGCACTGTCCCACTGTTGTGTTTTTTGCTCTAATCGATTACATGAGGCTCTAACTGATTAAGAGTTCTCTACCTTCAGACTTTTCTTTTTCAGTAGACTTCCTTTAACTGGTTATGACATGCTCTAACTAATTACAAACTTTCTGTTTTCACTTCTCTACACAGTAGTCTTCCTTTAATTAGTCAGCACTTCTCTTAATAAATTGAGGCTTTACTTTTTTTAGCCATAATTGATTAAAATCAACTTTAATTGACTAGAAAATTTTTGAATTTTGAACTTCTCCATTTTGGCTCCCTTCAACGGTCAACAATATTTTCAAACTTGTTTTTGGCACTTGAAGATACTAGGACCTTATACTCTAACTGATTAACTAGACCTTTTAACCAATTAGCATATTTCTGTTTTGCTTCAACTTATCACACAACCATGCCTTAGCTGATTAAGGTCCCTTGATAATCAGTTACTAAGGTTCTGTTTTTGTTCATTACTTGCTCTTTCCCTCTTAACTGATTAATTCTTCATTAAACTTAGCAAGCTCCTTAACTTGCTTTCAATTAACAACTTTGTTAGGGGTATAAAATTAAATCCTACATAGTTAAATAGTGAAGTTAGACATTAATGAATGAGAAATGTTTTGTTATCATAAAAAACACATGGAGTCAACAAGGTATTAGATCAACAATGCTAGGAACCACATCTAATTCAGTAATGAACTTCTTAATCAAAATTGCCTCTTTTGCTGCCTCAGACACAGAGATGTATTCAGCCTCGATTGTAGAATCTGCAGTCGTCTTTTATTTAGAACTCTTCCAACTTACTACACCTCCATTTAGTGTGAACACATATCCACTTTTCAACTTGCTATCATCTTTGTCAGTTTGAAAGCTTGCATCCGCATAACCCCTAATTGGGAGTTCGCCTCCTCTATAGACCAGAAATACATTCCTAGTTCTTTGTAAGTACTTCAGAATGTTTTTCGCAGCTATTTAGTGACCCTTGCCAAGATTAGGTTGGTATCTGCTCGTGACACTCAAAGCATAAGATACATGTGGTCTAGTATAAAGCATCGCATACATGATAGATCTCATTGTTGAAGTATATGGGATCTTATCCATGTGAGATCTCTCCTTTTTATTCTTTAGGCACATGTCCTTGGAGAGATAGATGTCTTGCGATATAGGTAAGTGTCCTTTCTTGGACTCCATCATGCTAAACCTTTTTAGCACATTGTTTATGTATATGGATTGGGAAAGACCTAGTAGCCTTTTAAATCCATCTCTATAGATCTTTGTTCCCAAAATGTAGTTTACTTCTCCAAAATCTTTCATGGATAATTGTTTGGATAGCCAAATCTTCGCAGATTGCAACAATGATATATCATTTCCTATGAATAATATGTCATCAACATAAAGCATTAGAAAAATTATGGCACTCCCATTAGCCTTTTTATAGACACATGGTTCATCTTGATTTTTGATGAAGTCAAACCTTTTACAGCTTCATCAAAATGGATGTTCCAACTCTAAGAAGCTTGCTTAAGTCCATAAATGGACTTTTGAAGCTTGCACACCTTATTAGCATTAGCATTGGATATCAAAACCTTCAAGTTGTATCATGTACACTTTCTCTCGCAAGTTTCCATTAAGGAATGCAATTTTGCATTCATTTGCCATATTTCATTACCATGGTATGCATCAATTACAAGCAAAATCCTAATAGATTTAAGCATAGCAATTGGTGAAAGGTTTATTCAAAGTCAATTTCTTGTCTTTGTTTGTAACCTTTTGCTACCATTCTAGTTTTAAAGGTTTGCACCTTGTCATCTACATCAGTTTTTCTGTTAAAGACCCATTTGCACCTAATGGATTTTATCCTTTTAGGTGGATCCACCAAAGTCCACACTTGGTTGGTATTCATGGCATCCATTTCAAATTTCATGGCTTCTAGCCATTTCTTAGAATCGATGTCCAACATTGCCTTCTCATAGGTTGTAGGCTCATAATTTATAGGCAGCATGCCCCTTTCCAAGAAAAATCCATATCTTTCTAGAGCTTGACATATCCTACTAGACCTTTTGAGTGGTTGTGACTCTTGAGATTGTGGTTGTACATCAAATGTCACAAGCTCAAGCTCAAGTTCCAACGATATGTCAATTTGCGGGTCTCGAACTTCTTCAAGTACAACTTTACTCCCACTAACCCTTTCAATTAATAACTTTTTCTCAAGGAAAGTGGCATACCTTGAGACAAATACCTTTTTCTCCGTGGGATTATAGAAATAATATCCGTGTGTTTCTTTAGGATATCCCACAAATTTACATTTTTTTGATCTCGTTCCTAGCTTATCAAACATTGTACACATCACATAAGCAATACATCCCCAAATCTTGGCATAAGACAAGTTGGGCCTTTTTCCACTCCATATCTCATATGGTGTCTTATCAACTGATTGGGTAGGAATTGGGTTTATTATGCAAGCAAAGTTTATAAGGCATATCCCTAAAAAGATATTGGAAGATTTGCACAACTCATCATGGATCAAACCATGTCCAATAATGTTCGATTCCTTCTCTCAAACACCCCATTGTGTTATGGAGTCCTTGGAAGAGTCTAATGTGTGAGAATCCCATTCTCTTTGAAATAATTCTGATACTCTTGGCTAAGATATTCTCTTCCTTGATCATATTTACGAGTGAGAAAACTCTTCCCAGTTTGTTTCTCAACCTTCGCTTTGTATATTTTGAACTTGTTAAAGGATTCAGATTTATATGTCATCAAATATACATAACCATAGTGAGAATGGTCATCTGTGAATGTGATGAAGTAGAAGTATCCTCTTCTAGCACTAGTATTCATAATACGACATACATTCGAATGTACAAGTCCTAGTAACACCTTGGCTTGTTCACCTTATTGGTGAAAGGCAACTTGATCATCTTACCAAATAGACAACACTCACACGTTCCGTAATATTCATAATTAAATAGATTGATATAACCTTGTTTGTGCAACTTGGTTAAGCAAGTCTTATTAATGTGTCCAAGCCTATAGTGCTAGATGTAGGATAGTTTTGGATTATCTTTCTTTGCCTTTTTAACCTTTATATTGAGTATAGGTCTTTTAAGATCAAGAATATAGAGACCATTCAAATGTGTTGCTACACCATTATTCATTTCTCCTTTCGAGAAAGAACAACAATTGCCCTTAATGCCAAATTCAAAATCATCATATAATGCCAAGTATGACATAGATATGATATTTTGAGATATGGAAGGAACATACTAGCAACCTTTTAATTCCAAGATCAACCTAGAAGGTAAAGGTATGGTAATTGTCACGACCTAAATTTCGGGCTATGACCAGTGCATGGGCCCAATGGGCATAACTCACTAAGCCCAAGCAAGCCTATTTATATGACCTGTTCATCATTCCATCAAAAGTTGCTAAAGTCACATTTCATATTTCCAATTCAAAAAAATGCTAACCATTGCCAACTCATAGTGGCATTACCAATCAAAATATACATATATATTTTCTAAAACATATATCTTAATAATTTACATCGGATTTGTCTATACACAACAAAAGGGACTGAAATACCCCATACTTTGATATGGGGATAAATAAAGTTGATCGAATGCAAATTGAGGTCAATTAAAATGTTTAGAAGTTATAAAAGACGAAAAGAGTAGTTTAAGATAAAATGTTTCGCAAGGGAGAAAATAATAATAAAATAATAAATAATTTTATCGGAAGAGAATTTGTGAGATAAAAGGCGATTTGGAAATCAAGTGAGGCATAATAAGGTATTTTTGGTACCAAGGAGACAAGATAAATATTTTAGAATAAAATAATTTTTATTAATAAAATGAATATTAAAATATTAATATTTAGCCGGATGTCGAAGTCAATCAAGAAGGAGGATCATATGGTTGATCCAAGTGGGGGAGAAGATGACAAGCCCGACTCTACAGAAATATTTGTGATGACACACATGTGGTGGATAGCATGTTTACATGCTAAGAG
>NC_030856.1:13977424-13987264 GCF_000208745.1 Theobroma cacao | reverse complement strand
GTGAAAGCACTTATAATAAAATGATGATATTATTATTGGTTGCTTTCACTCTCAAAGTTAAACGAACTAACAAGTTTTCTCTTTCTCAGCAGTAGAGTGAAGTTGTTAGCCTAATAAACTATTTGTACCAAACGGTAATTTGGTTCACACGTTAATTTCTGTATTTGCATTTGAAATTCTTTTTATGACAATTACTTTTGATTATTTAAATACAGATATGATTACTAAAAAAAACGTGTATCCGGGACTTTCGATGTGGTTGTGAAACCTACATACCCAAAGCTTCATTTGCAAATTTAAAAAAATAAATAAATATAAATAAAGTTATAATATTAATAATATATTATATAATATTACGCAAAATTAACATATTATACCATGATATTAATCATATAAAAATATTATATAATAAATGTATCATTAATATTAAATAAATTATAATCCAAGATGAATAATTTTTGGGATCCAATAACTATTAAATATGGTTAATATAAAGTTAGTACTTGTGTTTTTTAAAAAATGAAAGGAATCAATAACGACAATAAAAACAATTGAAGAAGCCGTTAAGTCAAAAACACACACCTATATGCGAGGTTTTTCCACCAAAATAATTACTAGTTGCATGTTTGCGTCTGCACGCGCGCGTCAAAAATTTCTCCCTAAGATAAAGATAGAATAAATAGAAAATGCGAGATACATATAATTAGGAGGGTAAGACAACTCAATCGCCATTATTGGAAGACTTGTTTGTGGTTGTTTTCTGCCTTATCCAGCAAGAGAGACCCAGTGGCTGGGCAGTGGACACGATAACGATAGTCCCCATGCTCGATCTGGTGCGTCCAGACTCTAGTAGCTTTATGTATTTGTCTCGTTTCTTTGCCCAAATTCTTGCAACCCATCAAACACCCATTTCTTTCTTATCTCCTGTCCACGTTTCCTGCAGTTCCCCCATGTTTGGAGGTCACGATCATTTATATATATATATATATATATATATATATATATATGCTTTAGAATTTTGAAATACTAATAACTTTTGAAAAGTTTTAATATATGTTACGAGTCATCTTTCTTATTTATCCATCTTGGCTTAGGAATTCAAGTCGGTGTGTGTATATATATATGGAAAGTTGGAAAAAATAGTGTTCACTTAATTTAATTACTTGAATCTAATCCCAGAATTAGTTCAACAAATTAATATGAAATTACCATTCATGAAATTTATTAATGTAATTAACAAAAATAAAATTATGTTCACATGAAATAAATATATAATTAATGATCATGTACGTATTCATACAAATAAATAAATAAATAAATAAATAATATATATATATATATATATATATATATACATATATAACCACCAATACCACCACCGCCTCACCTAGCTTATGTGCAACCCCCACATCATGCACATAGTTGTAGTCATCGTGTGCATCGCCCACATCGTGCATAGCTAATACCGCCGTGTGCATCCCCCACATCGTGCACAAGTAATATCATCATCCACACTCTCGCACCCGTCATCACCGGTGTGTGCATCTCCCACATTGCGCACACACACAGTTATGTTTATTACACAATATTAACTATCGATATATAACATATATATATATATATCAGCATCCTATAGGAGCACAAAGACTCATCCTATTGCACACTCACCACATAAAACGTTTTAATAAAGGCTTGTTCCCATGCATAATCTTTAAGGAAAAATCAAATAAAAATTCATTCTCATGCTTCATCCAAATACCAATACATTTCCCAAAATATTTTAAATGTAAGTTCACTCACCTGGGTGGATTTGTAATTGAATTTCTTTTCAAAATTCTTCCAAGCTAATAAGGGAAATCACTCGTTCTCTCTTTGCATGTCCAATTAGTGAATGAATGTACTTAAGAAAGACTTTTGAAGGCTGTTGAGGTGTAAAAGTGGAAGAGCATGAAAAACCTTATGAAAGGGTGTAGAAAGGCATGAGAAACAAAGCTAATTTGGGGAAGTTTTAAAGGTTTCAAAGGATACTTCCATGAAAAGTGCAAAGAAACATGGAATGGAGAAGAGGATAGGAGGAAGAAGAAGAAGATAAGCTGCTGAAAAACTCAAGAAAAGCTGCTGGAGATTAGATATTTATAGTTAAAGTTTATCCAATTTTTATGCAATTTACAATAATACCCTTAACAAGGCCACTTGTCTTCCTCCTTTCCTTTATGCACTCTTTTTACTCTTTTAATATTGAGACAAAGTCTATAATAGTCTAAAAGTACTCGAGTTCATGAAAACTTAAAAATTTAGGCTCAAGGTGAAAAATGACCATTTTACCATTATCGTGGAAATTATCAGTATTTATATCTTCTTCATTTATTTTACCCTCATTCATTTATTCCTTAGGCCTACTTAGACCTTAATAATGTCTGAAAGCCTACTTCTAGGGTCTCACCATGAGAAATGATGAAATTACCCCTGACCCATGTTTTTGCGTCCACACCTAGTTATGGGCCTATAGAGGTCGATGTCTCACAATAATTGTCCTTACAGCTGGTGTCACGACCCGAAACCTCTCTCGGGCCCATGACAACCACCGTGATGTCCCGATTTACACTCATTACCCGAAATGCCAATCGGAACCCCGCAAGGCTTACGTATCAGTTTCTTGCCTTTCTTGTGAGCAATAGTTGTTAAACATTCCGTTTTAAACCATTACCAGTCGTTTCCGGCTCAAGTAAATCAAAAGACAAAATTATTTTAAAAGGATTTATAGACAAATATTACTATTCAAAATATTGATTAAAATATAGCATTTTTATATAAAACAATATTTATAGAAACACGTGTAAGTAATCTTTTGTAAAGTGGAAGTAAAATAAATTCATACATAGAATAATTTACAAAGTTATAATGTACAATAATAATTACAATGACAAGTGGCCCATAAATACACCAAGTGTTAGTGATAGTAACCTACTGTCTGTGGATAGAGGGGTCAACTGGAATCCTCGACAAAATCGGGTATCTACAAGCTACCACAGGCCTAAAATATTTGGAAAGGAGGTGGGTGAGATTTTGCAATCCCAATGAGTAAACAGACATTATTATAAATATCTAAAGGCGAGTAAAATGGAGGCTAGTTTAAACAACAAATCACAAACCATTTCATAAGGTTTTCAATTTATTTCTTAAACCATAAAATATTTATAATTTACCAAAACAGTTGTTAAGGCTTATGACTTTTATTAAAAACATGGCTCAAGCCAAAAACTAATCCTGGGTGATACCTTGGCTGAGGCATCTAACCGAGTCCGCTAAGGTTGTTAAGATATTTACATGTTAAACACATGTTAGTTTTGAAAACAAGCCGTTCCTTGGCATTGGCCGAGTTACACATTCACGTGGGGCTTCGACGTGAAGTGAACTCTAACACTACCCTGGGAGTTACCTCATCGCCTTTACAATAGGAGTAACTATATAATCGGGTTTACCGTGCCCCTCTAATAGGCATTCCACGAAAACCCGCCACTGCAGTGACTAAACCCACCAACTTTAATAAAATTTCGACAGTATAACGTGGCTTTTATTTATTTACCCAGCCTGCATAGTAAAAGATAGCTTACATAAATTCCCAATGCAATTATAAAATATAGCCACATATTCTCATATATAATAAGCCATTCACAGGAAAATATACTTTTCAAGACAATTGACAGCCTCCAATTTACTCAATTTCATAATCAAAAGTTTCTTATTTCAGATAATCAATACAATATATTATTTGTCATATTTATTTCTAAAACATCAAAAGTCCCATTTTAATCTCATTTTCGTTTCATAAAATACATAAAGAGCATTTAAAAATAAACTCCAGATAATTTACAATAATAATAGGTTTACTCACCGTTTGTACAAATTAAATGCTTTCTAGGTGCCCCGATCACTGTTCGTCGGGTACGACTTCCTTGCCTTTATCGGAAGGCTTTCCTCCTAGACACATTGTAAAAATTACACAATTTACCACATTGATACTAAATCACTTTATAATTGACTTAAATCCTATACTAATGCATGGTATGAAATGCAATAGCCTAAAACGGCTTAAACGGGGTATTAACCTATCTTTGACACTTTACCCGATAAATTGCTAACACGCTCCATTTTAGCTCTAAATTGTCCTATTTTCTCTCCAATATTTCTAACCATTAAATATCAGCCAATAACCTTCTAAAATCATCAAAATCAGCTCACTTGCCTCCTTGGAAAATTCGGCATAATGGGTTTCAATGGGAGAAAATTATTTCTCTAGCTTATTTTTGTTATATTACAATATAACCTAACTAAAATCACTTAATTCAATTAAAATCAGCCAAAACTCAAGCTCAAAACTCATCCATGGAGGTTTGGCCAGCATGGGTGTCCATACCCACTTTCTAATTTTGCATGGAAATGAGAAAAATGCGTGGGTAGTGAAAATCACAAGGAAAATCAATGAAATTTACCTTTTCAATGCTTGATTTCTTGATTTCTCTTGATTTTCCCCAAATTTTCAGGTAGGGTTCTTATTTGTTTTTTTTCCCCTTTTCTCTCCTGGTTTGGACAGCTGAAGAAGATGAGAATTCTGGAATTTTTACCTTTTTAAAGGCTAAAATAATATAATATTATTTTATTCATTTTTTTAATGTTTTATTAATTCCTTAAATTCTAGCCATCCATTTGTTTCCAAATTTTCACCATACACTTGTCCCACATATCCATAGCTTAGATAAAATTCTCAGACTTATCCAAAGTCTTGGTGGAGTAATTTTTGAAATTTACACTTTTACCCCCGTAAAAGTCAAAAATTACATTTTTACCCCAAAAACTGAAAAATTGCCCATAGACATATTTTTCATCCCTTATACTCATACCATTCTCCAATTTGTCAAATTTGATCTAAATTCTCTCAAAATCTCAAATTTTGTTCGCGGGTGGTAAAATTACGATTTGGCCCCTACACACAAGAAATCACCGAAATTAAACTTTTTCACTTCCTATCATTAAATTATACTCCAAATAGTTAATCTTGGTCAAAAATTTCACTCCATGATCAAATTATTATCTTAGGTGGCAAATTGACGATTTTACCCCTAAACATCAAAATTTTCAATTTTTCTCCAAATGAACCTTTAAACTCCGAACAATCATTTTTAATCATTCCTGGACTATAAAATATTAAATTTCATCCTACGATTCCTATTTGAACTAGTTCGAAGTTAAATCAACTCAAATGTACCGTTAAGTACAATATTGGGTTTCGTCTATTCTTAGGGACTTTCCTAGCGTAATAACATGCTACTCAGTACATGTATGTCATGACATGTGTTTATAGGGTCGGGTTCTACAGCTGATGTGGCAAACTTTGTTCTATTTCCTACTTTTAGGACCACCTCTCTTTCATTAATCTTTTACTCGTTTCTTGCACCTTCATGTCATTACATAAGTGTGACCCACATCTAGTATCTAATACCCATGATGACGAATCAATGGTAGATGGATTTATTTCAATCATATACATGGTCAAAGGTGAAGCTTCTATAAGTTTCTCATTCTTTGACCTGGTGAAGAAGTGAAGGATATCTTCCTTAATGACATATATTCTTAATAGATATTTGAGAACATTTCTCAACTTGATATACCATTTCAAACATTTCGACCTAGATTTCATGATGGCATTAAGTATGCCACGCAAAGTGATGTGTATTCGCATACTAACAACATAGACATTTGAAGAATGTTTATGAGTAATCATGTATTATAATCAATTAAAATGAGTTAGTAAATCTTAAATTGATTGCTCCCACTATTTTCTTCAAGATGATAACCCTCCATATCACTTTGAGAGATCTCTACAAGGATTCTTTTAGTGGGTTAGGATCCTTATCCATTCTAATTATGACCTTGAGTATGCTCAACAAATCATGATAGGTGGATTAGGTGGGTAACTGAGCTTACCAATTGTATCTCTATATAACTCCTAGATTAACTAGGTGACAACACATTGCCTAAGCATATCATATATGTTTCACCTAACCATTGCCTCTAGTTTCCATCATAATCAAGTTTCCAAACATCTGGATTTTATGAAACAAGTTGAGTAAGACCAACCAATAGCTCAAACATACTTATGTAAAAGTGTGACCTTCAATGTACTCAACAAGTCTCCGATTAAAAGAGTAGCCAGATTATCTTGCTGTATGCCGGAAGGCAACTTAATTATGCATGGCATGTGACTCAATATTTACCAAGGGATTTTTCTTATTTTTTATTTAGTTAAGGTCTCATCTTTACATGCATGGCATTTATTAATTACACAAAATAAATCTATCTCATGCATAATACTTTGCATCACATAGCATTTATTAAATGGCAAAAATAAATCTATCGCATGCATTCTACTTTGGATGATTATGAACTTTATCTATACTAATTTCCTTGAGTCATCAAAGGAAATTAGCTTGGTCAAACCTAGGAGATAATATACAACATATTGTAATCTTCCTCCTTTTAGCTTCATGGCGCCTTTAGGTCTTCATCTTGGATTTGTAAAATAACTCCTAAACTAATCCTAATTCTACACTTATATGTAAATAATTATATTTTAGTAAAGAAACCTTGTGGTACATTTGAAGGGAGTTAGGTGGAGAGAGAATTTTACAATCCTTGAAAATTAAGAGAAAGGTAAGGTGTACAGACCCTATTTAATAAATAAATACCATGATAAAATTTAACCATACATCCACAATCATATTGGGCCTAGTCCATAATTGTCCACATTCATCGATCCACATGAACATAAAATTAAAACTATGTCTTATTTTAATTGTTAATCATATGAAGCATCTGAAATTAGTGTGCAACTAATTTCGAGTTCATTTTTAATTCTATGTATGAAAATAGATTTCCATATATGGAAAGTCTTTACATATCAATATTAGTAATATTATCTATTCTTAATCTTTATTAGAATTAGAATTAAAATATTATTACAAATTAAAACATTTTTAATTTGTGATCTTTAAATGTTTTAAGTAACTTTTACTAATCTTTTTAAATTAAAGATTATGTGTCTTTAATTATCTAATTTCATTAGATAATTTAAATATAATATTTAAGATAACATTATCTTTAATTATATTTAAGTGTTCTATTCAAATTTCTCTTCTTAAAAAAAAAATTAATTCATAATATTTATATTATCCATATTTATCACACTTCCATATTTATAGCAATCAAATTCCTAAATTTATGAATGTGATTAATTAAATTATGATATCTTTATTTTAAGGAATCAAATTCTTTTTTTTAAATATATCAAAATTTATCTTTCTAGAACTTTTCCATAACATATTGTTTAGTGAATTAGTGTTTCTAATTGCACCAATTTAGGCTGCAAATATTGACATTAAAATCCAAAAACCATGACTTTACAAAATTAGACAACATTGTACTAGTCACGATTTTGTGGCTTGATGCTGCACCAAATCATGGAATTTAATTCCCAAATTTTAACCATGGTCAGCTAAGATATGGAACCTTTTCATATTAAAATTTCATAATTTTAACCATGGCTTATGTATGCTGTACATAGCTATAGTTTTAGGTTGTATATGAGGCATTATGGTGGCATAAATCAAGGGATTAAATCCCTTAATTTTAGTAATCTTTCCAGGCATGTTTTGAACATATTCAAACTTCAAAATTTATCCAAAAAGGTATAATAATTGTACAATTTTAGGACTATTTGAAGATGATTTTCTCAACCAAAACTGTGACCTAAAACTACTGCTAGTAGCAGTGGTTTCAGCCATGATTTCATGGCCTTTCCTTCACCATTTGTAGCTGATAAGCAATCATATTGAAACATTTTCAATGTAGATTACTTTCAAATCCTTTTAGAACTTTTAAAGGCTTTTAGACTCCTTTAAAAACTGAAAATCAAACCATATGCAAATCTAGATATAATCGAATTCTGTCACCAAACCGCATCTTGTTCCTCATGAATTTTAATCCTTTTTTTGCCAACTCTTTTATGCATCTCATGGATATATTGTTCTACAAAATCGAGACACTTAAACAAGATTAGTTGCTAAAACAAATAAGTATTAACAATAAAAATCCGAATCTGTGATAAACTACTCCAAAACATAATCGAAATTTAAAACTTACTTGATCTTTTCCAAACACCTCACAATCAATGAAAATTGGAATTAGACAATAACAAAACATACCTTTGCATTAAAACGAACCAAGAGAGGCTCTGATACCACTGCTAGAAATGGCATGATTAAAGCATCAATGCAGCGAAACAACAAAAATTGAAACAAAATAAAAAACCATGCCTTCTACCTTTGGATCAACTTGGTTTTTGAATGCAAAGTTAAATACCATAGAAAATCAGAAAAAGGTTTTTAACTTTCCGAATGATATCGTAATCAAATGGATTTCTTTTGGTCTTGAAAAACATGAACACCTTCTTGTGGGAAAGAATCTCAGTCACTCAATCGCTTAGCCTCCAATATTGCATACATGATTGTTATGGATCCTTCTCAATGAGAGAGCTTTATGCCACAAGCTTGTGCTAGCAAGTGGACAACGATTTGTCCTATTTTCTTCTTTGATTTCCAACAAAGAATCAATGGAGAAATTTTTTGAAAAAATCTTCTAAAAAATGGTGGCATTTAATAGAAAAACTTTTAGTTTTTTTTTCGTTGCATTAGAAAAGAATGGTTATAATGTGATATTTAAATTTAGGTTTAATTTTATTATTCAACTTATTAAAATTTGTAAAATAAGGCTTTAATATTATAACGATTATAATATTTAACTAATGCCTAATTAAACTTTTTTAATTAGGTTCTTAGTAGTTAAAACCTAAAATTTGATTTAAGTTTAACTTAAATCATCAAACTCTCAATTTAATCCAAATTGCAACCTTTGTGTCACGACCCGGAACTCCCCATCGGGCCCGTGACAACCGCCGTGAGGCCTCGACAAACATTCTTCACCCCAAATGTCGATTGAAACCTCGCAAGGCTTAGCATCAACTTTCGCATCTCCCCGGTGAGCAACAGTTATTAAATCTCGCATTTTAAAAAAATCATAAGTCATTTTTAAATAAGAACAATAAAATATTATTTTTTGGCTCACAGGGGTATTTTCGTAATTTTTCGTCAAAAATCTCAAAACTTGCTAAAAATGTAGTAGGTAAGCAGAAAATATATATTTAATGATTTAAAAACAATTAAGTATCTAAAACGTTCATTTGAAAGCAAATTGTTGACAACTAGTACTATTCAAAAATAATAAATAAAATATTCTATTTTCTCATAAAATAAATTTTTATAGAAATATTCGTAAATAATTTTTCGCACATGAAAGTAAAGTAAAAATTGTATGAATAGAAATACAGATAACCAAAATATAAGTTTTGATCTGCAATGACACGTGGGCTCCAATTGACCAAGAGGATGTAAGACTGTGAACTCTTACTTTCTATAATGCAGTTCCGAGCTTAGTTCTCGTCCTACTCGACTATCTACAAACTGTCCTGAGCCTGAAAAATGTATAGGAAGAAGGGGTGAGATTTTATAATCCCAGTGAGTAAACAGATACCATCTAAAGTATCTAAAGCCGAGTAAATGGAGACAATTAAAATAAGTCATCATACTGTAATTTCATTACCTTTCAGTTCATTTCAACCAAATAAAATCAATCCATATAAATCGAGTAATCAACTTGGCTTATGAATTTCTTAAAACTTTGGCTCGTGCCAAAACTCATACTCGGTGATACCTTGCGCAGGGCATC
>NC_030856.1:13969342-13975223 GCF_000208745.1 Theobroma cacao | reverse complement strand
GAACATGCTATCCATCACATGTATGTCATGATAAATATTTTTATAGAGTCGGACTTGTCATCTTCTCCCCCACTTGGATCAACCATATGATCCTTCTTCTTGATTGACTTCGACATCAGGCTAAATATTAATATTTTAATATTATTTCATTAATAAAATATTATTTTATTTTAAAAATTTTATCTTGTCTCCTTGATACCCAAAATACCTTATTATGCCTCACTTGACTTCCAAATCGCCTTTTATCTCACAAATTCTCCTCCGATAAAATTATTATTATTTTACTATTATTTTCTCACTTGCGAAATATTTTATCCTAAACTACTCCTTTCGTCTTTTATCACTTCTAAACATTTTAATTGACCTCAATTTGTATTCGATCAACTTTATTTATCACCATATCAAAGTATGGGGTATTTCACTTTGTGTGTGACCCATTAGATTCCTATCATGTTGGCAATGGAATTGAATTATAATTTTAGTAATTAATTAATTTAAATGAATCCTTTTCAATTTTAATTTAACTAATTCAATTTCATAGACCAAGATTGGCATCTAACAATGCATCATAACCCAATTGTTAGGAAAGTAAAAAGATTATTTGACAACCTTTTAGTGTACAGTTTATCAGTGTAATTCATTTCCTCATCATATATCTCAGAGATGATAAGGTTTTGGTATAGTGCCTACTTTTATTGACCTCCATAATGATCAAGAACTTTTAGGAACAATGCTTTAATGCATAAGGATTTCATAATTGCATCTTAATTGAATTCCTTTGCAAGGTGTATATAGTTCCATGGGCTTTATCTACATAAGTACAAAAAGTAATTAAATCACAACTTATGGATAAAAAACTACCTCATAATTACTATAAATTAATAAAATGTCATACATCAGTAACTCAAAATGTAATTCCCATTCGACCAGAGATTGGCTTGCATGACTCATACTAACACAGATCAGGGAGCCTCATTTCATAACCATGCCATTGTTACCTAGACCATCATGCATATAGATTGCATGCCCATGAAAGCGTTGGAATTTTGAATTAGAAGACTTTGCATATAATTTTTTAACATAATTATGCAATAATGGTTGGTTTTAATGTATATAAAGAATATTTCAATGCCTGTAAAGAAACAAGTTGTCCCATAACTTAATCTATAATTTTTTTCTTTTTTATAATTGGGGGAGGGGAGATTCAAACCCTACTCTTTAAGTAGGGGATTATGCACCAACCAATGAGCCAAATGCTCAGGTGCAATCTATAGTTTAAGGTGCAAATATTTAACATATATTCATGTCACAACTTATTCCAATATCTTAATGTATCAATTTATTCACAGTTAGTATCTTATTACTAAAAGAATCTAATCGTTTTTTCATAAATGTTTATACATCATTTTTATACACTAACAAGATTTTAAAACTTAAAAGGTTGTACAAAATATTATAAAACACCAAGGAAAATCCTTTCTAAATCTAATATTACTTCCTTACAAACCCTTGTTGAACACTTAAATTTGCATTCAAATAAAACCTCCAGCTTAATTTGGAAAAAAGAAACAAAATTTAGTGAGCCATGATGCTTACCAAATAAACTAACCATTATTAAAGAAATAACACCAAAATATCATGAGCAAAAGCAAAAATGACAAAATTAGGACATTTTCAAGTATTCTAGGATACAATAATTTAAAAGTTCTAGACTTAGAAATAGAGCCCTTAACTCATGAAATTATAACTTCAAAATAGATATAAGATGTAATATATATATGTTGGTAGATGTCTTGGAGTCCATTGGATTGATCAAGGGATATATTGTCATTTAATGCATACTTAATCGCATAACAATGTGATAAAGGTTTTCTTTCATGTTAGTGTAATAATAAGGAGTTATTAAGTACTAATTGGATGAAGCCCATGAAACATAAAGGCCTTGCAAGAGAATTATAAAGTTGTTACCATTATGAGATCACTAGGCGTCAAAGCCATGTTCCTAAATTTGTTCCTAGTCATTGTATTGTCAAGAAACGTCATTGAGAATGCTCAAAGACTGGTACATTTTAAGCCTCCTTACTTGGGAAATAAGTAATCAATCTCATAAATTGAAGTATATGGGATACTTAATGATAACATTTAGGTGCTTGTTAAAAAAAAAGTTCACTAGACATAACCCACTATGAGAACTTTATTTGGTATTTTACTCAAGTATCTATGGAATATTTCTCATGTGATAGTCGTGCAACTAGTCCTTAGACTTGAGACACCAGGTCATCTTGTGTGGGAATGACATACTTTGATTTCACCCCTACGGGTCTAAAAGCGACCAGATGCCTAAACAGGGTATTTTTAGGTATGCCATGAAGTATGTGAAGGTGAATGAGTGGTCAAGAGAGGATTCATCACCCAAGTGATATGAAGAGATATATCCCACTTGTTCTTAATTCTTGATTAACTTGCATAAAGTCTTTAGCCAAAGCATGATGAATTTTAGGAAAGTTAGTTTCCTAAATTCATAAGGTTAGTCATGAAGTATGAGAACTAATATGAAATGCCATAAGTAGACACTGAGCGATGCTTTATGACATATCCAAGATATTTGATGAAAGTGTCGTATTGCACTAAGAGGCTTATCACTGAAGGGCTTTATCAAATTCTTTAATTGACTCTCTAACATTTAGGTGGTCATGATGTATTGCTAAATGCCTCTCATGATCTATAAATATTAATCAATTATCAAATTGGTATTTGATCAGGATTTATATTTATTACTAATATGTTGGAAACCGAATGGGTCACACACATTAAGTGACATGATTGGGATTAATAAAGGATAATCAAATAAGTTGGACTAAATTGAAATAGACCAAAATAAAGTGAAAAAATTAATTAAGTTCATAAGGACTTAATTCAATAAAAATACAATTGTTGTATCTAGGGTTACAACTTAGTTTGGCTATATAAATATATTATGTTAGCTAACTAAAACTAAAAAAAGCTTTTACCCACTTCTTAATCATTTCATAAAAATAAGAAAAGAAAAAGAGTTTTCTTTGTTTGATAGCAATAAGATTCAACAAGAATTTTTGATCTTTTTGTTTTAAAAACAAAACTTGCTAGCACGAGTAAAATCCTACTTTTGAGAAAGTCTTATCCGGTCACTCTGTGAATTAATGTTAGAGGTCAAACACTTGGGTGGTTAAAGATTTGACAAATCCTAAAGGTAAAAGAAGTAAAGATTTCAACTCTAGGATTTTAGATTGTCTTATTCTTTTTTTGGGTTACTTGCTTCATCACAAGCGTTATTTGGATTTAATTGGGTCTTGATTTCGATATATAGAGTAAGGTATGTAATTCTTAAACTTATGAATGCTCATAATTAATTTGAAAATTACATGAAAAACACAAACATTGATCCTGTAGGATTCGACTATTTCGTTGATTAAATGTTAGTTTATTTTTCCGCTTCGTTATATTTTTAATTTCATGATTAATTTCATGCTTGAATATGAAGTCGAATCCCAACAATACATATTTCAAATATCAACAATCTTTTAAACTAATATTAATATAGTTCATATTCTGAGAATTAAGAAATAGATCTCAAAGTGTTTTCTTATTCATATACAAGATCAAATGGTTCATAGCAAAATACATACATATTATTCTTGAATTCAAATGGAGTCATTTCATAATATTTGGCATATAAAAAGATCATTTCACATTAAAATGGTTTATAATCTCCCTCGACATCATACAATGAAGTTCAAACTCTTATTGAGGCATCTACATGTGTCAAACTCTGATATAAAGATGCTACCAAGCCAAAGATCCATATAACGTATTCCCAATCCATGCACTGTATGGGTCTAACTCTTGTCGATGTATCAGATAGATCAAACTCTTATTCATCAAATCCAAAAGTATATTAGATATAGGCTTCATTGATGTTTTAAAAAAGGCCAAAATTAATATTTTCATATTCATTCATAAAGCAATAATTGATCATATTCAAAATATTCAAAGGCTAGTCATATATCATTTCCAAATTTCATTTTGGTTTAGACACAAAATTCTATCAAAATATTTTTGAAAGTACATAAAAGTAATTCAAAAGTCTACTTATAGAATAATTGTTTCAAAAGAGTTCAAAAAGATGACTTATAGTATCATAGTACATCAAATGTTGTTAAAATGCTCTTAATATATTTTAAAATAACACATCTCCATAACCAAGTTCAATACTTCATTTTCACTTTAAACCATAGTTTCAAATCGATGAATGAGTTGTTAGATGAAATAAAAAATAACTAGATTGAGTCAAAACTTAATAGAGTTGCTTTAAATATTGACAATCATGCTTTTGCTTTTTTTTTTAAAAAAAATCATTAATAACCATGTTGAAAGCAATATATAGAGAACTAATTTGATAAGGTTCATTAATAACTAATTATTTGGAATCATTTTAGCACAATATATGTATGTTGGAAAGGCTAAATCCATATTGAAATGCCAAATCGATAGAAATTGGTAGGTTCTAGTAATTGGAGCAATAAGTACAATGAAAACTAGTCAGGGCTAAAGAAACACATATCCTTATAACACAAAAGGTATGATAATGACTAATAAATATCACTGACATATCTTTATAAGTAAAATGTCAAGCCCTACTTTATTATATACTTGTCATGTCATTCATGTGCTTGATAGAATGTTTGCATAAGTGAATGTATCAGAAAATCGTTAAAAGTTGGTATTGTACCTAGTGGTACAATTAAGTTGATTAAAGCCTCGAACTAGGCCAACTAAAGATTTTAAGATGCATTTGAGAGATATTGAACCTTAAAATGTCTTAATATGATGATTCAAAATTCGAGGATTGATTTGGAGTTAATTCAGGAATTTTCATAACGTAGGGGCAAAATGGTCATTTTTCCACTCAATGGCAAAATTGGAATGTTGGATGAGATTTTTGATCAAGTTTGACTATTTGGACCATAATTTGAAATTGTGGAGTGAAAAAGTTCAATTCTAACATTTTTCGAGTATAAGGGCAAAAAGGTCATTTCATGTGTCCATGAGGACGTAATTGAAATTTTACACCACCATGACACTTGCCAAGCCCATGAATTTCACCTATTATCACTTTATACTTTGGATAATTATGGGATTACAAGTGGTGGTGAGAAATTGATTAATGGTTAAGTTTTTAATCATGGACCAATCAAGTGGTGACATGTGTCAAGCTTTAATATTTTTATGATTTTCCTTTATAAACCTACTTAAGCTTCTCCCATTTCACTCTTGTGGCTGGCCAAGCAAGGGAACAAAGAGAAAAAGAGAAGAACAAACCCTAGGAAGGAAAAATTCAAGAGAAATTGTTGGATTTCAAGGAATCAAGCAAGTAAAGGTAACATTTTTTAATTTTAGCTTGTGATCTACCGTTCCCATGCATTCTTTTTCATTCTCCATGGCTGAAATTCAAGTTTTCAAGAGGGAACCTTTACTAGCCAAATCTAGAGAGAGACGTTTTGGTGATGAATTTTGCTAGATTTCATAATATCCTAGTGTTTTTAGTCATTTTGTGATGTTTAGAAGGAAAAACAAGCAAGAAAATCTCATGCCCTTCAATAACCCTCTTTGGCTGAATTTATTAGGTGACATGTTGATGATGGATTTTGTTGTATTTCATGTTAATTAGCTCGTAATTGATGATTTATGGTATCAAATATTGAAATCGGAATGAATTTCGGTTACAGTGAATTAAGTCACAATTAAGCTCATTGAGGTACTTTGGTGTATTTGGAATATTGGAAGTGTAATGAAGATATTTGGAGTTGAATTGGATGTTTTGGCTAATTAAACAAGGCATAGT
>NC_030856.1:13962385-13967771 GCF_000208745.1 Theobroma cacao | reverse complement strand
AGCCATTCATGCAAATATTGTCATAAGCCATTCGATTTCAAATCATAAATTTACAATGTAACAAGTGGTCTCCAATTACTCTATTTTTCAAAATCATTATTCGATTTCAAGACAATTTATAAAATCCTTTCATGTAAATACATTTTGTTTGTAAAACACAAAGATTTACCATTTAAACTCCTTTTCATAAAATTTCACTAACATCGATTAAAAACATACTTTAGATAATAAAAATGATGGTAAGGTTACTCACAGTACTAGGAGTTCGATATACTCCTATTCCCCGTCTTCGGGCACAATCTCTCTACCCTTGTTAGAGGGCTCATCACCTATACATTGTACATGACACGAATTTCAATAAATTATGTCAATTTATCATAAACTATTTCAGGCTCTCTAAATCTAAATGAATGCATGCAATGGGATGGGATGCAAAATGTCTGATTAATCACTTAAATGTGATATTCGATCTAAGTCACACTATACTCGGTCTAATTGGCTAAAATCTCCAATTTAACTCCAAATCAATTTTTCTCACTTTCTACACTCTAATTTTGCCTAAATTAGCTCAGTGACTGTGAATGAGATTCAATTTATCAGTCCCGAGTTAATAATCACCCATGTCTACACATTAGGTAAAAATTTAGATTTTCACACCAAAATTTCCCCTTTAATTTCTAGCCTTACCAAACATCAGATATCACCAAAATATCATGAAATATAATCAATTTCAGCCACAATATCCTCCCTAGAAAATTCAGCCAATAATGGTGATTGGGGAAAATGAATTCTTTTTTTGTTGTTTTGTTTCTAAATATGCTAAACTAACTAAAAACACTAACATAACTTAAAATCAAATAAATCTAACGTCATTCTCTCTCCATACCCATTTGGGCAGCCATGAATTCACCATGAAAATATGAAATTTAACCATGGAAAATAAGGAGAAATGCATGGGAAGGTAGATCACAAGTCAAAATAAAGAAATTTTACCTTTGATTGCTTGATCCTTTGGAATCCCACACTTTTTCTTCAATTTTCCCACCTAGGTCTTGTGTTTTTTTCCTTTCCTCTCTTGTTCTTACTATGGCCGGCCACATGAAGAGAAAATGGGATAAATATGGGCTGATTTTATGGAAAATAATAAAGTATTCTTGCTTGACACGTGGCATGTTTCCATTGGTCTATTTTTAAAACTTTAAAAATTTTAAACCTTTTTATCTCCACCACATGATTAGTCATTGGTCAAAATGAAGATAAGGGAAGACCATGTGCTGGACAAATGTCCTGGTGGTGGAAAATTACTGTTTTACCCCTAGAGTGGCAAAATTATTGTTTTGCCCCTAGAGTGGCAAAATTACCATTTTACCTTTATGCTCCGAAAAATACAAAGAATAAATTTTTCACTTCTTAACCTCAACTCTTACTCCAATACTCAAATCATACTCCAATAAGTCAAATGGGGCCAAAAATCTTTTCTAAAAATTTCCATTTTGTCCCCAGGTGCAAATGACCATTTTGCCCCTAGATAGTGAAAATTTCGGTTTGACTCCAAATTGATCCTCAAACTCCAAATCACCATATTAAACCATTCTGGGACTTTAATATTCTTAATTTCATCTTAAATTCTCTATTTGATCTAGTTCGAGGCTTAAATCAACTTTGTTGTACCTCTAGGTACAATACCGACTTTTGTAAATTTTTTGGGTCTCTCATAGCATGCAAACATGCTATCCATCACTTGTATGTCATGACAAGTATTTTTATAGAGTTAGGCTTGACACCTTCCCCCTACTTGGATCAACCATATGATCATTCTTCACGACTGATTTCGACATTCGGCTAAATATTAATATTTTAATATTATTTCATTAATAAAATATTATTTTATTCTAAAAATTTTATCTTGTCTCTTTGATTCCCAAAGTTCCTTATTATGCCTCAATTCACATCTGACCAACTTTATTTATCACCATATCAAAGTATAGGGCATTTCGTATATAAATTGTTTTGTCTTACATTGACAAGTTGGATCGTACTATATTAGCCATGTTATGCTGTCAAAATTTTATTGATTTGGTGGGTTA
Organism: Theobroma cacao; assembly: GCF_000208745.1. Classification (NCBI taxonomy): domain Eukaryota; kingdom Viridiplantae; phylum Streptophyta; class Magnoliopsida; order Malvales; family Malvaceae; genus Theobroma; species Theobroma cacao. The sequence continues at coordinate 13,965,684 of NC_030856.1, read as the reverse complement.
TGTATTTAGCTTACTCCAGTGGGCGGGTTTTCGTCGACCAACCTATTGAGGGGCACGGTAAACCCCGTTATATTTTACCTTAGTATGAGAGGCGCCGAGGGTATCTCCTAAGGTAAGTTTAGAGTTCACTTCACGCCGAACCACCACGTAAGGATGAAACTCAGCCAATGCCAAGGAATGGCTATATTTTAAAAGTAAAAACATGTTTTATGGGTATATATCATTTTAACATCCTTGGCGGACTCGGTTGGATGCCCGGGCCAAGGTGTCACTGAGTATGAGTTTTGGCACAAGCCAAGTTTTTAAGAGAATCATAAGGCTTGTTGATTATTTTGATGAAATGTAATTGTTTTATAGGAATTGAAATGAGTTTTGAATGTTATGAACTATATTATGATGGGATGATTTAACTATCTCCATTTACTCGGCTTTAGATGTTATAGATGAATTTGCTTACTCACTGGGTTTATAAAAACTCACCCATTTTCTTCGCCCATTTCAGGCTCAGGGTAGTCTGTAGACCGCTGATTATGTCGAGGGTTTGCTTTTGGACTTGCATCCTTAGAAATTGAAGGTCTACAGTCTTGTATATTTGCGATTATTTTGGGGCCCACATGTCATTGTAGAATATTTTCGTATACCTGGTTTAGTGTGCTATTATATATATGAATTTATTTTGCTTTTACGCTATAAAAATTATTTGCGCAGAGTTCTATAAATATTATTTTATAAGAAAATGAAATATTTCATTTAATATTTTTATTTAATTTGAATAGCTATAATTTCACTTTAGATTGATGAATTAAACAACAAAACTTATTTTTAGACATGAAATGGATGCTTATTGCTCGTATATCATATTTTTACCAGGGTTCAAAATTTTTGGGTAAAATGACTAAAATACCCCTGTGTAGTAGAAATTACTTTTTGATTGTTTTTGATTTGAAATTAGTCTATATTTTTTTAAAACATGGTATTTAATAACTGTTGCTCACAAGGGAGAAGTAAAACTGATGCGAAAACCTTGCGACGTTTCGGTTGGCATTTCGGGTAATGAATGTCAATCGAGATATTGCGACGGTTGTCACGGGCTCGATGGGAAGTACCGGGTCGTTACATAAAATGAAATGAAAAGAATTTTAATAGTAGAATTCAAAAATAATCTCGAACTTTAAAAGCAAAGGAGAACATTAATATATGTCAAAATTACTTAACTGAACGTTGAACCAACACTCACTTAAAATAAAAATCCAGCTCTCTTATAATCTCCAAAATTTAGTTTCAACATCAGACTTTTGAAATCAACTCCAAAATAGCAAAATTAACTCTAGAACATCAGATCCAAGTTTTCTAGAGTTGTTAATAAAAGGTAAAGCATCTTCTCTTTTGTTTCCATTTAATTTAAATGGCGTTTAGAGTATTTGAAGGGGTTTAGGTGCTGATTTAGACATTACTGAAGCTTGGAAAAAGACACTTGGTCATGAGGTTTCTTGATTTGCTATGAACTCCTAAGGTTTCTTGATTTTCTATGTGATTAAACTAATATTAATTAAAAGCTAAACTTTTTATATTTTTTAGTCTCACATTTAAGCTGCCAAATTTCTATAAAATTTAAGTAGTTGAATTTCTATAACATGTAAGTAGCGAAAATTTTTTTAAGATGTAAGTATCTTAATTTCTATAAGATATGAACTTGGTGTGAAGTTTAGGTTATCACATAGATAGGTTGCAAAAAAGGTTTCTAGAAAATAAATAGCAGCAATATGAAGCCAAAAAGCCTTAAGCAAAAACAAGATATAGTTGTGATGCATTTGTGGTCATTTTACTTTAGAAGAACAGTGATAAATATGTTGTCACTAATTTTGAAGTTAAATATAATCACTTATTCCATCTTTTCTAGACAACCCACATGATGCCATCACAATGATAGGTGTCTTTAGGTGAAACAATTAAAATTGATTTGGCAGTTAAATCTAGAATACGAGTTGAGACTTAATTCTCTTAAATATATGGGCAAGCAATTTCGTAGAAAAGAAAACCTTACATAGACTTGATAAAATCTCAAAAACTATCTATGTGTCAAATGCCAAAGAGTCCTTGAATTTTGTGAAGTTGGTAGTTTGATGAGATATTTATCTAAAAGGCTAAAGAAAGTTCCTCTTTTATGACATTGTATAGATAGAAATCTGTAGATGCATGAATTTAACTAATAACTTATTATTTTTTTAAAAGTTGTTTTACAACAAACATAACGTTCTATAAAGGGAAATGAAAACAACTAGAATAAGTAGAATAACTATATCACAGGGATAATAGTGAAGAGAATCCAAAACAGGTGGTAGGTTGCAACACCCTTGATTTTAATGATGAATGTACGTTAAGTTGATTGAATGAGCTAAGTTAAATTTCAATGTTTATGCTTATGAGAATGCCTAAGTTTATAGAGAACAATTATGAAATGTACTGGTATGTACAAGCCCGAAATGATGTGTGCATATGCTTGGCACTTAAATGATGATGGGAATATGTCTAGCACATGAATGAATAATATAGTGCATTGCTTGGGACTTGGATGAATACAATATGTAGGAAATACATGTTATGTTTGATTAATATGCTATGTATCATAAAGTATATGTCACGACCAATTTCCCGGGGGCAATGACCGGCGCATGAGCTCAATGAGCATAGCTCACTAAGTCCAAGCAAGCCTATCCATTTACCTTTGCTTAACAAATTTATCATATCATGCATACACACACCCTTTTTTTTCGGGTGTGAACATAGCCAAAACACAATGGCATTATCGATAAAAATATACATGCACTATACCAGTCATGTAATTAGCAATTTACATTGCATACAAATATTCATATTGTTAGATTGTTCTCACAATACAAAAGGAACCATGACTTCCAGCGGAGACATTCCAATAAAATGGATTACTATCGAATGCCAGACACATACCCAGGATATGCACTACGGGGACTCCTCGATTTAGGGTTCCAACAGCCACCTGATCTGAAAACATGAATTTTTATAAAACGTGAGTACAATACTCAGTGAGTAAACAAGGAAGGGAACAAGCAAACAATAAGGAATGTTTATGAAATAATGATGCATTCGTTTTCTCAAAACAATGCCAATTGGTTTAGCTCTTTAAACCCCTCATGTAAATCCCACATGAGTAAATCACTATACAAAAATCCATGCTCAACTATGGTACCAAAGAAATGCGAAATATGGCAAAAACCCACAAGTTAGCAAAATGGACAGAAAGTTTCTCGCTGTAGCGGGAA
>NC_030856.1:13941852-13960679 GCF_000208745.1 Theobroma cacao | reverse complement strand
TTTTTCCTTTTGTTCTTCCTTTTTTCTTGTTGCTGGATGCCTAGGCCCAATATGGGGAGGGAATTGGGGATTTAATGGGTTGATTTCTATAGAAAATAATAAGATAATCAAGCATGCCATGTGTCCCATGCTTATTGGCCCAAATTTTTTAACTTTTGACTTTTTCTTCTTAATTTTCCACCACAAATATTCTGGTATTTATCCAACCCTACCACAATTAAAATCCCTTGGTCTTGACAAGTGCTGGGGTGAAAAATTTACCGATTTGCCCCTGGGGCGAAAAAAATTACTATTTTGCCCTTTTACTCCGAAATGTACCGGAATCTTATTATTTCTACTTTTCAACCTAAAATAACACTAATATTGATCAATATTTAACCAAATGGGGCAAAAATTGTTTAAAAAAGAAATTTCGCTTAGTCCTTTAGTGGCAAAATGGTTGTACTCCATAAATACCGAGAATCACAATTTTTCACTGCTAAACATCATTTTATACTCCATAATCATAATTATATTTCATGTAATTATTCTTGGTCAATGTGATCAAATCTTGGCTAAAAATCTCCATTTTTATCATCAAATGGTAAAATGACCGTTTTGTCCCTAATTTGTCAATTTTCTGATGGACTCCAAACTGGACCTTAAACTCCAAATCACTATTCTAAGTCCTTCTGTTGGTTTTAAATTTTCAAATTCCTCTTAGAATTTCTATTTGAACTATTTCAAGGCTCGATTTAACTTAGTTGTACCACTCGGTACAATACTGTCTTTTAATCGAGCTTGACAGGGTCTCACAGTATGAATGAGTAATTGAAGTATGCAATGAGCTTCTATGTTGATGTTAAAGGATTTATGATGAAATAAAGTAGGAATGTAATTTGAAAATGAAATAGGAGTTTGGAATTTGAGCTAAAAGGCTCTTAGTGTTAGAAATTTACATTTTGGACAAAAAACATCAATACGTGGAGCCCATGTATCGATACATTAAAGGCAAGAAGAACATGAGAAGGGTATTTTGAGAATTAAATATCGATATCGATATATTGTCCAAATGTATCAATAGGTTTGAATGGCGAAGCATTCTGTGTTAATTCTATCAATACATTGTTTCAATGTATTGATAAATTTAAAGTTGGGGACATTCTGTGTTATTTCTATTGATACATTGTCTAAATATATTTGTATTGATACATAGCCTCATGTGTCGATAGAATTAAGGGTATCTAGTGAAAATGTATCGATACATCCGTAAATGTATCAATACATGCATGTAAATTTGTAAAAAAAAAAAAATAAGGCATTGGGCAGTCCACCCATTTGCAAACAAAAGAGAAAATAAAAGCTCTTTCACCTTTTCTCAAAACCCTAGTCCCCAATTTGAATTTAAGGCTTAAGGGAAGGCATTTGGAGGCTAGAAAACCAATCTAAAGGTAAGATTGAAGCTTTTCATGGATTGGTTGTCATTTAAACAATTTAAAAGTTAGAAGTTTTATGTTTAAGCTTTGGTAGCAATTAAAGTTGAATGTGGTTGGAGAGTTGAGAGTGAGCCAAACAATATATAAGGTAGATTAAGTTCAATGTTGAAGAATTTAAGAGATTTAAGCTTATATGTTGATTAGTTAGAGATCGAGTTATTTTGGAAGCTAGAAATAAGTTGAAAGGTGGAATTTAGTTATGAAATAAAGGATTGTTGTGTAAATATTAATGATTATGCATTGTTGATTGTCAGATGACCATGCAAGTAAGAATTCTACCCATTTTTTGAATATTGAGTTACTTACATTGAAGCTAAATCTTTTGTGAGCTGAATTGTGCAAGTGTGGCTAAAAGAACACTTGAAGTGTTGAGGTGAGTAGGGATTTAGGAACTAAAAGCATGATGACTAGATGTGCATGTATGCTCCCTATGATATTAATGATATTGCGAATAATGCATAATATGTTTTTATGTTATGTGTGTCTAGAAGTAAAATTCCAATACTAATGTATGCCATGGAAATAATATGATGTGCCTAGAAGGATTATGCCTAGGCTAAAGAATAGCAATACATGTATGAAATGAATAACGCGATATGCCTAGAAATGTTGTATCTAGGACTAGTATATGCTATGATTGCTATATGAGATGCTTAGAAGAAATGTACCTAAGTTAAAAAGTAATATGCTTATGATGATGCTTAGTAAGTGTTATGATGAGAATGATATGATTATGAGTAATCGATGGTATTGTGATGATAAGCATCATTAGTTATGGTTATGAATGATGAATATGATTTGTCCGTGAATGATTCCGGATGATGTATATTATGAGATTGGGTGTGTCCATACCTTTGTGACTATGTATGTTGAAATTAGGGATGGTGGTTTTGTCCCACCTGCTGTGTATGATGTTATGTTTCACTTGTAGGGATGGTGGTTTTGTCCCGCTTGTAGTGTTATGATGCCATCCATTGAGACTACTCTAGATGATGACTATGAGTTCCATCGTTTGCTTCGACAATGAGGCGTGATATGATGATGTATGTGGTTCATCGGTTGGCCACCGTACATGACTATGTTATGTTCAGGGAGAACCACTCTACAATATGATGATGTTATGACTATGTAGTGGCATGTCATAGGATGTGATATTGTGAATTATGACATGTTATGAAATGTGGTAAATGCAAAGGCTTGAGGTAAATGCAAAGGCTTAAGTTAAAAGCTGTATTTGTGTGACAGTGTAAGATGATGCAATGTAATGCTTATGGAGTCTAAGGACTTTTGCTAGAAGGGAATCCTTATATGGTATATTTGTTAATCACATATGTGGATGGCCATCTGGTGGACCAGTTCATACGATATGTGAAGCCATTAAATGGCTATGATGATGATGAACTTGGTAGACAAGATAAGAATAGTCCACCTTATGGTGTATTATCGATGAGTATATATGTAAGCAGCATAGTACGACTGCCATGAGAATGATATAGTGTTTATAACAGGTGATGTTTGACCTATATTACCATGTATATGATTAGCTTATTATATGTAAGCATGTTTAGAGGATATGTATAGCAACTATCTCTGTACATTTACAATTGCTATGTGCTCCTACTCATTGAGTATAAGTATGACTCACCTTTTTCAAATGTATATGCAGATAATAGACACTGAGGGTCGGGTGGCTTAGAGTTGTCGTCACCAGACATGTATTTTGGCAAGTGGTATGTTATTCCACTGATGATGTAACTCTTTTGAGTCATAGATGAGTCTTACACTTTCGTAGGTTTTGTAAACAATATTTTTAAATGGATTGTGTTGGCATTACGTTGCCTTGTGTTCATGTAATAGAAAAGTTTAAATGAATGATGAGCTAGCCAATGTATGGCTATGTGGATTTTATATTTAAATCCTGTATGAGATTATGAGCCATGGGGTTATGTTGTGAACTATGTAAGTTCAATTTTAAGTTTAATGAATATAATGTTGGTCATGAGGCTTTATGTGAATAAAATATGTCAAACAGGAATTATGTATGAAGGCTTTTTCGAGTCTCACAGTCTTTCTTGCTAGGCTTGTGCGTGTCAATCATGGCTTCCCCAGTTTGGGTTGTGACATAGGTTCATGAGTTAGTTTCACCCATGGGATATTCAGAAGAGTTTGACTTAGTGATTTAGATAATGGAAATAGTAAAAAAATTCTTTCTTTCAACCTTTTCCTCAAGTATAAGTGTTTTTTCTTCTTACTATTTACTTAAAAGCAAGTCTAATTACACCATAAGTGGCTATCTGTTAGAATAGTTCACTACTTACTCTTAATGGTCGCATAATGGGTCGTTACTCATTATGTGCATTAAACCTCTTTTTAATAACTATTACATATTATGCGTATGAAAGCTTTTTTTAGTATTGTTACTCATTATTTGCATTAAAGCCTATTATTAAGTAATTGTTTCTTCCTACTTTATGCATAGAGCTTTTACAATTCATTTTTTAGAATAAGATTTCTTGGTAGAGGAAAATAGACTTTCACACACTTTATCAAAATCTCATCTTTTCTACACTTTGTCCACCCTATTCTTAGTTTCTACTGTTAACCTATTTTTTACACATTCTTTGCCTTATTCTTCACCTTGAGTTTCCATGCTACAACACTCAATATTTCAAAGATTGCTTCAATCTTCCTCTCCACCACCTTTAGCACATCATTTTTACTATTTGCAACACTTCTTTTCGCTTCCTATCGCTAAAAGCCCTCTACATCTTGGTGACTTCATTGGAGAAGGGTGCTTGCATTAAGTAAAATTTTATTGGAAAAACCTTGTGTTATTGGAAGAGATAGAAAGTTCCACTAACAATTGAAATGCACCTCCCACTTATATCAAAAACCTGATAAAAATGCTCCAAGCTTCTCAAGAGAGGATACAAACGTTGGGGGACAATAATAAGTGAATAATGGAGGCCATATCCCAACTTATATCCACTATTGCCACAAATGGAAACAAATGAAGATAACGTTGAAGTTGTAGTCACTAGAAATCCTACTATGACTAATCCCCTAAGGTAATTACACGAGACATTATTTTTACTGTAGTGATCTCGTTAATCATACTTAAGGCTTTGCTCCAAAAGAATAGCTCCAAAAGCTACTTGATCAAAAGAATAAGAGTTCAAGCTTTTTCAAATTTGATGTTAAGTTTCCTTATTTAGCTATTGTAGTCATTAAGCCATATCCTAAGGACTACATTAGCTGCAATTTCAAGAAATTCAACGGTAAGGTTGTGGATGCATGGGAGCATGTTATGAAATTTGTGAAAACTCTCAAAAATAATGGGATTGAATGATGATTTTAAGTTTAAAGATTTTTCCAAGTCTTTTACGAAAAAAACATATACATGTTATATCAATCTTACCTTTGGTTTTGTATAATCTTGGAGTCAAATGTGCAAGATGATTAGAAAAAGGTATTTCTTTAAATCAAAAGGATACCTTTGTTGACTTAAATGAGAAAATTCAGAGAAGGTCTCATGGAATATATCTAATGCTTTAAAGAAAGAGTGTTGGACATATAGTAGTCTCATTATGAGAAGAGGTTTGTGAAAGTTTGCATTCAAGGAATGTTTGACGAGTATAAGCTACACTTGCAGAACTTACTTATTCCAACCTTTGCTACTTTAGTGGAAGCCACACGATGCATCAATAATACATAAATAAAAAGGAAAGAATGATATAAAAAATAACAATAAATAAATAAGATAAAATAAAATAAAAAAGAAAAAAGAACCAGCTAGGCATGGTGATAAAGCCATGCCCAACATAGCAAGGTGCGTTTTCACCCTACCAAGCACAATTGTGGCCTTCCAAATGTGAGAAATTTGCATCTAGTAGGACCACTTTCGCAAGGTGTTAGGGAGGTTACAAAGGGCCACATCCCCAGCATTTATGAAGGCAACTATAAAAACTACCTTTTTTCCATATTGAAGGGGGGAGAAAAATACAACAAAAAAAACCTAGGAGAGAGGAAAAAAGAGGAACCGCTGTAGAAAAGAAAAAAAAACCAAAAGGAGGCTTATCTGTTAGAAAAGGAAAACCTAATTTAACAATACAATATAAAAAAAAATGAGAAAAGATCATGTGAGGTTGAATGGACGGAGGTTTAGGGCTTTAGATTTTTTGGGTTTTCATCATTGTTAAAGGGTAATATTTTGAAAAAAAAAAAGGGATAGTTAAGAGTCGTTGTAAGTGGCGATGGCAAAAAAGGGAAGAGGTAGAGATGATGCCACTGCTTAGGAGAGGAGTAAAAGAGGCAGAAAAAGGAAAAAAAGAAATGAAATGTTGGGTAAAAATTAGGTTTTTCTATTTAGGTTTAGGTTAACTTAAAAATGGTTTTTTAAGGTTATTCTTGGAGTTATTTTGAGCACCAATGGTGTGTTGGTGGAGGAGAGAACTAGGCTTTGATGAATAAGGCCAACAGCGACCTTTGTTTTGGTGAACCCTTCCTTACAGCCTGTGTCTCAGCAAGCCTATTGTCCTTGCTTGAGGTTGACTTAACTAGTTGACTATCTTTAAGTCCCAAAATCTTAGACCATTAGCTGAGTCCAGAATTTCTAAACTAAATCTTTGGGACCTTTGGTGAGCCTTGGAAGGTACGACTCCTTAGACCTTTATTCTATTCCTTGGTTGTGGGTTAGTCTAGATATTGCATTCACCTAGGTTTACAAAAAAATAACAATAAATAAATAAGATAAAATAAAATAATAAAAAAAAGAACCAGCTAGGCATGGTGATAAAGCCATGCCCAACATAGCAAGGTACGTTTTCACCCTACCAGGCACAATTGTGGCCTTTCAAATGTGAAAAATTTGCATCTAGTAGGACCATTTTCGCAAGGTGTTAGGGAGGTTACAAGGGGCCACATCCCCAGCACTTATGAAGGCAACTATAAAAACTACCCTTTTTCCATATTGAAAGGGGGAGAAAAATACAACAAAAAAACCTAAAAGAGAGGAAAAAAGAGGAACCACTGTAGAAAAGAAAAAAACCAAAAGGAGGCTTATCTGTTAGAAAAGGAAAACTAATTTACTAATACAATATAAAAAAAAAAAGAGAAAAGATCATGTGAGGTTAAATGGACGGAGGTTTAGGGCTTTAGATTTTTTGGGTTTTCATTGTTGTTAAAGGGTAATATTTTGAAAAAAAAAAAGGATAGTTAAGAGTCATTGTAAGTGGCGATGGCAAAAAAGGGAAGAGGTGGATATGATGCCACTGCTTAGGGGAGGAGTAAAAAAGGCAGAAAAAAGACAAAAAGAAATGAAATGTTGGGTAAAAATTAGGTTTTTCTATTTAGGTTTAGGTTAACTTAAAAATGGTTTTTTAAGGTTATTCTTAGAGTTATTTTAAGCACCAATGGTGTGTTGGTGGAGGAGAGAACTAGGCTTTGATGAATAAGGCCAACAACGACCTTTGTTTTGGTGAACCCTTCCTTACGGCCTGTGTCTCAGCAAGCCTATTGTCCTTACTTGAGGTTGACCTAACTAGTTGATTATCTTTAAGTCCCAAAATCTTAGACCATTAGCTGAGTCTAGAATTTCTAAACTAAATCTTTGGGACCTTTGGTGAGCCTTGGAAGGTATGACTCCTTGGACCTTTATTCTATTCCTTGGTTGTGGGTTAGTTTAGATATTGCATTCACCTAGGTAGCTTTTTATGTTTTCGTTAATTATATATATATATATATATATATATATATATATTAGTAAAAAAGGGTATTAGAAAAGATAAATGTGTTTATATGCATGTGATAAAATAATAATAAAAGTCGTAGCATGTTATTGTCTAAGATGATAAATGCTGATTTTGAATATTTATGGTCATTATTGTTATATTGTAGGAATATATATAGTTATTTAAGATATAAAAAAGGGATAGTTACGAGATTGAGTCATAACCTAGTAAGGTAAGTAAGTGATAAGGTTGTCTTTTGATAAAAAATAACAATGATAAAAGATAAAAATACTAAAAGTAAAAGTGTAGGTAGTAACAAAATAGATTACTTGGATTGGGTTGAAGATGAAACTTTGCCCTGAGATGCAAAAAGTCGCATTCTTTGGGTTAACGTTTCTATTGTGTGACATATATTTTGTTTGCAATTGCTAATCCCAACGATGAGATTTCTTCGAGAAGCTTGTGAGGATAAGTTTTCTAACATCTCGAATTTTACCTAAATGATTGAAGGATATGAGAAATGTCTTCAATAAAAGGTTGTCGATTGTAATAAACAATTAGAAAATTGCATTTTATTGACGTGTGCACTTATATACGAACAATGGTCCTAATGGTGAGATTTCCCGGTGAAGCTTGTAAAGATAAGTTTCTCGAGAAATTCTCTAGGTGAAAGTGTATTCTGGGGTTTTACCAGAAAAATGGGGGGACTCAAGAAACACCCTTAATAAACGATCATAGTTTGTGTTTAATAATTAGAATTTCCTAACCTTCATCATCTTTGCGTTTCATACTCATGCATTTTCACATTTTCGAAATAAAGTTCAAACGATAATCCTAATGATGAGATTTTTTTCAAGAAATTTGAAAAATAAGTTTCTCAAGAAACTCTCTAAGTGAGATGATATTCTGTATCTTATCAAAAAGATGGGTGGACTTGGGAAATAGTTCAATAAATATATCATCATTCATAGTCAAGTTAAATAAAATACGAATAAAAAATGAAAATGAAAAGAATAATGATTAAGGAAATGTACATAAGAATAAACTAAAAACTTGAAGTTAAAATAGGATAACATATGATTAAATGTTACCGTTTATGGAATGGGCATCATAAGGTGCTAATTCTTCCCTGTGCGTAACCATACTCCTGAATCCAACTTAAGAATTTGTAGATCAAGTTCTTTTGATCTTTAGACAAATTTAAAATCAATTTAGGACCTTGTCGAATAAAAAAAATTTAATAGGTGGTCAATCACACGAAGATTATAAAAAAGATTGGTGGTGACTCCTTGAAATTTCCCACGTCGCATGTCACACCACCTGGCATTAAAGTAATGATACATTTTTGTGTAACACCCTGTGACCTCGTTTAGCAGTCAATAAGACCCTATCGATAAGATGAAGGGTCACTTAATATAAATTTAAGTGTCAAAGAGCGGTTACGGACAAGAAGAATATTTTAAAATAAAATATTATTTTATGAATAAGATAATATTAAAATATTATTTTATGAATAAAATAATATTAAAATATTAATATTTTATTAATTAAGGGAATTAGTCTGAAGAAGGATTATATGATCAATTTAAGTGGGGAAGAAGAAGAACGAATGAATTTTTGGAGATAAATGACGTAAATGAGACCTGCATGTTTATATTAAAAATGAGCTAGCGTGGGTGAGTAAATATTTAAATATTATGCTGATACAGCGTTGAAATGCAACTTCGCTATTTTAATTGTATACGTATAAAGGAAGAAAGATAGAAATAAATAAGAATTTTAAAACGTGACGGAAGGATCAAATTATAAAAGAAGAAAGTTTGGAGGGTTATACGATAAAAAAAGAAAAGTTAAGGGTTATGTGTAATTTTAATATTTGAAGGCTAATGAGATATTATTGAATGATATGGTGGCATTAAAAAGAAAAAATGTATGTGAAATGATATGTAAATTAAATGGATGGGATAAATAAAGAAAGAGATCCAAAGAGATAAAAAAAAAAAGAATGGAGGTGACAGATGGGAAAGATTCTTTAAAGGTTAACATGAATTAGATGAGGAAAAGTCAAAGGAAGACATGGGTTCATGGGTTAGCCGCCCATGTGACCAAATGGAGAGAAGGATAAGATAGAAAAAAAATAATAAAGAAAGTAAACCATAAAGGAAGAAAGATGTAGTGGTCGACCAAAACAATAAAGGGTGAAAGAGAAATGAAATAAATAAAAGAAATGGGTAAGGGGACAAGACATGTCCAGTTGCCACCCAACAATTGCAGTTCAAATATATATATATATATATATGATAAAAATATCATCATTTGGCTTTGTTTTGCTTGCATTAGCTGGCCTATTGAGAAATAAAAGAACGTTTTAAAATATTTTAACCAAGGACTAAACAAAGGGAGAATAAAAAGAGGAAAGAGAGAAGTCGGTTAGTGGAAGAGAAGAAAAAGAAAAAAAATAAGGTGTCGGGCATAAGAGAGAGAGAGCAAAAGGGGAAAGCAGTTGCTTAGAGGAGTGAAGGGAGAGGCTTTTTGTTGCCAAATTTTGAGAGGAAAAAGATAGAGTTTTTGCTGCAAATTTTAGAGAAGGAAAGAACTGATTTTTGAAGGCTGAAAAGAGCGACTTTGGGGGCTGATTCTTGAGGTGTTGGCTGCTAGTTTTGAGGGTGAAATAAGCAGCTTTGGCTACTAATTTTTGAGGCTGAAATTAACACCTTTGGCTGTTATTTTTTTGGGTTGAAAAGAGTAGAAAATTCAGCCAAAAGCTGAGAAGAAGAGAAAGAAGAAAGGAAAGGAAAAGAGAGAAGGAAAGTCAGTGAGGGAAAAAAAGAAAGAAGAAAGAGAAAAAAAAATATGGTAAAAGGTAATGAATTGGGCAGCCACCCATGTGGGGAAAACAAGGAGTAGCCAAATTTTAAAAAAATTGGTAAGTTAGCATTATATTAAGGTTTATGGGTGGTTTAATATTGTGCATATTTTGGATGAAAAATATGCAATTTGGTTAAGGAATTTTTATTAAGTTGCTCCCCATACAAGTGTGTGATTACGTATATTGGGTTTAAATTATTGCTAGGAAAGTTTGTGTGGAAGTGTGCCGAACGAAGTACGTGACAAGCAAATAGGAATGATTATACACGTGTACGAATCAATAACGACTTAGTAATCCCACTATTGTGAAGTGAGTAAGGGGTGCAAATTTTAAAATTTTCGTAAATATATACCTATACGTATGATTTATTTTAAACGTGAAAATTATGGATAGCATGTGCTGGTAGCAATCTTAGGAAATTGTGGTTGCAAATCACGCTTAGAAATCATTTTGAATATATATATATGTGTAAATTATATGTAGAGTGTTTTGAAAAAACAGGAAACAAGCCCTTCACACTGTTTTGCCTCAAAATCTGTGCCTTATATTGTGCAGTGTGCATTCATGGTTATATTGCTTATTCACCATGCGAATTATTGTTTTGAAATTAATGTGTAAATATATTTTGAGAAAATGATAGATTTTATCATACCCTATGTTGAATGCTTTGGAAATAATTTGAAACGAGATTTCAAGGACATAAAGTGATTTCTAAAATGGTTTTATAAACCAAAAGACTCGAGAGTAGGCCGACTGTCACTTCGGTTAAGTGTGACCCTCGTGCACGAGTGAGCTCTAGCTAGAGAACCTTCAGGTCATCGACGGGCGGCTAGGCGTGGTGGGGACCACGGCCTGTGATATATGTATGCGTGGCTAGGCCACCAGATGATTATGCAGTTGCGATTGCTGGATTCTCCAATGTTGGCCAACATAGTGGAGACTGCCATGACATGTAGGATTCGGTGAAGCGAGGCTCCCGGATGTTATTACGTGGTAGCGGGACCACGAGTTTTATTTGATCTCCTATTTAAGACTAAAAATCTCTTTGGGTTTTCAAACTCTTATTTCTTGCATGGTGAAAACGGAATTTAACGATTTTTCTATAGCTCCCTTTATTTTTACAGTGAAATGAATTTTAACTCATCGAGTGCGAGGTGATTTGTGATTTACGTATGAGTTTGATTAACATTCGATTTCATGGGAGCTTATCGAATATACTGATTTGATTTGAGTAAAATATCAATTGATTTTGACGACGAAATTTTTTTTATGTAAAATTGTTTTAATTCAGTATTTCAAATGATTGACTTGAATAAGGTTATTGATTTGTTTTGTAGCAAAAATTTTTATCTACCTTGGTTGATTTACCAATTGAAGTGTTTACAATGCGTAAGAAATCCTCGATTTTTCATATAAGTCACAAACTCCTGTTTGAAATAAATTGTTTTTGTAATCCTGCATTTGTATATTCAACTGATCTGCTATTTGCTTGTTTCCCATCTACGCCCTACTCACGGAGCCGATGATCACTGAGTTTATGAGACTCACCCCTCTTTTTCCCCTTTTGCAGACAGAGATCAGTCAAGCGTGTAATCATCGGCTTGTACGGTCCACCGTGGATAGGTAAAGGCATCTTGTAGCATGTTATCCCGAGTCGCTCTGTTGTCAAAGGTTGTGTTGTAACACCATACTATTTAAGGTGTAATAGATATTGGTTTTTGGTATAAATGACAAATTGAAAAAGTTAGACTCTATTGTATATACATGTTCACGACTACATGACTCAAAAAAATTTTTTTGCATTGTTTCATTATGGTTATGTTTTCAAGTCATGATATAGGAATGTATATGATTAAGCAGTAACATGAATTGATTGTCGTGTATAGTGAGTTATTAAGAATATTCATTAAAGCTTGTTCAGGACTTGACGGGATCTTCCAGAGGTCTCGGACGCCGGTAGCGACTGGGGAGGGGTAGTTACAAAGTTGGTATCAGAGCTCTAAGTTTAGTCGAGTCCTAAGGATTCTTGTGTCAGTCAGCAGAGTTGTCAGAATTAATGTAGAGTCTTGTTTATGGTTTGTGACTGTAGCACAAGTCATAGATGGGAGGCTATATAAACTCTTATTCTTAGTAACCTACTTTTCTTTTGCTATCATCATGTAAAGGGCATAAATAGTGTCGTTGTCCAGGTTTGAGATGTCACCCGAGACACGAGACGTTATTGAAAAGATATTAAAGTAAAATGCTCCTAATGAATAGGTATTGTAATGATGTACTCTTTCGACTAAGGATAGAGGAAAGTGGAGTTGGACTAATAGGTTTGAAATAACTAATTTATTTGGTGGAGTTAACCACTAAGCCATGATTGTCAATGGGAAGAAATTTGATGGCCATGGATGGTATTTGAGGTCAATATAAAGGGGCACATGTGATAACGGTAATAAGGGGTATACCATGACCGAAACGAATAGTGATCGTTGAGGTTAACTTGAGGCTTATACATTTAAGTATTAAGGGAGGTGTAAACTGGTATTCATGTGCACGGAGGTAAGTGCATTGTGTTGATTACGCTTGCCCTATCCATATATAAATAGCGTTAGACTTTTGGAATATTTTATAAGAGTATATGTGCTAAATATGTGTATAGCAGCTTAGATGGAGCTGGTTTTGAATTCAATTAAGCGATGATGAGATTCCAAGGTTTGATTGAACTATGCTAGGGTATAGTTATAAGTGCATGAATTAGCTCAAGGGTAAAAAAAAAATCAATGATAATTATAATTGATGTGTGGTCAAGAAAAAAAAGGTTAATAAATAAATCTACTCTAAGAAAGAGCTTGAATTTTGCTATGTTTAGCATGAAGCCAAAGGATTAAAGGACTAGTTGTGGATTTAGTAGCTTAAACTCCAATGACTTAAACATGTCGAATCTAGTCTAAATGCCATATGGAGTTCTATAATTGAGATTGATATATGAATTGCTTGAAAGATCAATTTAAAAGTCTATTTGGTCCAAAGTACGACCTATGATACACGTAATCAGTCTTGAATGTGATCTCCCCAGAGTAAGGAATTTAGAAAATGTTGATTTTTGGATAAGCTCTAAGAGGGAGCGTCTGCATCCTAAGTTTAGGAAATTTTAATTTTATGACTGCAAAGGCAAGATATAACAATTAAGTGAATTGTGCATCTTATAGATGTAATTGATTAAGGATTGGTGAGTAAAGTTAAGATCGCAACGCGAGGTGATGTTCACTTTGATATTATGTACCTAAGAGTTATTTATAGACCATTGCTTAATCAAGTTGCACTGCCACAATAGCAACTGTCCAGTGCCATGGCATTAGGAACATCTCCTGCATTAGACACATGAGCAAGGTGTGGAAAGTATGAAAAATGAATATAAAGTTAAATTTGGGTCGTTGACCTTGGTATTGACCGTTGTTATGTGGAGATTAAATCGATTAGGAGAATGATACATCAATTGAAAGTTTTCTTTATTGATTTATATATCATGGTATGTAAGAAAAATGGGAGTTGGAAAGTTACTAAGATATTCTGCAATGCGATGAATTAAGAGGAATATTGAGTGGACTAAAGATGCACTCAAAGTTATAAAGAAACGCCAATGCCAATTGAGGAAATTGTGAATGAAGGGAATTTGAAGTTGGCATAAGAACAGAATAAACTTCTAGTATCATTGGGAGGATCTACAATTTTATTATGATATAGTCGAAGAAAAGAGATTAGTAATAAGACAAGGTCAATTATGTGGTGTATTAGAAATCTAAGAACGTAAATAGAGGTATGAATGGATGAGGACACATCCAAATATCTCAGAGGATAAGTGCATGGTTTCAAACTGAATGTGTTTGAGGGATTAATGAATACGTGAGTAACTAAGTGTTGGAAATGCACAAAATTTGAAAAGAATACATTAAACTACAGGTGTAAAAAAAAAAAAGATGGTTGATAGTACTTTGGAATATTTTACGTGTATAATGAGCTAGTATAGTATTTGTGAAATACCCCATACTTTGATATGGTGATAAATAAAGTTGATTGAATGCAAATTGAGGTCAATTAAAATGTTTAGAAGTGATAAAAGACGAAAGGAGTAGTTTAGGATAAAATATTTCGCAAGTGAGAAATTAATAATAAAATAATAATAATTTTATCGGAGGAGAATTTGTGAGATAAAAGGTGATTCGGAAGTCAAGTGAGGCAAATAAGGTATTTCGGATACCAAGGAGACAAGATAAAATTTTTAAAATATTAATATTTACCCGGATGTCGAAATCAGTCAAGAAGAAGGATCATATGGTTGATCCAAGTGGGGGAGAAGATGACAAGCCCGACTCTATAAAAATATTTGTCATGACATACATGTGATGGATAGCATGTTTGTATGCTAAGAGAGTCTCGAAAAAAATTTACAAAAGTCGGTATTGTACCTAGAAGTACAACAAAGTTGATTTAAACCTCCAACTAGATCAAATAGAGAATTTACGATGAAATTAAGAATTTTAATGTCCCAAAATGGTTTAATATGGTAATTCGAAGTTCGAGGATCAATTTGGAGTCAAACCGAAATTTTCGCTATCTAAGGGTAAAATGGTCATTTGCCACTTGAGGATAAAATGGGAATTTTTAGAAAAGATTTTTGGCCCCATTTGACTTATTGGAGTAAGATTTGAGGTTTAGAAGTGAAAAATTTTAATTTCAGTATAATTTGGAGTAAAAGGGTAAAATGGTAATTTTGCCACCCGAAATCGAAAATTTAATTTTTGAAAGGATTTTGATCAAATTTAATTATTTGGAGTGTGAAATGAGTATGAGGAGTGAAAATTATGCATTATGGCAAATTTTCAATTTTTGGGGCAAAAATGTAATTTTTGAAAAGTTCAGGGGTAAAAGGGTAATTTTGAAAAAATTTGCTCCACCAAAACTTGGGAAAAATCTGGAAATTTCACTTAAGACTTGGATAAGTCAAAGGGAATGCATGGTGAAAAAAAAAAAGTAGGACAAGTGGATGTTTAAAAAAAAAATGAATTAATAAAATATTCAAAATATGAATAAAATAATATTATTCATTAAACTAATAAAAAAAGGCATAAAAAAATCAGCTCATAACCCATTCTTCTTCTTCAACATTTGGCCAAGCAAGAAACAAGAGAGAGAAAGGAGAAAATAAAACCCTAGCCAAGAAATTTAAAGGGAAAATAGGTGGAAATTCAAAAATCAAGTGAAAAAAGGTAACATTTCTTAAATTTGTCTTGTGCTTTACCTTTCCCATGCATTTTCCATCATTTTTCATGGTTGAATCATGTGATTTGAGGATGATTTGAATTCTGGTCATATGGGTTTAGAGAGAGAAAGTTGTTAGATAAATTTGATTTTGAGCTATGTTAGTGTTTAGTGTTAGTTTAGCATGTTTATGAGTAAAACAACAAGAAAAATATTTATCTTCTCCATGAATTTCTCTAGGCCGAATCTAGCCAATGGTATGTGAGGATGAGGTTGACTTTATTTTAAGAGAATTGGGTGGAAAAATGATGAATTATGAGGTTGGAAATTAAATGGGAATTTTCGGTGCAATAAATTGAAATTTTTACCCACTAGGGGTAAAAGCGTAATTTATAGTCCGAACTGATAAATTGGACCAAATTCACAGTCATTGAGGTATTGTGGATATAATTGGATAATTGAAATTGAAATGGATGGAATTGGAGTCGAATTGGGGATTTTAGGAATTTACACCGTGTATAGGCGAGTTAGGTCGGACACCGCAATTAAGCGATTGTCTAGACATTTCAAATCCTATCTAGTGCATACGCATGGATAAGAGCCTGAAATAATTTATGATAAATTGACACAATTTATTGAATTTTGTGTCATGGATTATGGATAGGTGGTGAGTCAATTGTTTCGGGTAAGAGACTGCACCCGAGGGCGGAAAATAGGAGTATTTCTACTCCTAATACTGTGAGTAAACTTATTATCGTCTTAATTATCTAGAGTAGTTTTATACAACTGTGTGATTTTATGGAAAATGGGTTTAAATGGTAAATTGCTATGTTTTAAGAGAAATTGTGATTTTATAAAATGATTTTATAAATTTTTTGGAAAATCGAATATTGGTTTCAAAAATAGAGTAATTGGAGACTCCCTGCTTGTGTTGTAAATTTATGGTTTTAAATTGAATGGCTTATGATAATAAATGAACATGAATGGCTAAACTGATTTTGGTGTTAGAATTATTGATACAGTGTATTCAGCCTTGAGAGGCTAGGTTGCGATAAATTGCCATGTCATGCTAGAATGAATTTTATTGATTGGTGGATTATATATTAATTATTCACTGTAGAAGGGGTTCCATGGGCCAGCCTATTAGAGGGGCACGGTAAACTCCATTATATTATTACCTCGAACGGAGAGGTGCGTAGGGTATCTCCTAGGTTAAAGCTTAGGGTTCACTTCACGCTAAACCACCACGTGAAGGAGAACTCAGCCAACGCCAAGGAACGACTGTATTTTTCTCAAACTAAAAATATATTTTAAGTGTATACAAAATTTTAACAGCCTTGGCGGACTCGGTTGGATGCCCTGCGCAAAGTATCACCGAGTATGAGTTTTGGCACGAGCCAAAGTTTTAAGAAATTCATAAGCCAAGTTGATTACTCGATTTATATGGATTGATTTTCTTTGGTTGAAATGAACTGAAAGGTAATGAAATTACAGTATGATGACTTATTTTAATTGTTTCCATTTACTCGGCTTTAGATACTTTAGATGGTATCTGTTTACTCACTGGGATTATAAAATCTCACCCCTTCCTCCTATACATTTTTCAAGCTCAGGACAGTTTGTAGATAGTCGAGTAGGACGAGAACTAAGCTCGGAACTGCATTATAGAAAGTAAGAGTTCACAGTCTTACATCCTCTTGGTCAATTGGGGGCCCACGTGTCATTGCAGATCAAAACTTATATTTTGGTTATCTATATTTCTATTAATACAAATTTTACTTTACTTTCATGTGCGAAAAATTATTTACGAATATTTCTATAAAAATTTATTTTATGAGAAAATAGAATATTTTATTTATTATTTTTGAATAGTACTAGTTGTCAACAATTTACTTTCAAATGAACGTTTTAAATACTTAATTTATTTTTAAATCATTAAATATATATTTTTTGCTTACCTACTACATTTTTAGCAAGTTTTAAGATTTTTGACAAAAATTACGAAAATGCCCTTGTGAGCCAGAAAATAATATTTTATTGTTCTTATTTGAAAATGACTTATGATTTTTTTGAAATGCGAGATTTAATAACTGTTGCTCACCGGGGAGATGCGAAAGTTGATGCTAAGCCTTGCGGTTTCGATCGGCATTCGGGGTGAAGAATGTCTGTCGAGGCCTCGCGGTGGTTGTCACGGGCCCAATGGGGAGTTCCGGGTCGTGACAATTTAGATTGGTATCAGAGCATGGTTTAAAGATCAGATATTTTGATTTTAAAGCTTTGGATTTTAAAGTTTTTGATTTTAAGGTTGTTTTAAGCAATCCACACTAACACTGCGTGGCCCCAAGTCTAGTTCAGTTAAGATAAGTTAAGCTAGGTTAGATTGAATAGAATGTATGCATCTACATATAGAAATCTACCTACTTTTGAGATGCATAAATAATTAAATAATTACTATTTGATTGCATATAGGTTTTGAGGTGCACTGGTGACATACACACCATGTCTAGAAGAAGTGGTAGTCTCGATACCTCTCATAGTGATAGCGAGGGATCTCTAGATTCTACAACTAGAAGCAAATGGCACCCTGATACAGGTGATTCGGAAGGTGGTCCGTCTTGAATTCCTGATAATATAATTCCTAAGAACTTATCAAAATGGGTTCATAATAAGGGGAGCTTCAAGAGTAGCAAGAATTTTGAAAGTGAGAGTAACTCCACCACACCGAAAATTGAACAAGATTTCCTTTCGGAACAACCTAGAGAGCACCCTAGAGAATGGACGAGGGAAGAAATTGCAAGGGGATATATTCATTCTAGGAAGAGCGTGACAGTAGTCTGACACTTTCCACCAGGCTGTGGGAGAAATGTAAAGGGACAACCAGAAAAGGATAAGGAGAAAGTAACAGTGGCAAGTAAACCCCTTAGAAAAGTGTCAGGTGTACTACATTTTCCTCCCGGTTGTGGAAGAAATGCTGCACCGATGAGTGATGAAGGATATAGGAGAATACAACAAGCCTGGATTGAGGAGCAAAGGAAAAAATCTCAAGAGGAGGAAAACTTGGAAGAAGATCTTCAAGAGGACTCGGAGTAGAATTTTTCGATAAGATCAGATTAAGATGATGATCCCAAGGACATGTAATATTTTCGTAGGATTTTACACTACCTTAACTTTAAGTAGATGTTGTGTAAAAGAGATAATAATTATCTGTACAAAGAAGTAAAAATAGTTTGGCTTTTAAAGTATAGGACTAGAATGTATTATAAAATAGCTGTTTAAGTAACTGAAGGTATATCGGAATCTTTAGTATGATAGAGATAAATTGGTAATATAATTATTGAGGAAGGTTATAGAAGGAAGCAATAAAGTTATAAATGACATTCGGAATGGATAATGTGATTACGTTAATGATTGTAATTTAAGCATGAAGGGGATTATTCAGTGATGTTATGACACTATGAGGCAATAGTTGGGCACAAATATAACCCAATGAAGTTAAATTATGGAATA
>NC_030856.1:13934799-13937888 GCF_000208745.1 Theobroma cacao | reverse complement strand
AAAATAGTATATATTCTTTAAAAACTCGATATTTAACAATGATTGCTCACAGGAAAGGAAAGAAACTGATATGTAAGCCTTGCGGGGTTTCGGTTGGCATTCTGGATAATGAGTGTCAATCGGGACGTCGCGGCGATTGTCATGGGCCTGAGGGAGGTTCCGGGTTGTGACAGATATACTCAAGAGAAGTTTTACTCTGGATCTCGTTAAAGCAAGCACTAAGTTATGTGATTATAAAAAGGAAGCTGTAAGCTGGGAGTGATATTAGTATTAATATTGAAAAATACTTAAAGAGAATCTAGTTTTAAGTTTTACAATTTCAAGTACAATTTATAAATTGGTTAAAGAAGAATGATGTTATGTTCATATGAAGGAGTGGAATAAAGGATGATAGAAGTTAACCTTGAAAATGAAGTCAGATAATGAAACTTTCCTAATATATTATGGAAATTGGAATTCGAAAATGCTTAAGGAATACATGATTCAAATGGGTTCGAGTCTTAAGTGACAAATCAATATCGTAATGAAAAAAAAGATACAAGGTAATATAGAGGCATGAAAGATGATTAAGGACAGAAGGATGACTCTTAGGAATTGTGGTATTGCATGAGATGCAATGATCAAGTTGAGATAAATTTTTAAGGCATCAATAGGATTATAAAGCATACACGCATAATAGATTATAATTCAATGGAGATGACATTGTGATGAATGATATATAGTATAAGAAAACTCAAACATATGCTTGGAAATGATATGAATGATATGAAGTTATACACAAGTATAATAAGAAGGTTGACATGCACTATAACAATCGCTATATTGAAACTAGGATTTGAATACGGATGAATAAAGAGGGAACGTAGTCCAAGGCATGTGAACACATGGATTCCTATATATAAAGAGAGATGTTGACATTTGAAAATGCATGTATATATGTATATTGAAATTGATAATTTTACTAACTAAAGTGAAGAATGGTTCTCAGTAATTGAGAGATTTTGAAATAGTGTTCAAAGAGGTCAGTGAGCTAAAGTGTTAACGGTCAGTGAGCTAAAGTGTTAACGGACATGCAATGAACGATTAAAGTTATGAGTGACTTTGAAGGTAAACCTTGAATTGTTTAAGTTCTTAATGGAACTCTATTAAAGGAAGGGTATGGACTAGTATAAGATGGATGAATCAAGGTTGAGAAATTTGGTACGAAGCGAATTAATAAAATGATGATTAGGTATACATAAGTAAGTATGATATGTGATCGAAATCAGTATAATTGAGGTGAAGTTATGGTTCAAATTTAATAATGGTGATAAAGGCATGCTTAGTGTCTTGATACAAGAGATCATGGTCTTGAAAAGTATTACTGATCCAGTTCCAAATGATGATAATTGCCATAAATAAAGCATTTAATTGAACTGAAGGTGAACGAGGTGAATAAATTGAATGTCCCTATAGAAGGAACAAGGAGTAGGATCATAGAAGGTGATTGATAACGCAACATCGATGGGAATTCGAGGACGAATTCTATTTAAGTGGGAGAGATTGAAATACCCCATACTTTGATATGGTGATAAATAAAGTTGATTGAATGCAAATTGAGGTCAATTAAAATGTTTAGAAGTGATAAAAGACGAAAAGAGTAGTTTAGGATAAAATATTTCGCAAGTGAGAAAATAACAATAAAATAATAATAATTTTATCGAAGGAGAATTTGTGAGATAAAAGGTGATTCGGAAGTCAAGTGAGGCATAATAAGGTATTTCAGGTACCTAGGAGACAAGATAAAATTTTTAAAATATTAATATTTAGCCGGATGTCGAAATCAGTCAAGAAGAAGGATCATATGGTTGATCCAAGTAGGGGAGAAGATGACAAGCCCGACTCTATAAAAATATTTGTCATGACATACATGTGATGGACAGCATGTTTGTATGCTAAGAGAGTCCCGAAAAAAATTTACAAAAGTCGGTATTGTACCTAGAGGTACAACAAAGTTGATTTAAACCTCGAACTAGAACAAATAGAGAATTTATGATGAAATTAAGAATTTTAATGCCCCAGAATGGTTTAATATGGTAATTCGGAGTTCGAGGATAAATTTGGAGTCAAACCGAAATTTTCGCTATCTAGGGGTAAAATGGTGAATTGCCACCTGGGGACAAAATGGGAATTTTTAGAAAATATTTTTGGCCCCATTTGACTTATTGGAGTAGGATTTGAGGTTTAGAAGTGAAAAATTTTAATTTCAGTATAATTTGGAGTAAAAGGGTAAAATGGTAATTTTGCCACCCGAAATCAAAAATTTAATTTTTGAAAGGATTTTGATCAAATTTAATTATTTGGAGTGTGAAATGAGTATGAGGAGTGAAATTATGCATTATGGCAAATTTTCAATTTTTGGGGTAAAAATATAATTTTTGAAAAGTTCGGGGGTAAAAGGGTAATTTTGAAAAATTTGCTCCGCCAAAACTTGGGAAAAATCTGGAAATTTCACTTAAGACTTGGATAAGTCAAAGGGAATGCATGGTGAAAAAAAAGTAGGACAAGTGGATGGTTAGAAAAAAAAATAAATTAATAAAATATCCAAAATATGAATAAAATAATATTATTCATTAAACTAATAAAAAAAGGCATAAAAAAAAATTAGCCCATAACCCATTCTTCTTCTTCAACATTCGGCCAAGCAAGAAACAAGAGAGAGAAAGGAGAAAATAAAACCCTAGCCAAGAAATTTAAAGGGAAAATAGGTGGAAATTCAAAAATCAAGTGAAAAAAGGTAACATTTCTTAAATTTGTCTTGTGCTTTACCTTTCCCATGCATTTCCCATCATTTTCCATGGTTGAATCATGTGATTTGAGGATGATTTCAATTCTGGTCATATGGGTTTAGAGAGAGAAAGTTAGATAAATTTGATTTTAAGCTATGTTAGTGTTTAGTGTTAGTTTAGCATGTTTATGAGTAAAACAACAAGAAAAATATTTATCTTCTCCATGAATTTCTCTAGGCCGAATCTAGCCAATGGTATGTGAGGATGAGGTTGACTTTATTTTAAGAGAATTGGGTGGAAAAATGATGAATTATGAGGTTG
>NC_030856.1:13903226-13930819 GCF_000208745.1 Theobroma cacao | reverse complement strand
TTTACTTTCAAATGAACATTTTAGATACTTAATTTGTTTTTAAATCATTAAATATATATTTTCTACTTACCTACTACATTTTTAGCAAGTTTTGAGATTTTTGACGAAAAATTACGAAAATGCCCCTATGAGCCAGAAAATAATATTTTATTGTTCTTATTTGAAAATGACTTATGATTTTTTTGAAATGCGAGATTTAATAACTGTTGCTCACCGGGGAGATGCGAAAGTTGATGCTAAGCCTTGCGGGGTTTCGATCGGCATTTGTGGTGAAGAATGTCTGTCAAGACCTCACGACGGTTGTCACGGGCACGATGGGGAGTTCCAGGTCGTGACAATTTGGAACTGTCGAGGAGCCTAATGGCTAAACCATGGGTTATGTGATCACGTGATGTAAGTTTGAAAAGGGATATTGGCAATGATATTAAGATGTACTTAAGTAAAATCCTATTTCAAGTTGTTGTAATTGCCAGCATTGAATGTGTAGATGTTAAAAGGAAAATAATGGTATATTGGTGTAAAGGAATAGTATAAGATGATTGAAGGCAATCCCGATAATGAAACTGGTTAATAAGAATTCCCTAAGGTGGAAATTAGAATTAAAAAAAAAAGCAAGAAGTGTGCATGACCTCGACTAATTTAAATCTTAAGTGATTAACTAATTTTAAAATGAACAAGGACATATACGATGGAAGTACAAAAGGTAAATGAGAAACGAGGGTGACTTTTAAGAATTGCAATATTACATGAGATACAGTGATCTAGTAAAGATGAACCTAAAAGGTTAATAAAATCATAAAGCATACATGGATATAACTAGATGGAAATGATATTTAGTGATTGAGATGTGGGTAACGACAAGGTGATGTAAGGATACATGGTATAATGAAATTTATATATATTTATATATAAATATATATACATGATTGGAACTAATAAAGAAAGATTTAAGCATGTAAATTATGTGAAATTATGCATAGGCATAATGTGGGTTCATATGGATTACATGAGGAATGACGTATGTGGGAATAATTGAAGGCTTTAACCTCCCCCAATGTTGAAAATATGCATAGGAATGAAAATGGTGTGTTTATAGTGTTTTGAGTTATGCTGTAGTATATGGGACCAAGATGAATGAATGTTGAGAAGTTTAACACGAAATGAAATAAACATATAATGATTGGGCATATATAAGTAACCATGATTATGATCGAAATTGGCAGGATTAAGATGGAAATATGTTTACAAATTAATAATGGAGTTCAAGGCATACTTAGGATCATGGTGATAATAGAAGACAATTGTGAATAGTATCGTGGTTTTGATTTCTAAGATGACAAGGGACCTATGTAACGTGTTTTAGTTGAAACAAAAATAAATGAAGCGGATAGCTTAAAATTCCTATGAAGAAGGAAGTGAAGTACGATTGTAAAATGACAATAGTAACCTAATGCTGATGTGAATTCGAGGACGAATTCTAATTAAGTGGGGGAGATTGTAACACCCCGTGACCTCGTTTAGCACTCAATAAGACCCTATCGATAAGACGAAGGGTCACTTAATATAAATTTAAGTGTCAAAGAGCAATTACGAACGAGAAGAATATTTTAGAATAAAATATTTTTATGAATAAAATAATATTAAAATATTAATATTTTATTAATTAAGGAAATCAGTTTGAAGAAGAATTATATGATCAATTTAAGTGGGGGAGAAGAAGAACGAATGAATTTTTGGAGATAAATGACGTAAGTGAGACCCGCATGCTTGTATTAAAATTGAGCTAGTGCGAGTGAGTAAATATTTAAATATTATGTTGATACAGCGTTGAAATGCAACTTCGCTATTTTGATTGTATACGTATAAAGGAAGAAAGATAGAAAGAAATGAGAATTTTAAAACGTGTCGGAAGGATCAAATTATAAAAGAAGAAAGTTTGGAGGGTTATACGATAAATAAAGAAAAATTAAGGGTTATGTGTAATTTTAATATTTGAAGGCTAATGAGATATTATTGAATGATATGGTGGCATTAAAAAGAAAAATGTATGTGAAATGATATGTAAATTAAATGGATGGATAAATAAAGAAAGAGAACCAAGGAGATAAAAAAAAAAAAAGAATGGAGGTGACGGATGGGAAAGATTCTTTAAAGGTTGGCCATGAGCTTTAAAACATGAATTAGATGAGGAAAAGTCAAAGGAAGGCATGGGTTCATGGGCTAGCCGCCCATGTGACCAAAATGGAGAGAAGGATAAGATAGAAAAAAAATAATAAAGAAAGTAAACCATAAAGGAAGAAAAGATGTAGTGGTCGGCCAAAACAATAAAGGGTGAAAGATAAATGAAATAAATAAAAGAAATGGGTGAGGGGACAAGACATGTCCAGCTGCAACGCAACAATTGTAGTTCAAATATATATATATATATATATATATGATAAAAATATCATCATTTGGCTTTGTTTTGCTTGCATTAGCCAGCCATTTGAGAAACAAAAGAACACTTTAAAATATTTTAACCAAGGACCAAACAAAGGGAGAATAAAAAGAGGAAAGAGAGAAGTCAGTTAGTGGAAGAGAAGAAAAAGAAAGAAAATAAGGTGTTGGGCATAAGAGAGAGAGAGAGCAAAAGGGGAAAGTCACTGCTTAGAGGAGTGAAGGGAAAGGCTTTTTGCTGCCAAATTTTGAGAGGAAAAAGATAGAGTTTTTGCTGTAAATTTTGGAGAAGGAAAGAACTGATTTTTGAAGGTTGAAAAGAGCGACTTTGGGGGCTGATTCTTGAGGTGTTGATTGCTAGTTTTGAGGGTGAAATAAGCAGCTTTGGTTGCTGATTTTTGAGGCTAAAATTAACACCTTTGGCTGCTGATTTTTTTGGGTTGAAAAGAGTAGAAAATTCAGCCAAAAGCCTAGAAAAAGAGAAAGAAGAAAGGAAAGGAAAAAAGAGAAGGAAGGTTGGCAGGGGAAGAAAAGAAAGAAGAAAGAGAAAAAAAATATGGTAAAAGGTGATGAATTGGGCAGCCACCCATGTGGGGAAAATAAGGGAGTAGCCAAATTTAAAAAAAAATGGTAAGTTAGCATTATATTAAGCTTTATGGGTGGTTTAATATTGTGCCTATTTTGGATGAAAAATATGCAATTTGGTTAAGGATTTTTTATCAAGCTGCTCCCCATACAAGTGTGTGATTAAGTATATTGGGTTTAAATTGTTGCTAGGAAAGTTTGTGTGGAAGCGTGTCGGACGAAGTATGTGACATGCAAATAGGAATGATTATACACACGTACGAATCAATAGCGACGTAGCAATCCCGCTATTGTGAGGTGAGTAGAGCGTGCAATTTTTAAAATTTTCATAAATATATACCTATACGTATGATTTATTTTAAACGTGAAAATTGTGGATAGCATATGCTGGTAGCAATCTTAGGAAATTGTGGTTGCAAATTACGCTTAGAAATCATTTTGAATATATATATGTATAAATTATATGTAAAGTGTTTTGGAAATACGGGAAACAAGCCCTTCACACTGTTTTGCCTCAAAATCTGTGCCTTATATTATGCAGTGTGCATTCATGGTTATATTGCTTATTCACCATGCGAATTATTGTTTTGAAATTCATGTGTAAATATATTTTGAGAAAATGGTAGATTTTATCATACCCTATGTTGAATGCTTTGGAAATAATTTGAAACGAGATTTCAAGGACATAAAGTGATTTCTAAAATGGTTTTATAAACCAAAAGATTCGAGAGTAGGTCGGTTATCACTTCGGTTAAGTGTGACCCTCATGCACGAGTGAGCTCTAGCTAGAGAACCTTCGGGTCACTGACGGGCGGTTAGGCATGGTGGGGACCACGACCTGTGATATGTGTATGCGTGGCTAGGCCACCAAATGATTACGCGATTATGACAGCTGGATTTTTCGATGTGGGCCAACATCGTGGAGACTGCCATGGCATGTGGGATCCGGTGAAGCGAGGCTCCCAGATGTTATTACATGGTAACGGGACCACAAGTTTTATTTGATCTCCTACTCGAGACTAAAAATCTCTTTGGGTTTTCAAACTTTTATTTCTTGCATGGTGAAAACGAAATTTAATGGTTTTTCTGCAGCTCCCCTTATTTTTACAGTGAAATGAATTTTAACTCCTCGAGTGCAAGGTGATTTGTCATTTTCGTATGAGTTTGATTAACATTCGATTTCATGGGAGCTTGCTGAATATACTGATTTGATTTGAGTAAAATGTCAATTGATTTTGACGATAAAATTTTGTTTATGTAAAATTATTTTAATTCAATATTTCAAATGATTAACTTGAATAAGGTTATTGATCTGTTTTGTAGCAAAAACTTTTATCTACCTTGGTTGATTTACCAATTGAAGTGTTTACAATGCGTAAGAAATCCTCGATTTTTCATATAAGGCACAAACTCCCTTTTGAAATAAATTGTTTTTGTAATCCTACATTTTTATATTCAACTGATCTGCTATTTGCTTTTTTCTCATCTACGCCCTACTCACAGAGCCGATGATCACTGAGTCTGTGAGACTCACACCCCTCTTTTTCCTCTTTTACAGACAGGGATCAGTCAAGCGTGTAATCATCAACTTGTACGGTCCAC
Source organism: Theobroma cacao (assembly GCF_000208745.1). Taxonomy (NCBI): domain Eukaryota; kingdom Viridiplantae; phylum Streptophyta; class Magnoliopsida; order Malvales; family Malvaceae; genus Theobroma; species Theobroma cacao. The sequence continues at coordinate 13,926,196 of NC_030856.1, read as the reverse complement.
CATGGATAGGTAAAGGCATCTTGTAGCATGTTATCCCGAGTCGCTCCTCTATCAGAGGTCGTGTTGTAACACCATACTATTTAAGGTGTAATAGATATTGGTTTTTGGTATAAATGACAAATTGAAAAAGTTAGACTCTATTGTATATACATGTTCACGACTACATGATTCAAAAAAAAAAATTGCATTGTTTCATTATTTTTATGTTTTCAAGTCATGATATGGGAATGTATATGATTAAGCAGTAACATTAATTGATGGTCGTGTATAGTGAGTTATTGAGAATATTCATTAAGGCTTGTTCAGGACTTGACGGGATCTTCCAGAGGTCTCAGACGCCAGTAGGGACCCGGGAGGGGTCGTTACATTTTGAGTAGAGACCATTCTGTTTCAAAAGTGTTGATACCTTGTGACAAAGTATCGATACCTTTTAGATATAAACCATTTTGTCTAAAAGATATTGATACTCCAAGGTAAAGTATTGATATCTCATTCATGTCACGCATCAAAGTATCAATACCAACCCTTAGGTCTCAGCACCTTTGCTAGATAAAAAGTCGAAGATCAGGAGTCAACTTCCAAAGTATCAATACCTAGACGAGAAGTACCAATACATTTCAAACAAAGAGCATTACATCTTGAAAGAATCGATAACCCAAAAAGAAGTATCGACACCCAGGAAACTTGGGAGACAAGTATCGATACCTTAACAAAAAGCACTGATTGCTCATAACACATAAGCATGAAAAGACATAAATAATGGCTATTTTTGGTACAAAATATGAAGAATGACTTTCGAGCTTCCTTAAGTATAAATACCAGTTTTCAACTTGATTTGACATAATGAAAAGGCATTGAAAAACATTCTTTTGAGCAGAGAACAAGAATCTTTTTAGAAATTATAAAATTCTCTCCTTTTCTCTCATCTCTTTAGTTGCTCATTGTATCACATCTAGAGCTTTGATTGCCATTATTTTCTTGTGATAGTCCTTGTACTCATCCTGTACTCATTATAATCATTAGCCTTTTAAAGGCATTAAAGCTTTCACTTCATCTTTTGTGTATTGGATTGTAAAGGTTCTTCCTTAACCATTAAAAAGTAGAGGGGTTAAGTCTAAGCTTTTGAAAAAACTATTGTGAGGCTTTGGTTTATCCTTAAAAAGCATTTTGAATAGTGAATTTTAAATTTCTTAGTGATCTAAGGGAGAAGATGTAAGCAAAGAAACTGAACCTCTATAAACTAAGTGTGTTGAGTTGTTCTCCTTTCTTCTATATTTATTTTTGTAAAGTAAATTCTTTAAAAATATTTTCGTCCATGCAAAAGTCTCTAAAGAAAAAAATTCTTCATCAAAGCAAGCTTTTTGAGTCTTAAACTCAAAAAAAAAAATAAATAAACCTTCAATTCAACCCCTCTGAGATTTATTCTATTTGAGCTAACATTTTAACATCATAATAGCTCATATATCATGTGTCTAACAATATTTTCATATCATGAATGGTACTTAAAATATTACATGATTAACATATGAAAATAGGTTTAAAAATAGATATCCGTTCACCACAAGATCTTTCTTGACACTCATTAATTACTAACTTTTTTTTGAAACATAATTAATTACCAACTATCGAGAGTTCAATGAATGTGGAATCTTGAAGCCTCAACAATGCCTAAATTGTCCACAAACAACATGTAACTCACATTAAATCTTAAAATTTGAAATTAATTAAATTTATAAACTAATTTTAACTACACTGTATCCTAACTTAAATTCAACATAGAAATCTAGTTTAAATCATAAACTCATTAAATTAACTATTCAAATTTGTAAATTCTTTACCTTGGTGAGCTTGGAGGTGAAAAATCAACAAAACCCAAACATTTTCAAGAGATAGAAATATAGAAAATTAGAAAATAAATTTTGAAAATTTAGAAACCATGAAATTAGAGGTTTTATGAGCTGAAATACTTTAAGCTTAAAACTTTTGTTTCTTTAAAGGAAGTGGAGATTGAGGAAAGTGAAGAAGAGAGAGAATCCCTTTAGAAATTTGGGGCAACTAGAGATAAATTTCTATTCTCAATTTTCATAGCTTGACTAGATTTGATAATATTTTTAGTCAACAAATTTGAATTATTTAGATATACAAAGAAATCTTTAACAGCATGCTTGGTTCACCGAAAAGAATAGGATAGGAATAGAATAGCCATTTCAAGGAAATAAATTAAGGAAAAAATAACTTTTATGTAGATTGGTTCATGGGAATGAAATAGGATAGCAATTAGTATTATTACTTATTCCACTATTTGGTTGACATGAATAATTTTAAAAATAGTTAAGGAATAATGGATAAATGATAAAAATACCCTTTATTAAATTTAAAGATTTTTTAATTAAAAAAAATACTATGATGAGAAAAAAAATACTCTTTATTAAAATTAAAGAATTTATTTTTTTAAAAGATAAAAATATTCTAAGTAATAAAATCAAAATACCTTTTACTATAATTCATCAAAACATAAACATATTTTTATTATAATTTAATAATATTTTGTATTAGAAGATACTTAAACTTTTTATTATAATGAAATAATATAATATTAAAAGACAAAATATATTCTTCATTAAATTTAAATAATACTAAATAATATTCTTTATTACATTTATTATATTCAAATACTAAAATTAAATAATATTCTTTATCATATTTATTATAGTTAAATAATATTGATTTATAAAATAATATTTAAATATTTTCATTTCCTTATTTTGGAAAGTGAAGTAAAAAATTTTGTGTCTTTTGTGCTTTAGAGAAAGAAGGAGTGAGGAAGAGAAAGAAAAAAAAAGATTTAGTATTATTTTATAAGGTAATTTTTTAAATTGTAAAAATGTATATTTGTCTAATCGATTTTTTTTTATTCCCAACAATTTGAAATAGCTATTCCGAATAATGGCTATTCTTTTGAACCAAATGCAGCTATGTCTTAGGAATGAGAATAGGGGAGAATGAGCATTTAATTCCCCCCAACCAAGCACGTCCTAAAAGTGTTGAGCTAATAAGGTTAGTTAACGATTATTCTTTTTATTTTATTTTTAAATAGAAAATATCATTAATTAAGACATAATTTAATGCATTGAAAATAATTGTAATTAAGTGTCTGTTTGGCTTGAATTTTTTTTTTCAGTTCATATACCTTTTAAAATCTTAAGCTAAGTCAGATAGGGTTTTTAAGAAATTTAAAAAAAAAATAGTTTTTTTCAAAGAACAAGTTTTTTTTTAAAAAAAGAGCTTAAAGAAAAGCTCCAAAAAAAGCTTTTCTTCTCCTTATCAACTTTTCAAGAAATATCCCTTTGCCTCAATCAATCTCCCTCTCCCCTCTCTCCTTTTGAAAATTACCTTTCTCCAACATAAAATTGCGATCTCCCTCTCCTCCATTTCTCTACAAAGACTACTAAAAAAATAGAAAACACAATCACAAAATAAGAAGATATAAGATTTTTTTATTTTCACAAAGATTAAGAGAAAAGAAAACCCAAAATTTAAAGTTCAATTTAGGCAATATTTAAAGGTTTTCCATCTTTTTTATTAAAAAATATAATATTATTATTATTATACAAGTTTTAAAGTTATTCCATTTCTTTATGGATTTTTTTTATTTTAATATCTGAAATTGTCTATAAACTCGAAATAGACTTATTCTGCTTTAATTTATTAGGTGATCGAAGATGACATGAATATCATTTATGATAATTTTAATTAAAATTAAAACTTATATAATTTATTTTAACAAAACAACTTACTCAACAATTTTTTTTTTTTACAATGCTAAATTCTACCATTAACAAGAGAGGAGACGCATTCTGTCACAGTCCACACCAACCTTGTGAGGTATTGTCCACTTTGACTCGCTAGCCTCATAGTTTTGTCCCACAAAAGGCGCCTCACAAGTTAAAAGTGGTGTGAACCCTTATATTCCAGTATCACTCTAGTACATAGCCAATGTGGGATTCATGGCTCCCATTTTTAGGACCATGACACCCACTATTACTCCTCATTGGGAGTTTCTCTTCGATGTGAGACTTTGTGGCTTACCCGCTGGGAGCATTATCTCTATGATATGGGATTCACATCCACGCGAGGACCGTGACATCATGCCCCACTTCAACAAGGGTCCACTTTCCTCAATGGCAAATTCCTAATACTCAGAGTTCGCTCTTATATCAATTATCACGATCCACACCAACTCTTGTGAGGTATTGTCCGTTTTGGCTCGCTAGCCTCACAGTTTTATCCCACAAAAGGTACCTCACAAGTTAAAGGTAGTGTGAACCTTTATATTCCCAATATCACTCTAACACATAGCTAACGTGGGATTCATGGCTTCCTTCTCTAAGACCACGATATCCACCTTTACTGTAAAGCCCGACCTTATAAAATACTTGTCATGACATACGTGTGATGGATAGCATGTTTGCATGCTAGGAGAGTCTCGAAAAAATTTATAAAAGTCGGTATTGTACCTAGAAGTACAACAAAGTTGATTTAAGCCTCGAACTAGATCAAATAGAGATTTTAGGGTGAAATTGAAAATTTTAAATTTCCAAAATGACTTAAAATGGTGATTCGGAGTTTGAGCATTAATTTGGAGTCAAATCGAAAATTTCTCTATCTAGGGGCAAAATAGTAATTTTGCCACTCGAGAACAAAATGGGAAATTTTTTTGAAAGATTTTAATCACATTTGACTTATTGGAGTATGATTTGAGGTTGAGAAGTGAAAAATTGTAATCTCGGTATTTTTCGGAACATATGGGTAAAATGGTAATTTTGCCACCCCAATGGCAAAATTGTAATTTTACACCACCCGACACTTGTCCAGCACATGGATTTTATCTAATATTATCATAGATAATTGAAAGAATTTAAGTGGTGGAGAGAGAAAGCTTAATAGTTAAGAAATTACAAATGGACCAATAATGTGGTGACATGTGTTAAGTTTATATCCATTATTTATTTAGCTTTAAAATAAGCATAAAATCAGCCTATTTTCTTTCATATGGCCAGCCAAACCAAGAACGAAGAAGAACAAAGGGAGAAAAGAAAAACAAAAACCCTAGGTGAAGAATTTCAAGACATAAGTGTGGAAAATTCAAGGAAACAAGTGATAAAAGGTAAAATTTCTTGATTTTGACTTGTGATCTACCTTTCCCATGCATTTCTCCTCATTTTTCATGATTAAATTACATGTTTTCATGATGAATTCATGGCTGATAGGAATGGGTATGGAGAGAGAATGATGTTAGATTGATTTGATTCTAAGTTATGTTAGTTTTTTTAATTAGTTTACCATGTCTAGAAACAAAACAACAAGAAAAGAGTTCTATTCCCCACTACCCATCAATAGTTGAACCTACCTTGTGTTGAGTGAGGATGAATTTGATTTTTATTTTAAGATAATTGGTTAGAAAATGATGAATTATGGTGTGGAAAAGTAGTAGGAAAAATCACGGTGTTAATGCACCATTATTGATCAAAAATTCTAAGAAGAAAAGTGAAGATGGTTTTGCCAAATTTTAGGTTATTTGATTTGTGTTTGGTGAATTGAGATATTGGAAAAGACATGGAGCAATTTGGAGCTAAATTGGACGCGTTGGCCAATTAATCGGGTGATAAGACGAATTAGGCCAATGCTGGATTTAGATGATTACCCGTGCATTTTGCATTCCATATCATGCATTAGTAGTCTAAATTAGTTTAATTTCGATTTAGTACCAATGTAGTAAGTTTCTCGATTTTGTATTGTGTCAAGATGGTGAGTCCTCCGACAAGGGCAAGGAAATTGTACCTGAGGATCAATAGTCGGAGTATTATAGAAATTCAACTCCCAAAATAGTGAGTAACCTTACTATCATCTTAATTATCTAAAGTGATTTTTATCCGATTTTATGATTTTATGGAAAATGAGTTTAAATGGCAAATCTTTATGTTTTATAAACAAAATGTGTTTAAACGAAATGATTTTATGAATTGTCTTGAAATTGAATAATGATTTTGAAAAATAGAGTAATTGAAGACCACTGATATGTTGTAAATTTATTATTTGAATAAATGGCTTATGTTAATGTGTTGGCATGACTGGCTGGGTTGTGGTTTTTGTGAACTGTATGAATTGTTCTATTTTACATTTGCAGACTGGGTAGTATTAAATTAACCCTGTCATGCTGTCAAAATTTTATTGTATGGTGGGATTAACCTGCTGCATGGGTCGAATTTTCTATGGACCAGCCTATTAGAAGGGCACGAAATCCCGTTATATTTTACCTCAATTGGAAAGGCCAGTAGGGTAACTCTCGAGGTATAACTTTTAGAGCTCACTTCACGCCAAACCACCACGTGAGGGGGAACTCGACCAACGCCAAGGAACGACTATGTTTTCAAAATAAAAACATGATTTATGCGTACATGACTTTCTAATAGCTTTGGCGGACTCAGTTGGGATAGCCCTCGGCCAAGGTATCCTTGATAATTGAGTATGATAATAATTTTTGGCATGAGCCAAGCTTTTAAGAAATTCATAAGCCATGTTCATTACTTGATTTAAATGAATTGAATTTTATTTGGTTGAAATGAGTTGAAAGATGATAAATTAAAGTATAATGATTTATTTTATCTGTCTCCATTTACTCGACTTTAGATATTTTAAATGGTATTTGTTTACTCAATGGGATTATATAATCTCACCACCCTCATTTTCACCCATTTCAGGCTCAGAATAGACTGTAGATAACTGATCGCATCGAGGACTATCATTAGAATTGCATTTTCCAAACTGTAGGTTCACAGTCCTCTTTACTTTTGAATATTCGAGGGTCTCACTTGTTATTGTAAATTAAATTTCATACTCTAGTTATCTGTACTACGGTATATAGGAATTTATTTTGCTTTTACGCTGTAAAAAAATTGTTTACGTAGTGTTTCAAAAATATTATTTTATAAAAAAATAGAATATTTTACTTAATATTTCTTTTATTTTTCTATTATATCCAAATAAGCATAATTTCGTCTTAAATGAAGATTTTAGACTTTTAAACTCATTTTGATTATGAATTATGTGTTTTGTACTTGTATATTACATTTTAGCTAGTTTCGAAATTTTTAGAAAAAAAATGACCAAAATACCCTTGTAAGACGAAAATTATTATTTTATTTGTTTTAAGTTGGAAACAATTTAAAATCTTTTACAACATGGTATTTGGCAACAGTTACTCACAGTGAAAATGAGAAGCTAATATTAAAACCTTGCGGGGTTCCGGTTGACATTTGGGGTAATGAGTGTCGATTGGGGCATCGATACAGTTGTTACGGGCTCGAGGGGAGTTTCGGGTCGTGACACTTACTCTCCGTTGGGAGTTTCTCTTTAATGTGGGATTTTGTGGCTCACACGTTGGGAGCATTATCTTTATGATGTAGGATTCACATTCATGCGAGGACCGTGATATCCTCCCCCACTTCAACAAGGGTCTACTGTCCTTAGTGGCACATTGCTAGTACTTAAAGTCTACTTTGATAACAATTGTCATGGTCCACAACAACCCTTATGAGGTATTGTCAGCTTTAGCCAACTGACCTCACAATTTTGTCCTAAAAAAGGGGCCTCACAAGTTAAAGGTGGTGTAAACCCTTATATTCCCACTATCACTCTAATACATTACCAATGTGGGATTCATGGCTCCCTTCTCTTGGACCATGATATCCACCATTACTCCGCGCTATGAGTTTCTATTCAATGTGAGACTTTGTGGCTCACCCACTGAGAGCATTATTTTTATGATATGAAATTCACATCCGGATGAGGATCGTGACATCCTCCCTTATTTCAACAAGGGTCCACTATCCTTAGTGGTACGTTGCAAGTACTTAGAGTTCGCTCTGATACCAATTGTCACAATTCACAATAATCCCCGTGATGTATTATTTGCTTTAGCCCGCTGACGTCACGATTTTATTTCACAAAAGGCGCTTTATAAGTTAAAGGTTGTGTGAACCCTTATATTCCCACTATCACTCTAATACATAACTAATGTGAGATATATGGCTTTCCTCTCTAGGACCATGACATCTACCCATACTCCTTGTTGAGAGTTTTTCTTCAATGTGAGACTTTGTGGCCCACTTGTTGCGAGTATTATTTCTATGATGTGGGATTCACGTCCACGCAAGGATAGTGACATCAATTGTCACGATCCACACCAACCCCTATAAGGTATTGTTCAATTTGGCACGCTGGCCTCACGGTTTTGTGCCACGAAAGGCACCTCACAAGTTAAAGGTGGTGTGAACCCTTATATTCCCAATATCACTTTAGTACATAGCTAATGTGGGATTCATGGCTCCCCTTTCTAATACCATGACATCCACCCATACTCCTTGTTGAGAGCTTCTCTTCGATGTGAAATTTTGTGGCTCACCCGTTAGGAGCATTATCTTTATAATGTGGGATTTATGTCCACGCGAGGACCGTGACATCAATTGCCATGGTCCACACCAACCCTTATAAGGTATTGTCCGCTTTGGCACGCTAACCTCAAGATTTTATCCCACAAAAGGTGCCTCACAAGTTAAAGGTGGTGTGAACCCTTATATTCCTAGTATCACTCTAGTACATAGCCAATGTGGGATTTGTGGCTCCCTTCTTTAGGACCATGACATCCACTCTTACTCCCCGCTGAGAGTTTATCTTTAATGTGCCACTTTGTGGCTCACTCGCTAGGAGTATTATCTTTATGATGTGGGATTCATGTCCACACGAGGACTGTGACATCCTTCCTCACATCAACATGGGTCTACTATCCTCAGTGGCACATTGTTAGTACTTAGAGTCCGCTATGATATCAATTGTCACAGTCCACACCAACCCCTATGAGGTATTATTCGCTTTGGCTCGTTAGCCTCACGATTTTATCTTACAAAAGGTACCTCACAAGTTAAAGGTGGTGTGAACCTTTATATTCTCAGTATTACTCTAGTACATAGTCGATGTGGGATTCATGGCTTTCCTCTTTAGGACCATGACATCCACCCTTACTCCTCGCTAAGAGTTTCTCTTCGATGTGAAACTTTGTGGCTCACCCACTATGAGCATTATCACTATGATGTGGGATTCACGTCCACGCGAGGACCGTGGCATCTTCCCCCACTTCAATAAGGGTCGATTGTCCTTAGTGGCATATTGCATGCCCTCAACGGCACATTGCTAATACACAGAGTCCACTTTAATACCAATTGTCACGATTCACACCAACCTTTATGAGGTATTATCTATTTTGGCCTGTTGGCCTCATGGTTTTGCCCCATAAAAGGTGCCTCATAGGTTAAATATAGTGTGAACCTTTATATTCGAAGTATCATTTTAATACATAGTCAATGTGGGATTCATGGCTTCCCTCTCTAAGACCATGACATCCACTCTTACTTTTTGCTGAAAATTTCTCTTCAATATGAGACTTTCTAGCTCACACGCTAAGAGCATTATCTTTATGATGTCAAATTCACATCCACATAAGGACTATGATATCCTTTTTTACTTTAACAAGGGTTCACTGTCCTCAGTGGTACATTGCTAGTACCTAAAGTTCGCTCTGATACCAATTGTCTCAGTCCACACCAACCCTTGTGAGGTATTGTTCGCTTTGGCCCGCTAGCTTCACGGTTTTATACCACAAAAGGCACCTCACAAGTTAAAGGTAGGGTAAACCCTTATATTTCCAATATCATTTTTATACGTAGCCAATGTGGGATTCATAGCTCCTCTCTCTAAGACCATGACATCCACCCTTACTCCTCGTTGGGAGTTTCAATTCGATGTGAGACTTTATGGCTCACTTGGGAGCATTGTATCTATGATATAGGATTCGCATCCACGCGAGGATCGTGACATCCTTTCTTACTTCAACAAGGGTCCACTGTCCTCAGTGGCACATTGTTAGTACTCATAATCCGCTCTAATACTAATTGTCATGATTCACACCAACCCCTTATGAGATATTATCCGTTTTGGCCCGCAGACCTCATGATTTTGTCCCACAAAAGGTGCCTTACAGGTTAAAGGTGGTGTAAACCTTTATATTCCTAGTATCTTTCTACTACATAATCAATGTGGGATTCTTGGCTCCCCTCTATAGGACCATGACATCGACCCTTACTCCTTGCTGGGACTTTCTTTTCGATGTGGGACTTTGTGGCTCACTCGTTGAAAGCATTATCTCTACGATGTGGGATTCTCATCCACACAAGGACCGTAACATCTTTTCCTACTTCAACAAGGGTCCAATGTCCTTAGTGGCACATTGTTAATACATAGAGCCCATTCTGATACCAATGGTCACAGTCCACAACAACATTTGTGAGATATTATCCGCTTTAGTCTGCTGGGCTCACGATTTTGTCTCACAAAAGGCTCATCACAGGTTAAAGGTGGTGTGAATCTTTATATTCTCAGTATCACTTTAGTACATTGCCAATATGGGATTCATGGCTCTCTTTTTTAGGATCATGACATCCACCCTTAGTCCTTGCTGTGAGTTTTTTTTTTTAATATGGGACCGTAAGGCTCACTTGCTGGGAGCATTATCACTATGGTATGGGATTCACGTCCATGCAGGGATCGTGACATTTCCCCCACTTCAACAAGGGTCCATTATCTTCAGTGGCACATTGCTAGTACTTAAAGTCCACTCTAATATCAGTTGTCACAGTCCACACTTACCTCTGTGAGATATTATTTGCTTTGGCCCATTGACCTCACGGTTTTGTCCCATAAAAGGTGCCTCACAAGTTAGAGGTGGTGTGAACCCTTATATTCCCAATATCACTCTAGTACATTGCCAATGTGAGATTCATGGCTTCCTTCTCTAGGACCATGACATCCATCCGTACTCCCCGCTAGAAGTTTCTCTCCAATGTGGGATTTTGTGGCTCACTCGCTAGGACCATTATCTGTATGATGTGAGATTCACATCCACGCAAGAACCATGGCATCCTTCCCCACTTCAACAAAGGTCCATTATCTTTAATGGCACATTGCTAGTACTCAAAGTCCACTCTGATACCAATTGTCACGGTCCACACAACCCCTGTGAGGTATTGTCCACTTTGGACCGCTGGCTTCACGGTTTTGTCCCACAAAAGGTGCCTCACAAGTTAGAGGTGGTGTGAATCCTTATAATCCTAGTATCACTCTAGTACATAACCAATGTAGGTTTCATGGCTCCCCTCTCTAGGACCATGACATCCACCCTTACTCCCCACTAGGAGTTTCTTTTTGACGTGGGACTTTGTGGCTCACCCGTTGGGAGCATTATCTCTATGATGTGGGATTCACGTCCATGCAAGGACTGTGACACATTCGCTCACGTAACCCACCATGATGTACGAGGAAAATGGCTGCCAACTTAAGAAAAGGGCTTTCAGCTGAAAAAGGTCAAGTATAAGGGTATTTTAGCAATTTTCTATTAAAAGTTTATGGAGCACGTGGATAACGCGTGGGCACATCACAAACATATAAAGTTAGAGGGTTGAAGTCACGTGAGGAAAAAGGCTGTGTAAATGCCAAAGCGCAAGAGAAGAGTTTGGTTGTTGAAAGAAACTAACTTTAAATGGGGGACCCATGAAAGTCATGTGACATAAACTTCTTTCATTTTTCCTTTGGTTTGATTTCACTTACCTCTTTCGTCTAACCGACTTGGCTAAATCACATTACATTATAAAGAAAAAGTTAAGGGTTTTTCCAAATCCCTTACCTCATTACGATATAATAATTACACTAATACTTACTTTAGGAGTGATTAAATTACGTAGGTGTTAAAATATTTTTTGATTAAAAAATTATGTTATCATTGAAAAAATGAGTAGATAAATTATTTTAATCCCAAGTTAAGAAACAAACATACAATTCTCTTACTCGTTTGAATCCAAATCCGATCAAATTTGATTCGATAAAAAGAAATCAACAACCCAAACATGTCTTACTCGAACTTAAAACTAAAATGATTCAAATCTGAATAATTAAATAACTAATTTTTGGATTATCAAAAATTGAATAATTTTTCACGTTTCTTAAATAACTTGAATAACCAAAATGACTTATGTTTCTTTTGGCCTTAAATGATCGAACCCAAACCAGAACCATTTTGCCCAATTACCACCTATACTAACAAGAGTTAATTAGTGTTCGAATCCAAAATCTCTTTTTATTGAGACACACCAATTAACCGAATGGGCCAGGCCTTCATTGATTTAATGTTTAGTACATAAACTTTTGATTCATACTACTAGTTTGATGCCCTTGAACTTGTTTATATTTGGGATTGTGTTATCATGAGTAGTCTTCAACTTAGAACTAGCATAAAACTATTTATATGGAAAATTATCCAATACACCATTCGGTATATTAAAACTCCATGACCGAAATTAAATTAAAATAATAAAATTAATGTGATAAATAAACATATATGTGGCAATATTTTGTTTTGCTTATAGAATTTAAAATCTTCATCAATGGTGTATAGAATAATACTCTCTATATATAATATTAAAAAAACCCTTAATTTTAGTGTATTTTATAATAAATTTTAATTTTTAATTTATAAAACCTCAAGCTCCATAGTTTTTAATATATAAAAGTAAAAAAAAATCATAAAAGTAAATTTAAGATATAAAAAAAGCAAGAGTATTAATTGTTTTTTAAAAAAAGAGAACATTGTTGAGGCAGTGGCATAAATTTTTATCGAATCTTAAAAAGTTTTAGTCATGTTGGAATCTATTTTAGCTGATAATCTTCTTCCGCCGCCAACATTTGGGAAAGCTGAGGTAACCTAATGCTGTGGTTTTTTAATCCCCCCTTTGATTGGTCTTTCCAAGGCAAGAAGGGGTGCTCATGGGCTCTTCCATTTTTAAACCCAAGCTTGAGCCCATCTCGATAAGCCCATTAATTATTATTTTATTATTTTAATTATTTTATATTAATATTTTAAATAATTTATTATTAAGGTATTACAATAATTTTTTTATTTTTTCGCTTTTTACAATTTTCACTTTTTAATTTATATTTTCATTTAATAATTAAAACATTAATATTTTAAAATATTAATAATTTATTTATAATTTAAATACTATTATGATTAAAATATTAAAATATTTATTTTTTCAATTTAAAATATTAATTTTGTAAGTCTAAGTTTGTAAATTTTGAAAGTAAGGACAATTTTTTTTTTTGAGAAAGAGAATTTTCTTTCATTGAAATACTCATTAAACATTGCAATATGAACAAATGAATTCAATTACAATAGATCCCACATTGTAATGATCCTAGATTTTGCAAATAGAGGGTGAAAATTTTTTGAGGAAAACCAAACATGCCGGTAATTTTTTGTTAATTGATCGATGGAAACAGGAAAAAGTGGATTGAATTTGTTATATATTGATATAACATTAAGTCCAAGGAAAATAAGTTTTCTTTGAATATCAGTTGGATTGCATTAGGCTCGAAAAAATAATCTTAAATGTAAATTTTTTGATTGAGAAATATACAAAAATTTTAAGCAAATTTAGTTTGGAAGACACATAAAGTTTTTATTATTTTAAAATAAAGCTCATTTTAAGGAAAACATAACTAATGAAGTTTCTAAATGTATGAACAGAATTTGGATTTTAGGTTGGCTAAAATACAAAAAACGCCTTGAACTTAGTTAAGTCTATCTCCAGAGTCTCCATTCTTTTGATTATAATTAATTTAGTGCTCTTATAATTATTTATATCTAATTAAATTTTTATGTGGAAGAAAATGATAACTTTCATTAAATAAATGCTGTTGTATTTTCTTGTTATATAGAAAAATCTTTAATGTAACATGTTAATATGTAAAGTTAAAAATATTTTCTTTTTATTTTTATTTCTCTTTGTCTCTACTCCTTTATTACTTTTTTTTGCCACAAATAGATATTTAATCTACATAATAATGCCACGTGGTATTTCTATCTTAGTTGGCGATCAGAGTTAACAAAGTCAATGTTTCCGTCCACATAAAGACTTGATTAGGTATTAAGTTTGTATGATAACTCAATTGATTACAATAAAAGACGTTTAAGATGTAGATATTTAATTAAGTTCCAAGGCTTTTTTATATCTTAGCCTTTTGAGAATAATAAATTGCTTTAGACACAATGACAAAGTTAAGAATTGTCCTGGGAGCAGGATAAAAATAATATTTACTTAAATATAAAGTAAATAAACTAAATATTAACGAAAACAGTAAATTCAAATATGGTAATAACATAATTGTACAGCCAAGCACAAAACTTTTTTGTGAGATAAAAATATTCAAATTTCATATGTTATAATTTCCTGTTGTATATTTAAATTGTATTTAAAAAATTTGAACAAAATTAAAGTTGAAATTCAAATTTTTTTTTTGAAAGTATAACTAATAATAAAAAGAAACAAAGGAAAAGGATTACTTAAAGTCAAACTTTGATATATAAGTAGAGATATAACAAAAAATGGTGCAAGTAGTATGGAGGGCAAAGCTTGGAGGATGATGTTTGTGAATGTATCAAACTAGTGTTAGTGAAAGAGACCTTTGATATAGTCTTTGTGTCATGAACGACAGTTCAGGGCACTAGAGGGAGTCGGGTGGTCCACTGAGGTGCCAACATGTGGGGGAGAAAACCCCTTTGGTAATGTGACATGTGAGCGGGCCGTGCAGGGTGTGGGCATAGCACTTACACATGGGTGAGCTAGCTCGCACCCTATCGAGTCAGCTCGCCATGTGTGCATAGTGCCTACACCTAAATGACACACATCAGGACAGCAAGGCCATCCACAATAGCACCATGTAAGCATGCCAGCCACATGAGACTACACAATGCTGCAGGGGTAGAATCGGTACACCACTGTAGCCCTTGTAGCGGCTTGAATTGCTTGGAATGTAACTTTCCCTCGTAGGGAAATTCCCACTCATTTTTGCCTTGTATAGCCTAGATAGCTGTTAAGGGATCCTTGTCTCTAAATACCTTTCTTGTAACACATTTGTATAGTTGTTGACTCATTAATACAAGATATTTCACTTTCAAATTTTTTCTCACTTTCTTACTCCTTTAATCTTCTATTGCTTGTGTGTGGGGTGTGATGTGTGCTTGTGTGCTTAAGGGCTAATGCTTGTGTGTGTTCACTTGCATATCATTTTGCATATTGTGATGCTTCAAGGACCCTTATAGCCTTGGTAGGCATATGTTGTTCAATTTTCTACTCACGCAAGTGTACGTATCGCAAAGATAATATACAGATGAGTAGAATGTCGATCCCACAGATAATTGAATTAATTCTTACAGTTAATTGCTAAAATTAACACACTTTAATTTTATCTAAACAATTAAAATTAAAAAAATATATTTAAATTAATAAACTAATAATGAAAACTAATCTATGCAAACTTACTTTGTTAAATGTGAATGACTACCAGACCTAAGATTATAATATCCCTCAACACTTTATCTTATTCTTGTCTCTCTCTCTCTCTTTTAACTCAATTTAATGGATTAAGTTGCTAACCTAGAGTCTTAAATTATTTACAAATCTCTGTCGAGTTTTTCATAAAAATACCTTTCCCAATTAATTTACTATATGTCTATGAAAATTATATTAAAGAAAGATTCATTAAGTTCGTACTCGAATTTTGACTACGTATGGCTTATAAGTGTATGTCTACCCTATATGCAAATCAAATTAGCTAATCAACTAAGTGTATTCGATTATATGTTATTCTATTCAAGGTCTACCTAAATCTCCTTCGTAAGGTTTAACTTAAGTTTCCAATTCAATCTAATTGGTGGCTAGTCAACTAGAAGCATTAAGAACAAAATAAAATAAACAACTTAAATCTATCAAACATAAGTAAAAGAGAGATAAATAATTCAGACTATATATTGAGTTCAATCATAATCTTAAATTAAAAACTTAGTTTCCCATCAAGTCATACATTATCATTGAATAAAATTTAAACATTAAAACCAAGAGAATAAAAGAATAACAAAAAGATAGAAAAAACTAAGGAATGTATTCTTGATCTCCAAATCTCCTTGAATCCTTCAAATTCCTTTAATAACTATGTAGTTTGACTCTCAGATGTCAATCTGGTGTTTTTCTCCTCCTTCCCTTTTTTCCTCTAAAAGGTTGTTTTTATACGCTTTGAAGTTAGGCCAAGTAGGATGAAGAAAGAAGTTAATTTCAGTTGGGATTTCCTCATCAGACTATGTGAGTTGCAATCTTACCCGATTAATTAACAGAAATCATAATTGCTCCAGAACTGCTACAGTGCATCAATTTTGACAAGATTTTTGACGTTCTTCCAGACTGAACTGGGTGAAGTGGTAAACATAAAAGTTGTAAGTTAGACAGTTTTTATGTTTTTAGTTGATTAGTTAAATTATGTTAACTTAAGTTAATTCAAGTAGTACTAGTTTATTTTCATGTTGAAAGCCCTATTTTAAGCCAATGCTGATTTAGTTCGTGTGGTTCTAGATTTTCAAATGCATAAAGTTCAATGATGATGAATTATACAATGGAGACTACGAGCAAATTTTCACTAAATATATTGTAGTAATTCGGACATAACTCAAGCTACAGATATCCAATCAACATGATTCTTAGACCATTGAAAATCTGAGAGGCAAAGCTACAATTTTCATGTTTACCATTTTGTCCAGATCAACATCAAAATAGGACAAAATCGCATTGCAAAATGAGTAATTGTAGAAGTTCTAAACCAAAGCAAGCCACGGAGCAGCGCTACTGCATTGCAACGCTCAAGGCCGCAGTGCAAGGAAGCATCATGGCTCTCATATAAAAACCTGAGAGACCAGCACCACAACACCCAAAGAGGAGCATCACGACACCAATTGAAAAACAAGGAAAAAATTTATACAAGTTAGCAGTGCCATGTCGCCCATGGAGCAAGGCTGCGACTCTCTAATGTGGATTATTAAAGTGTAGCCAATTGGGAAATGAGTTTTTAGGGTTTTCTAGAGGCTATAAATAGGTGACTTTCAGTAGTTGAGAGAGAAGGCTCATAAAGTGAATGAACGACAGTTTTTGAGAGAAAAAAAAAGGGTTCACTAGTGAAAGAAATGAGAAGAAATCGAAGGCAACCAAAGATCAAGAATCAAAAAGTGGCTTCGATATTTCTTTACTCTTCATTTCTTTCTTATTCTTTTGCTGTAGAAATGATTTTTTTCTTTTGAATTAATTTTGTCTATTGTAAAAACAATGACAAACTAAATTTATTTTCTAAGATTATGGGTTATTTCATTATGTAGTTCGAATATATGATTTCTCTTTGCTTAAAATTAATGGATGATGCATGGTTTATTCAATTCTGTATTTATTGCTTTCCACAGCTTGATCACCAGTTGAAATGTCTTGGGTCTCTAAGTACAACTAGACAGAGAGAGTTTAGAAAAGACCATAGTTTTGAATAGCCTATGTTCAATTCACTTCGGAGTTAGGTGATAATTTCATATTTAAGATAGACATATACCTAAATACCTAGTTAGCCAAATTAGAACACAAACTCATTAAACCTTTTCTAATTAATTTACATAAACATATGGAATTAGTTTTGAAAAAGTATGTGTGCATGATCTCTAAGGCATTAAGTGATCAGGGGCATACTATTTTGTCAAGGCATTGAGTGATCTGGGAGCTAGCATCAACCTTATGCCATTGCTGATTTATAAGAAATTAGGCTTGGAAGAGATCCAGCCCACTATAGTGACTTTACAACCGATAGACCGCAACATCACATATCCATGAGGCATTGTAGAAAATGTATTAGTAAAAGTGGACAAGTTCATCTTGCCAATTGATTTGTGGTACTCGATATGTAAAAAGACAAAGAGATTCCAATCATTCTGGGTAGACTTTTCCTACATACCATTAGAGCACTCATAGATGTAGAAAAAGGAAAACTTACCTTGAGAGTCTAGGAACAAAAGGTAACCTTCAATTTCTTTAATGCTTTAAAAACGATCATGATGAGTGCTATGTAGTGAATATAGTTGATAAAGCCACAAGAGAAGTGGGTGAGGAGAGACACCCTGTGGACCCATTTGAAGCTTCCTTAGTAGCTAATTCAGGGAAAGGGGACAAAGATGTTATTGAGCGCATAAATTTGTTGGATGCTTCTTCCCATGTTTGAGGACACAATATAAAAAGTTGGATACTTCACCAACACTTACACTAGTAAGGCCATCTATCGAGGAACCTCTAAAGTTAAGATTAAAACCCCTACCAAATCATTTGAGGTATGCTTATCTTGGTAACTCATCTACACTTCCTGTTATCATTTCATCCGGTCTTATTAACACGTAGAAAGACAAATTGTTGAAAGTTCTGAGAGAGCATAAGAAGGCATTAAGATGGACGATTACAAATGTAAAGGGGATTAGTCCCTCAATATACATACATAAAATCCTATTAGAGGAAGGTCACAAAGCCACCATAGAGCATCAACAGGGACTCAAATGAAGAAGGTGGTAAAAAAGGAGATTATTGAATGGCTGGACATTGGCATTATCTATCCTATATCAAATAGTGCATGGGTAAGTTTAATACGATGTGTACCAAAGAAGGGTGGGCTAACAGTAGCTACTAATGATAATAACGAGCTCATTCCCACGAGAATCGTAATAAAATGAAAAGTATGCATGGATTATAAAAAACTCAATAAAGCTACGAAGAAAGACCATTTTCCATTACCTTTTCTATTGATCAAATGTTAGATAGGTTAGTAGGGAAAGAATTCTATTGTTTCCTAGATGGGTAATCGGGATACAACTAGATAGTGATAGCTTTAAAAGATCAAGAGAAAATGAGATTTACATGTCCTTATGGCACATTTGCTTTTCAAAAGACGCCATTTGGACTCTGTAATGGTCCAACTACCTTCCAACAATGCATGATGGATTTATTCTCTACTATGGTGGAGTAGTCACTTGAGGTATTTATGGATGACTTCTCTATTTTTGGTAGTAATTTTGATTATCGTTTATTTACTCTTAACAGGGCTTTAAAACGATGTGAGGAAACAAATTTGGTTTTGAATTTGGAAAAGTGTCACTTTATGGTACAAAAAGGTATAGTTCTCAGACATAAGGTTTCCAACAAAGCATTGGACGTGGACAAGGCTAAAATAAAGACAATTAAGAAACTCCCACCACCAAATTCAGTACAAAGTATTAGAAGTTTCCTTTAACACATTGGGTTTTATTGGTGATTTATTAAGGATTTTTCCAAAATCTCTAAACCTTATGTAATTTGTTAGAAAAAGATGTTCCCTTTTAAGTTAGATGATGATTGTCGTGCAACATTTGAAGAATTGAAAAATAGGCTAATATCTACACCCATCATTGTAGTTCCTGGTTGGTCACTTCCATTTGAATTCATGTGTAATGCTAATGACTATGCTGTAGAAGCAGTGCTATGACAGAGAAAAGATAAAATTTTACATTCTAGATACTATGCTAAGAAGACTTTGACAGAAATGCAAAGGCATTACACCACCACCAAGAAAGAACTATCACTTGTTGTATATGCTTTTGATAAATTCCATTCTTACTTGATTGGTACGAAAGTTGTTGTTTACATTAACCACTCAACAATTAAGTACTTGATTGCTAAGAAAGATGCCAAGCCAAGATTAATAAGATGGATATTCCTGTTATAAGAATTTGACCTGGAAATGAAAGATCAAAAAGGCATAGAGAATCAAGTGGCATATCATCTATCAAGGTTGAACAATGCTAACTCAGGTAATAACATAACTTTGATTAAATAAAATTTTCTTGATGAGCAGTTATTATTTGTTAGTCAAAAGAGGGAACCCTAGTATGCTAATTATGTCAACTACATTGTAAGCAAACTTTTTCCTCCTAACTTAAATTTTCATCAAAAAAGAAGTTTCTTCATGATGTTATATTTTTTGTATAGGATGAACCATATTTGTTTAAGCAATATGCAGATAAAGTTTTGAAGAGGTGGATCCCAAAGAAGGAAGTTGAAAGTGTTTTGAAGCATTGCCATTCATCGGACTATGGAGGTCATTTTGGAGGAGAGTGTACAGTGCAAAAGTCTTACAATCAGGTTTGTTCTAGCCCACACTTTTAAAGATGTTAATAATTTTGTCTTACGTTGTGACAGATGTCAATGAGCGGAGAATATCTCAAGATGAAATGAGATGTCGTTAAACAATATTTTGGAAGTAGAGTTATTCAACGTTTGGGGGATTGATTTTATGGGATCTTTCATCTCATTATTCAACAATCATTTCATTTGGCAGTTGTGGACTATGTATCAAAGCAGGTGGAAGCTTCAACACTACCTACAATGATGCAAAGGTCATATTAAAATTTCTAAGGAAGAACATTTTCTCAAGATTCGGCACACCAAAAGCAATAATAAGTGATAAAGGTAGCCACTTTTGCAATAAATCCTTCACCGCTTTGCTTACAAAGTATGGAGTGTCTCATAAGGTGGCAACAGCAGATCATCCCCAAACAAGCGGACAAGTTGATGTATCTAACTAAGAAATTAAGCGAATTGTAGAAAAGATAGTATCTCTATCGAGGAAGGACTAGGCTTAAAGACTCAATGATCCATTATGGGCCTATAGGATAGCTACAAAACCCCTATTGGTATGCCTCCCTACTGTTTGGTCTATGGAAAAGCATGTCACTTGCGATGGAATTAGTGCATAAGGCTTTTTGGGCTATTAAAAAGTTAAACTTCGATTTAGAAACTAAGGGTGAAAAGTGATTACTCT
The DNA here is from genome assembly GCF_000208745.1 of Theobroma cacao. NCBI lineage: Eukaryota > Viridiplantae > Streptophyta > Magnoliopsida > Malvales > Malvaceae > Theobroma > Theobroma cacao. The sequence continues at coordinate 13,905,328 of NC_030856.1, read as the reverse complement.
AATTCAACGAGATGGATGAGATACAATTAGACGCCTATGAAAATGCTAGAATATACACAAAAAAGAAAAAAAAAGATGACATGACAAAAATATCGTTGAACGACATTTTGAGCCAAGCCAACATGTGTTGTTGTTTAATTCTTGTTTGAAGCTGTTTCTTGGGAAGTTGAAGTCAAGGTTGTCAAGACCACTACTTACCTCAACGTTGTTTCCATCTGGTGTCGTGGATTTAGTGGACAACACAACCAATGCATGGTTTATTCAATTCTGTACTTATTGCTTTTCACTGCTTGATCACTAGTTGAAATGTCTTAGGTCTCTAAATGCAACTCAATAGAGGGAGTTTAGAATAAACCATAGTTTACAATAGCTTATGTTAGATTCACTTTGGACTTAAGTAATATTTCGTATTTAGGATAGACATATACCTTAATACCTTAGGCAGCCAAATTAGAATATGAACGTAATGAACCATTTCTAATTAATTTACATAGACACATGGAATTAGTTTTGAAAAGGTATGTGTGCATCATCTTGACAGAGACTTATACATAATATGAATTCTAGGTTAGCTCTGTATCCTATTAATCTATGTTAAGGAGAATGATTAAATTCACCATAATCATTGATTTTAAATTAATATTTTTCTTAGTGAAATTATATTCTTCCTTAATTACTTACTTTAATAACTATTTTTAATTTAATCAACCATTCAAAATTGAGTGCTTGGATAAGATAGATTTTGTTATAAATTTACTACTTAGTAAGAATAGGTACAAATCTTTATGGGAAATGATACTCGACTTAACTTTATATTACTTTTACTGCCATGTGCATTTACGTGGATTAATCCGACAAAATATTTTTGGCATTGTTGCTCGAATTTACCTATGAAATAAAGAAATGTGTTATAAATGTTAATGCTTATTTGTTGCTATATGACTGATGACAATGAGGAGTAAAACTTTTGCCCAATGTTTAAATGTTAAACTATTAAACTGAAATTAAGGCTTTGGTAAGTTGAATTGTACAAGTATTGGAGAAGGAAACCTGTGTTATCGAGGTTTGTGGAGAGTTCTATAATTAAGAGAATAATGACTAGGTGTGCATGTGCGCTTCCTATAACGAAATGTATGATATGTATATGCTACTATGATATGTATGTCTAGAGGAAGTATTCCTAGACTAGTAAATGCCTATGAATAATGAAAAATGCCTAAAGATATGATGCCTAAGCTAGATAATGTTAATATGATTATGAAACCAGGTTACAGGAAAATGAAGATATGCTTGATATGTATATGATATATGTGTCTAGAGATGTTACGTCTAGACTAGTGAATGTTACAAAAGTCATGTGAAGTGCCTAGAAGGGTGTCAAACCTTGTTCTATAAAATAATTACGACGTCATTTACATGCTCAACAGAATGTTTGCATGTTTACGAAGTTCGAGGAATCGTTAAAAGACGATATTGCCCCTAATGGTACCATTAAGTCGATTGAGCCTCGAACTAGTTCAAATAGGAATTTTTAGGTGAAATTAAGAGTTTCACAGTACAGGGATGACTCAAAATGGTAATTCGAAATTCGAGGATCAATTTGGAGTCAAATCGAAATTTTCACTATCTAGGGGCAAAATGGTCATTTGCCACATAAGGACAAAATGAGAATTTTGAGAAAAGATTTTTTTTTTGGCCCCATTTAACTTATTGGAGTATGATTTGAGTATTGGAGTATAATTTGAGGGTTTGGCAGTGAAAAAGTTTAATTCCAGTGATTTTTGGAGTGTAGGGGCAAAAATCGTAATTTTTCCACCCACGGACAAAATTTGAGATTGTGAGAGAATTTAGATCAAATTTGACAAATTGGAGAATGGTATGAGTATAAGGGATGAAAAATATGTCTATGGGCAATTTTTCAGTTTTTGGGGCAAAATGTATTTTGACTTTTACGGGGGTAAAAGTGTAAATTTCAAAATTACTCCACCAAGACTTTGGATAAGCCTGAGAATTTTATCTAAACTATGGATATGTGGGACAAGTGTATGGTGAAAATTTGGAAATAAATGGATGGCTAGAATTTAAGGAATTAATAAAACAAA
>NC_030856.1:13896374-13902855 GCF_000208745.1 Theobroma cacao | reverse complement strand
CTTGAGTTTTGGTTGATTTTAATTGAATTAAGTGATTTTAGTTAGGTTATATTGAAATATAGCAAAAATAAGCTAGAGAAATAATTTTCTCCCATTGAAACCCATTATGCTGAATTTTCTAGGGGAATATTGGCTGCTGATCTTGATGTTTATTTGAGGAATTATGATGAATAATGATGAATTATGAGCCTAGAAAAATAATGGGAATTTTCAGAGCAAAAATACGAATTTTTACCCACTAGGGGTATTTTCGTAATTTTCTACCGAGACTGATAATTTGCACTACACTGAGGAACATTAAGTCAATTTGGGTTCAATTGAGGTATAGAAATTGAAAAAAATTAATTTAGAGTTTAAAAGGACGCGTATATCGATTTATCGGGTAAAAGATCGAAATAGGTTAACATCTCATTTAGGCAAAATTTAGACATTTTGCACTTCATATCATGCATTAGTAGTATAAATTAGTTTATTTTGGTTTAGTACCAAAGTAGTAAACCTCTTAATTGTACAATTTGTCAAGGTTGCGAATCCTCTAATAAGGGCAAAGAAGTCGCACTCGAGGAGTAATAGTTGGAGTACCCGAATTTAGTTTTCAGAAACTGTGAGTAAATTTATTATCGTCTTAATTATCTAGAGTAGTTTTATACAATTGTGTGATTTTATGGAAAATGGGTTTAAATGGTAAATTGCTATGTTTTAGGAAAAATTGTGATTTTATAAATTTTCTGGAAAAATTGAATGATGATTTTGAAAATAGAGTAATTGGAGACTGCTTGCTTGTGTTGTAAATTTATGGTTTTAAATTGAATGACTTATGACAATATATGAGCATGAATGGCTAAACTGATTTTTGGTGTTAGAATTATTTGTACTGTGTATTCAGCCTTGAGAGGCTAGGTTGCGATAAATTGTCATGTCATGCAAAAAAAGATTTTATAAATCAGGTGGTAGATAAAAGATTAGCTACTGCAGTGGTGGGGGATTCCGTGGGCCAGCCTATTAAAAGGGCACGGTAAACTCCTTTATATTCTCATCTCGGTCGTAGAGGCACATAGGGTATCTCTTGAGGTGGGCTTTTTGAGTGCACTTCACGTGGACCACCGTGTGAGAGTGAGACTCAGCCAACTCCAATGAACAGCTATGTTTCAAAATAAAAATATGATTTATGCGAAATATGAATTTTTAACAGCCTTGCGGGCTCGGTTGGATACCCCTGGTCCAAGTGTCCTTGAGTACAGGATTTGGCATAAGCCAAGTTTTGAGTAATTCATGAGCCATATTGATTATTTGGTTGAAATAAATATTCGTGATGTGAAAAATTTACTGAAGTTAATTATTTTTAATTGTCTCCATTTACTCGCCTTTAGATAGTTTAGATGGTGTCTGTTTACTCACTGGGATTTTATAATCTCACCACCCTCAATTCCCCACATTTCAGGTTCGAGATAGCCGATAGATAGTCGATTGCATCAAGGACTTCAGTTAGCCTTGCATTGTCAAAATTATAGGTTCACAGACTCGCATCTTACTGGTTAGTTAGGGGCCCACGTGTCATTGTAAAAGTAATTTTATACTTTAGTTATCTGATTTAAAATATGTATGAACATATTTAGCTTTTACACAATGTTTTTGGCGAGTTTTGGTATTATCAAAGAAAAATGACGAAAATGCCCTTGTGAGTCAAAAAATAATATTTTATTGATTTGATTTGGAAATGACTTATGATTTCTTGAAATGCGAGATTTAATAACTGTCGCTCACCGGGGAGATGCGGAAGCTGATGCTAAGCCTTGCGGGGTTCCGATCGGCATTCGGGGTAATGAGTGCCTATCGGGATGTCGCGACGGTTGTCACGGGCCCGATGGGAGTTCCAGGTCGTGACAATTAAAGTGGTATCAGAGTATGGTTTAAAGATCAGAGATTTTGATTTTAAAGCTTTGGATTTTAAAGTTTTTGATTTTAAAGTTGTTTTAAGAAATCCACACTGACACTGCGTGGCCCAAGTTAAGTTAAGTTAAGTCAGGTTAGGTAGAATAGAAGACGTGCATCTGCATATAGAATTTGGAGTTGTTTAGACTTGTTTTATTTTTTCTTATAGATCTTATGGGAGCTATAGGAACTCCTGTTCCCAGTAATTCACTTCCTTGTTAATGTCATGCAAAGGTCATAAGTAGGGCCGTTGTTCAGGTTTAAGATGCCACCCGTGCCACGAGCCAGTGTTGGAGAGATCTTAAAATGAATGCTCCTAATGAAAGATTAATGAAATGATATATCCCTTTCGATTATGGATGGAGAAATTTGGAATTGGACAAATAGGCCGTGATAATTTATTCATTTGGTGGAGTGTACAAATTAAGCATTGCGGTAAGAGTAAATTCATACATATGTGCATGAAGATAAGAACACTATGTTAATTGAGCGTGTTATGCCCATATAAAAGTGGTGTTGATTTCAATTAAGCGATTGTGAGATTTTAAAAATTAATTGGATCTATTATAGTTCATGGATATAAGCACGTGAACTAACTCGAGAGTGAGTACTAATGATTACTATAATTGATGTGTGGTCATGAAGTAAGAAGTTAGTAAACAAATCTGCTCTAAGGATGAGCTTGAACTTTGTTATGCATAGTAAGGAGGAGCCAAGGGATTAAAGGACTAGATGTGAAATTGGCAGCTTGAGGTTAAATGACTTGGAAATGTCGAATCTAGTCTAAGTGCCATATGAAGTTCTATAATTGAGATTGATATACGAATTACTTGAAAGATCAATTTAAAAGTGTATTCGGTTCAAAGTGTGGTCTATGATACGAATGATCAGTCTTAAAGGTGATCTCCCCAGAGCAAGGAATTTAGAAAATGTTGATGTTTGGATATACTCTAAGAGAGAGAACTTCTGCATCCTAAGTTTAGGACAACTTTGATCTTATGATTGCAAAGGCAAGGTGTAATAACTAAGTAAATTATTCACTTAATAAATGTGATTGATTATTGATGAATAAAGTCAAGATCTTGATGTTTAGTGGTATACAATTTGATAATTATGTATTTAAGGGTTATTTGGAGACAATTTCTTTATCAAATTTGCACTAAATGCTATGGTAAAGGCATATCAATGTTAATATGAAAATGTATCCAGGAATGATCTTAACATATCACCAAAGGAGAATTAAACATGTTGAAGTTAATGTTCTAATAGTGTGCATATGATAGAAAGCTAGTTTGTAAGTTATAGTTTTCATGAAATATATAAGGATTATCAATATATGGACATACACTTGGAGTTGTAATTTACAAGTTTGGAGTATTTAAGATATGATTAAATGGAATTAGCATTAGTTAAGGTACGTGAATCTTCTAATTAAATTTTGTGGAGTATACATGATAGTAGAATGGAGGAACAGAGTGCCGTGATACTATATGGTGAAGTTACTATACAATATGGAAAGAGTATTCTAAAGTGGGATTTATTGACTGATGATAAGTGATGTGCAATCTGAGATACATGTAGCTATGAATAAATTTGGAGATCTTTGCTTAAGCAAACTCGTACTAAATGTTATGGTAAAGATATATGAATGTTAGTGGCAAAATAAAGACATTAAATCAATGTTCTGATCGCGTACTTGTGATAGAAAGTTATTATTGCTAATTGTGGTATAGACTCAGAGGGAAACCACACGATTGTGAATAATTGAGGTAGTAGCTTTAAAGGTAGAAGAATTGCTGGGATAAAGTGAATTCAAATAGTTGCAACGCCACAGTACTGACTATCAAACGCTGTCGCGTTAAGAATTCCTAATGGCTAGCAAGCATGAGCAAATTGAGAGTGGCATGAAGATGAAACTTACGAGTTAAGGAATGGTCATTGGTTTTCATGCTAAGCTTTGTTGTTTGGAATCTTAAGTGCATTGGGGAGGTATTAAGATAAAGATGATGAGTGAAATTGTAAAGTTTCTTTATTGCCTTGTATATTGGCATGTAAGAGAAAGAAAAGTTAGAGAGTTTTTGAGATGGTTACATAAAAATAAATTAACATGGGGAGTGTTAAGATGAATAATATGATGACTGAAGTCAAATCTTAAGAAATAAGGAAGATAAGAGATTAAGTCTTGTTAAAGACTAATGAGGAAGCGAGCGAAAGGTTAGATGAATGTATGAGATACTGATAAGAGATGTCAATACCAAGTGAGGAAAAATGTAAATAAAGATTTCAATAATGATATAGCAAATGAGTTGATATAGAATATTGTTATGAGAATATACTGATCTTGTCTTAACTTTGTTGAAAGGAAAGGATTAGTAACAACACAAGTAAACTAGGTGACATGCTAGAAACTCTTGGAGATAAACTGAAATATGAGTAGTTGGGTATACCTTTATGGAAATGATATACTTGGAGTATGAAAGAGCAAATAAGTGATTAGGTGTTTCAAGAATATTTAAATACCTTTGAGGAAGAATTATACATTATACGAGATGAGTATAAGATGTGTGATTTTAAAACTTGTTGAGGAGCCTAACGGCTAAGTCACAAGTTAAGTGATCGTATGCTGTGAGACATAAGTCTAAGATAGATATTCCCAATGAAATACTCAAGAAGAGTTTTGCTACGGATTTCGTGAAAGCAAACACTAAGTTATGTGATTATAAAAAGGAAGCTGTAAGCTGAAAGTGATATTCATATTAATATTGAAAAATACTTGAGGAGAATCTAGTTTCAAGTTTTACAATTTCAGGTACAATTTGTAAATTGGTTAAGGAAGAATGATGTTATATTTATATGAAAGAGTAGAACAAAGGATGATAGAAGTTAACCTTGAAAATGAAGTTAGATAATGCAATTTTCCTAATACATTATGGAAATTGGAATTCGAAAATGCTTGAGGTATACATGATTCAAATGAGTTTGAGTCTTAAGTGACAAATCAATATCGTAATGCAAGAAAGATACAAGGTAATATAGAGGCATGAAAGATGATTAAGGACAAAAGGATGACTCTGAGAAATTGTGATATTGCATCGTATTCAATGATCAAATCAAGGTAGATCTTGGAAGCATAAATGGGATTATAAGGCATATACACATATGTGGGGTTGATATTGTGATCAACTAAAATGAAGAATGACTTTTAGTGAATTAAGATTCAAACTTAATATATGATGAGTGATGTAGGTAGTACCATGATAAGAAATTTTATCAGAAATTGAACTATGTGAACATAAAAGACTTTGGGAAATAGTCAAGGAGATAATATCAAGGAAATGTGATCTATAGCATGGTTAAACCGTACGAGATGGATTAATATGATTAAGAAGATTAATATTTCATACTTGTGAGATAAACAGGAAGTACATGGAAACAATGGAAGAAAATACCCCACATTTTCTTTAAGTTTGATAAGTGAAATTTTGATGACAAAATTTTATTTTAAGGGGGGTAGTGTTGTCAAACCCTGTTCTATAAAATAATTACGACGTCATTTACATACTCAATAGAATGTTTGCATGTTTAGGAAGTTCGAAAAATCGTTAAAAGACGATATTGCCCCTAATGGTACCATTAAGTCGATTAAGCCTCGAACTAGTTCAAATAGGAATTTTGAGGTGAAATTAAGAGTTTCACAGTTCAGGGATGACTCAAATGGTAATTCAGAGTTCGAGGATCAATTTGGAGTCAAACCGAAATTTTCACTATCCAGGGGCAAAATGGTCATTTGCCACATGAGGACAAAATGGGAATTTTGAGAAAAGATTTTTTTTTGGCCCCATTTAACTTATTGGAGTATGATTTGAGTATTGGAGTATAATTTGAAGGTTTGGCAGTGAAAAAGTTTAATTCCGGTGATTTCTAGAGTGTAAGAGCAAAAATCGTAATTTTTCCACCCACGGACAAAATTTGAGATTTTGAGAGAATTTAGATCAATTTTGACAAATTGGAGAATGGTATGAGTATAAGGGATGAAAAATATGTCTATGGGCAATTTTTCAGTTTTTGGGGCAAAAATGTAATTTTTGACTTTTACGGGGATAAAAGTGTAAATATCAAAAATGACTCCACCAAGACTTTGGATAAGTCTGAAAATTTTATCTAAACTATGGATATGTGGGACAAGTGTATGGTGAAAATTTGGAAATAAATGGATGGCTAGAATTTAAGGAATTAATAAAACAAAAAAATGAATAAAATAATATTATATTATTTTAGCCTTTAAACATGTCAAAATTCCAGAATTCTCATCTTCTTCAGCTGTCCAAATCAGGAGAGAAAAAGGGGGAAAAGAAATAAGAATCCAAGATGAAAAAATTTGGGGAAAATCAAGAGAAATCAAGAAATCAAGCATTAAAAAGGTAAATTTCATTGATTTTCCTTGTGATTTTCACTACCCATGCATTTTTTTCTCATTTCCATGCAAAATTAGAAAGTGGGTATGGACACCCATGCTGGCCAAACCTCCATGGATGAGTTTTGAGCTTGA
>NC_030856.1:13835822-13896131 GCF_000208745.1 Theobroma cacao | reverse complement strand
AATATAGCAAAAATAAGCTAGAGAAATAATTTTCTCCCATTGAAACCCATTATGCTGAATTTTCTAGGGGAATATTGGCTGCTGATCTTGATGTTTATTTGAGGAATTATGATGAATAATGATGAATTATGAGCCTAGAAAAATAATGGGAATTTTCGGAGCAAAAATACGAATTTTTACCCACTAGGGGTATTTTTGTAATTTGCTACCGGGACTGATAATTTGCACCACACTAAGGAACATTAAGTCAATTTGGGTGCAATTGAGGTATAGAAATTGAAAAAAATTAATTTGGAGTTTAAAAGGACGCATATATCGATTTATCGGGTAAAAGATCGAAATAGGCTAACATCTCGTTTAGGCAAAATTTAGACATTTTGCACTTCATATCATGCATTAGTAGTTAGTAGTATAAATTAGTTTATTTTGGTTTATTACCAAAGTAGTAAACCTCTTAATTGTACAATTTGTCAAGGTGGTGAATCCTCTAGTAAGGGCAAAGAAATCGCACTCAAGGAGTAATAGTTGGAGTACCCGAATTTAGTTTTCAGAAACTGTGAGTAAACTTATTATCGTCTTAATTATCTAGAGCAGTTTTATACCATTATGTGATTTTATGAAAAATGAGTTTAAATGGTAAATTGCTATGTTTTAGGAAAAATTGTGATTTTATAAAATAATTTTATAAATTTTCTGGAAAAATTAAATGATGATTTTGAAAATAGAGTAATTGGAGACTGCTTGCTTGTGTTGTAAATTTATGATTTTAAATTGAATGGCTTATGATAATATATGAGCATGAATGGCTAAACTGATTTTTGGTATTAGAATTATTTGTACTGTGTATTCAGCCTTGAGAGGCTATGTTGCGATAAATTGCCATGTCATGCAGAAAAAGATTTTATAAATCAGGTGGTAGATAAAAGATTAGCTACTGCAGGGGTGAGGGGTTCCGTGGGCCAGCCTATTAGAGGGGCACGGTAAACTTCTTTATATTCTCACCTCGGTCGTAGAGGCGCGTAGGGTATCTCCTGAGGTGGGCTTTTTGAGTACACTTCACGTGGACCACCGCGTGAGAGTGAGACTCAGCCAACGCCAAGGAACGGCTAAGTTTCAAAATAAAAATATGATTTATACGAAATATGAATTTTTAATAGCCTTGGTGGGCTCGGTTGGATACCCCTGGTCCAGGTGTCCCTGAGTACAAGATTTGGCATAAGCCAAGTTTTGAGTAATTCACGAGCCATATTAATTATTTGGTTGAAATGAATATTCGTGATGTGAAAAATTTACTGAAGTTAATTATTTTTAATTGTCTCCATTTACTCGTCTTTAGATAGTTTAGATGGTGTCTGTTTACTCACTGGGATTTTATAATCTCACCACCCTCAATTCTCCACATTTCAAGTTCGGGATAACCGGTAGATAGTCGATTGCATCAAGGACTTTAGTTAGCCTTGCATTGTCAAAATTATAGGTTCACAAACTCGCATCTTATTGGTTAGTTGGGGGCCCAAGTGTCATTGTAAAAGTAATTTTATACTTTAGTTATCTAATTTAAAATATGTATGAACATATTTAGCTTTTGCACCATGTTTTGGCGAGTTTTGGTATTATCAAAGAAAAATGACGAAAATGCCCTTGTGAGCCAGAAAATAATATTTTATTGATTTGATTTGAAAATGACTTATGATTTCTTGAAATGCGAGATTTAATAACTTTCGCTCACCGGGGAGATGCGAAAGCTGATGTTAAGCCTTGCGGGGTTCCGATCGACATTCGAGGTAATGAGTGCCTATCGGGACATCGCAACGATTGTCACGGGCCCGATGGGAGTTTCGAGTCTTGACAAAGGGTTTTACCTTAGCAAAGTATAGAAATGTAAAGTTTGGATTACGATATCGATGACATGAAATGAGTAAGTTAATGGTTATATGATCATGAATGATAAGTATGTTATGTTTGTGGATGATTCCGAACATTGTTATAATATGAGGTTGAGTATGTCCACATCCCTATGACTAATGTATGTTGCTGGCAACCATGGTGGTTGTGTCCCAATTGTGATTCCCACCTACTATGCATTGATGATGTATGATACCTACAAAGATGGTGGTAAGTAAGGATGCTGGTTTTGACCTGTCTGTGATTCCCGCTTGTAGTGTTATGATGCCATTTGTTGAGATTACTTCGATGATGACTATGTACCCCACCGTTTGCTTAGGCAATGGGTCGCGATATGATGATGCTATCTTGTCCATCAATTAGCCACCGTATGTGACTATGTTATGTCCAGGGAGGACCACTTTATGACATGATATTATGACTATGCAGTGGCATGCCTTAGGATGTGAAAATGTGAATCATGTTATGTTATGTGATGTTTATGAATTGAGATAAATGTGAAGGCTTAAGGTAAGAGTCGTAATTGTATATTATGAATTATGATGCATCGCAATCTTACAAAGCCAAAAGGGTTAGGATCGATGTGAGTGCTTATGAAGTAAGTATGTTAACCACATATGTAAACGACCAATGGTGGGCTGGTTCATACGACAGATAAAGCTGATAAATGGCTATGATGATAAATGGCAAGATAGGAAGTCTACCTCACGGTACGGATAGATGAGTACATACATAAGCAACATAATACAGCTACCAAGAGAATGATAGAGTGCTTATGATAGGTGATGTCTGACCTGTCCTAGTATATATATGTTGAGCTTATTGTTATGTATGCATGTTTAGAGGATATGTGTTGTCACTATCCCTACAAAGATGTACAAAGTTGGAAGAGTATGATGAATACAAAGACGTATATAAAGAATAAAGCATAAAGAATTTAGAGCTTTAGGATAGCTTAGTAGCTAAGTGGAAGAATGTGTATTGCTTGCTTTAGCTTGGTGTCTCTCTCATTTTCTTCTTTTTCTTCATATGATTTGATTCTTAATCAAATGATGCTTTGTTCCACTCTTCTAGCCTCAAAAATGTGTTGGCAAAGTCATATTTATGCTTGGAAAAGCTTTAGAGCCATTGGAGATGATTCTCACAAGAGACTAGTTGTTTATCTTTTCAAGTCTGTGTGTAACGATCATCTATAGTCGAATATGGACACTTTATAGTCGACTATGGCTTTCAAAATCTTGAGTTTAAGCTTCAATAGTCAACTATATAAGTCTTAAAGTCGATCCTCTACCCAAATGCCCTTTATTTTCACTTTCTTCTTTCAATAGTTGACTATGGTTGAGTTCCTTTAAGTTTTTCGTGAATTCTGCCAAAAGGTCAAGTATTCAAGCTTTGTAGTTGACTATGTCCTTCATTTTCTCAACATTCCTACTCATGTAGTCGAATATGTCTTCACGGTAATCAAGTATTAAGTTATGACTGAGCTTCTTGGCTTGAAACAAATTTGGTGTTGTGGAGATTAATAATCCTTGAATGACTTAAGATAAACTCCTCATTCTGTGAACCTATCTTTGAAATTCAATCATCTTAAGAATAAGCACTAGGGAGATTATAAAAATTTGTTCAAGCAAGTTTAACACTCATACAATTAAATCATTCAAGCTTATAGACATTCCAAAAGCAAGTGTATGCGAGTTCAATATCATCAAGGATCACTCAAATAAGTTCAAGCAACTTTTGATCTTTTGTCATTTTAAAGCTAATAAAGTTAACAAGGGTGTCATAAACAACAATTCAGGGCACTGAAGAGAGTTAGGTAGGCCACGAGGTGATTACTTGTGAGGGAGTATTGCTAGGAGAAAACCCCTTTGATAACATGACACGCAAGTGAGCCATGCAGGGCATGGGTGCAATACTAGCACATGGGCGAGTCAGGTCGCCATGCACGCACAGCTCCCGCACCCAAACGGTGCATAACATCAAATAGTAGGGCCATCTACAAAAGCATCGATTGCACACCTGTGAAAGTGCCAGCCACACAAGGCTACACAGTACCGCGAGGGCGGAACCGGTACACCACTGTAGCCCCTGTAGCTGGCTGAATAGCCTAGAATATAACTTTCCCACCTAAGGAAATTATTGGGGGAAAATTCTTGCCCATTTCTACCTTGTACAACCTAGAAAACTGCTAAGGGACCTTTGTTTATAAATACCCCCTTTGTAACAAATTTGTACAGTTGTTGTCTCATTAATACAAGATATTTCACTCTCAAATCTTCTCTAACACTTCCATACTCCTTCAATCTTTTATTGCTTGTGTGTGGGATGTGTGCTGTGTGCTTGTGTGCCTAAATGCTTGTGCCTGTGTGAGTTTGCTTGCATATCATTCTGCATATTGTGTTTTTTTAAGGACCTTTATGGTCTTGATGATGCTAGTAGGCATACTTAGGCTAACCTAAGCTTGAGAATCTAGGAAAAAGGTAAGTCTAGGGCTTCATGGGGAATGGTTTGAAAAACCACCACATGACACTTGTATATGCACCAAAATGGGTTTGAATGAGCACGTTATGACTTAGGGTACAATTTTCAATGGTGTTGCACCAAAGAAAGATCCCTCAAAAAGCAGAGGGTTTTCATGAAAGATGATGTACATAAGCTTATGTAAAAATGAGCTTGATACGAGTACAAGTAAAGATCTAAACAAGTCAAATTAATCATGAGCTACTCAAGCTCAATTCTACAAATATTCAAATTCAAATTGTTCATTGTCAAGACTAGCTTAAACTTGAACTGTTCAAGTAACAAGTCATGCTAAGTTCAACTTTTGTAATACTCAACCTCAAGTGGTTCACGAGCTTTATCAACTTGAGTTTGAACATGAATCGAGCTTCTAGCTTTTTGCAAAATTAATATATCAAACTTAATTGATTTAGGATTAAATAGCTCGATTGTATTTCGAGCCACGCTCAAACACAAAAATTAAAGCTTAACCAAACTCAAACCTAGAACTATATTGGCATGAGCCGACTCAATTACACCCATAAGTATATGTAAGGGTGAGAAAATTTTGGTTTGCTTTTTTTACAAAGTAAATCCAAATCAAATTAACCTAAAATTTCAATATCCAAAATTTTGAAGTCCACCCAAATCATATAATCATAAAAGCCGAATAAAAAAATTAAAAATAAATTCAATTTTAGTTTGGTTTTTGCCACATCCCATTTTATGGTGGAACATAGCTGGCGCATAAACTTAGACGGGTATAACCCGCTTGGCCCAAGCAAGCCTCTTTAATGTTCATCCTTAAACATTTATCAATGAAAAAGCATACATAAAACATCCATAGGCATACAATATCAACTCATGCATACCATCATATGCAACATTACACATATATGGAACTTCTCAACATATTAGTGTAAATGCAACATTTTATATATCATTAGAGTGCCACATTTCTATGGCACCAAAATATTTCATGTCTCAACACCCTAGGGTGTCCATATAGGCTCTTAAGCCATTTTACACATTTAACATAACATTCATAATGTAATATGCCCAAACATTTGGCTACATTATTGTAACATACTCATAATCCATAAAACATGTTCATAGTTTGTAAACATAAACATAACATAGACTGACTCATCAACGGAACATGATCCAACTCACTAAGCATCAAGGGGCTGCTAGACACTTACCAATGAGAAATGAGCAAATCACGTCTCCGTGACACAGGCTGCCAGCAAGAAAGTGCTATCACTTATCTGTAATAAAAATAGTTAGGGAAAATAATGTGTAAGTCACAAAGACTCCGTGAGTTTATCCGGGGAAGGGGACAAGCCAAGGGATATGAGTTTTTCATAACCATGCAATTATAAATACATACAATTCACAAATCCTTTCACATTAGCATGATGTTCATGAAACATAGCATTTATTCATCCTCTGAATAACATTGCATGGAAAACAGCTTTGCATAATTCACTAGAAACCATTTAATCATGAAAACCTCTTTAAAATCACTTGAGAAGCCAATTCTATAATAATTCTATGATACAATCTACAATGTATCTATATATGCAAGGAATCTATCGATACCCTTGGTAATGTATCAACACATTTGACACAGAATGCCTCCTGTAGCATTTTGTTGAAAATGTATCAATACATACTTCATATGTATCGATACTCTTGCCACAGAATCTAACTTTTTGGGCATTTTCTTTAATCTAACTCGTTCATAAGTCCTTTTAGCATTAAAGGATCATTCCCTAAGCTAAGGTTCTATCTAAAAAAGCTAATATCACCACATTGCAGTGTGAATAACATCATCATTACTCATATAATCATAAACTAGGCATTTAATCACAAATCATGAGGCAATTACTCATTCAATCATTTCTTTAACTCATTAATCTCATTCGTCATAACATTCTAATTATGAGTGGGTCTGCCCTATTCTGGGAAATAATGGTTTAACCCTCACTATTTTGGGTTCTTAGCACGCTCTCGTGAATGGCACATTGGCTTCATCCATGATCTATCAAGTGGTCCTACCCTACTTACGCAGGTAGTGGACAAGTCCTGACTACCGTCTAATTCACCTTGCGTGAACAATCATCAAAACTACGTGAGTGGCACTTCAGCCTCGCCCACAATCATCATAAGATCTCTTAAGCTTAGGATCATTCTCATCCTTAGCTTGCATAATGAACATATAACATTTCCATAAATCATTATCATACTTAGCCCATAGTGTATATGACTATCTCAACACACATCTCATAGCAGACATTTCATAACCTCATAAATCACTTACATGATTAGCCCATAGTGTTTGTGACTATCTCAACACATACATCTCATGGCATACATTTCATAACCTCATAAATCACTTACATGCTTAGCTCATAGTGTATATGACTATCTCAACACATACATCTCATGACATACAATTCATAACCTCATAAATCACTTGCATGCTTAGCGCATAGTGTACATGATATACTTAACACATACATCTCATCGCATACATGTTACAATATCATAAATGGAACTCATGCATCCAACATTCTTATCATGCTACATCGTATATAACATGTGCATAATAACTTTCATACATTAACCATAGAAATATCTCATATCCACAATAGCTCAAAGGTCAGAGTAATCGAGTGGACTACAAAATAAAAGGGCTTGTCCCCTCTTATTGAAAACTAGTACATAGTAGCATATTTGCAAACATAGCAGATTTGTAAACAATTTGAAAATCATTGTGTCACATATATCACAATCATTATCAAATCAAGTCATTTGAACATTTCCTTGAAAACTTCATGAAACCTTATAGTTCAAATCCTTTAATAAACCATTTATGGAAATAAGTTTTCAACATGCTTAAACAACCATTTCCAAAAAAAATCATGCTAACCTTATATATTAAAAAACTTGAAAAGGTGTATCCACTCACTTAATTGAAGAGTCGATTCCTAGCTCCAATTATAACTTTGTTTCAATATTATCTGTGGAGTTTTCAAGTGTTCCTATCATACAACAATCATCACAATCGTTTCCTTGAGTAAAATCTCATAATAATCATTCTAGGTACTTTCGAAACTACTCGTTTTTAGCTAAACTAATTTTCTAGCTAAAACCCATGCTTAGAAACTCATAAATCTTTCATTCTTACATTAGGTGAGCTTCACTGCTTAAGAAAATTACAAAGCCTTTAAGATTTAATCACCAACAAAAAATCTAGGCAATAAAATCATAGTTTCATAAACTAAAAATCAAGATTTAAAGTTTCCAAAGCTTAAAAATGCCACCTTTTTCATAACAACTCAAGACCACATCATTTAATCATCAAAAATGAAGATTTGAGTTAAAAATGAGTTGAAAGAGCTTTAGAGTTGGGGCTTTGCCTTGCAAATGCAGCCAAGGGTTGCCAGCTCTCAAAAAATATGATATATTTATAAGCTAGGGTGTGAAAATACATTTTTATCCCTTTTATTTTTTCGAAATAGATTAAATGTATCGATACATTGGCCTATGTATCAATATATTTGGTTTTGGAGAAAACGTATCGATACATTATGACCATGTATTAATACATGTTCATCAGAATCCCTTTTGGGCTAAGTGAATCAATACATTATGAATATGTATCGATACATTTGAGACAGAATGTTGTTTCTGAGTCAATTTGCCTAAAAAACCTACCTAACTTATTTATATTAAAAAGTAAATGTCCTCTTTACTTTTTATTGTTCATTTACTTAAGATGTTTAATATAAGTAAGCAAACAACCCCCCATTTGGATTTAATAAAAATATCAAAAAAATCAAAATTCATAAGAATCAAAATCTAAATTTTGGTTTCAAGAACAAAATCTAAAAAGTTCAACTAAAATTAAATTTGTGGCTCCCATTTGCCATAGCAAGCATACTCCAAAAATGATAAAAAAAAATCATTTTTGATCATCTAAAAATTAAGGAAATCATTACCGCTATTTTTTATTTTCAAAAGATTGTTATATAAAAATCACATATTTTGATTCCTTCCAAACTTAGAAATTTTTCTACTTCAAAAGTAACAGACAATAAAAAATGTCAAAGAATTCTTTTGAAGGTTAAAACTAAATTTAATTGTCAAAACATGCAATCTATGTGCTCACCTAAGGATTTCCTAACTTATCTCTCACTCAGGGTGGGATGTCACAATTTTATTCTATTTGGATCTTACCAATATGCTTAAAAAATTTCTAATTTTAAAGTACAAATCAACTAAATTTTAAAAGAGTCCATAATTTAAATCCATTACAAATAATTAGAGTAAAATACAATAGAAAACACGAGTCTAAATATGTTACGAATTAACCATCGAAATTTATAGCATCATAAGTATAAATTAATCCATGTGAAAGTTTTGAAAACAAAAAGTAAAAAGTACATATCTAAAAACATAAAATTTACTCCATAATTTTATACAAAGAAACTCTAAGGAAAAACTTACATATGTTCAAGTTAAATAAATATATTTTTGAGTTAATTACACCTTTGATATCCAAACAATAATGAAATGCACAAATTGGTACGTAAAGGGGAAAAAAATGTACAATTGGCGCTCTACTTTTAAACAACGTATCATGTTAACCTAAACTCTAACATAGTCCACTTGCATTGCATCTAACCAATATAACCACACCATGTGTACATCACATGTAAAATAAATATGCAAAATATTTTGTGACAATTACATGTGTATGGTGTCAAGGATCTACATTTTTAACTCAAAAAGACATACTTTATAAGTAAAAGAAGGCTCTTATTTATAAATCTAAGACCCACATATCTCTTATTGATATGAGATTCGTAACCTATGGTACATTGCATCTAACAATTAGTCAATCTTAGACGATATTTTTACCATCCAAGTGAAAAAAAAATCAACAAAAAATGTCTAGCAAACATAACTCTCTATATATATCATAATAGATCTTTACAAATTATTAATACTGAAATTGAGACATCACGGTAATAATTAAATTCCTAAGAGTATAAATCAATGAATGATAGATTTGAAATATGGAAAATTAATAATATATATTTTATGTTTAATTCAGATTTAATGTAATGGGTTTTATATATAACAGTATGAATATTGATAAAACAAATTTTGTTGATGAAAATGGATATATTATATTTTTGAATTGTCATGTTATTATATAAAAGAATGGGAATGCAAGGCATAGCCAGCTTGAATGTCACATTGCTTGTTGGCCGCCCAAGGAGGGAAAGGAGGTAAATGGGCAGTGACAAGAACATCAAGTTGATGAAGACAAGGTTGATGGAACCTACATTTGTTGAGGTAACCGTCCCAAAATTGCTTGTCTGTTAAGGCCGGCGATTTCACTACATTTGTTTGCCCCTTTCTTTGTTTAATTGCAATACAACAAAATTCATTGCTTGTTATCACCCCCCACCCCACCCCACCCATGTCTTTTTCATCCATCCTCTACTTATTCCTCTACTTTTTCCTCATTTTTTTTTTTAATCGACGTAACAGAATTTGAACCTCACTCTTTAAACAGAAGATTATGCATAAACCAATAAATCAAATGTTCGAATGCTCCAATTTTATTCTTTATTCTATATTTCATTCTTCTTTCAATGAACAATTTTTTTACCATTCAACTTCAAATTATGGTCTTTGGATACTTTATTTCTCTTTATTCAATATTTTGTGATACTCGTACTCAAGTTAGCATGAATCTTGCATACGTTGTCCATGTCCATACCAAAAGTCAAATTTTTCATTTTTCTTGTCAATTAATTATGAAAACTTGCATGTACCACAAGGACTTTTCATTCACCAAATGATATTCACTGAATCAGTTCTAAAAGAGGAGTTGTCAATTAGTTAGATAATGTTTCATGATGAAATCCCAAAGGTGTTTTCCATGATTCCATTAATTTGTTTCTTTTTTCCTCTTTAGTCCAAGTTAAAGTTGCAGCAAATTTCTTGTTCAATTTCATCCTCCAACATTGACATGAGTAGAGAATAGGCTCATTGCCAACCCTCAATATATAAATTTACATGATCAAGATACTTTTGTTTTAAACCTAAAACTTTAACCCTGAGGCACCAAACTTTTAGCTAATTATCATATGTTAACCATGAAAATTGATTCATTCATTTCAATTTTCCTAGTTTTGCTTTCCAAAAACTACTAAAATGGAAAATAATGAACAAATGTTAATGTCATGAGGCTCAGTCTCAGTCTCAATCTGAGGTGTTGGCTAGATTTGTCCTTTTTTTACCTAATGAAGACTTTCCCTACTTTATAGAAAGACCTACTTCAACTACCAATCCAACGTTAATTTGATGTACTAATTAATAGGCAAGATCACAATGAACGAAGAATGGGGATGATAATAATGGACAAACCATTGTGAGAAAGTTGTCATTCTTCTCAAAGAATTGTTTATTAATTATAGGATGAGATTTTAACCCCTCACCTCCAAACAAAAAGAATATTCTTACCCAAGGTAGTTAAAAAATGGAAGCATCCTAGTATATATAGTTACGTTATGAGACTAGGCTTTTAGGTCGGTCACTACTCTCTCTTCATTTCCATTTCCTCCTTGCCCCTCAACTTCTCCAAGAAGCAATGGAAGGCATCAATGGTTGGTTGTCCTTCCCCTTGTACGAAAGCTTCAACCATGATTTTGCCATTCGAAGGTTTTGCCGAGCAAGAGTTGAGTTAGAGCGAGGAGAGTGGGAGGAGGCAATGAATGAGATTGAATCCTTTTCTCCTGATGACGAAACTGGCACCCCCCACTTAGCTGCTTCAGAGGTGGATGACCTTGTTGATAGCTTCATTAACATGGATGATGGTGATGATGAAGATAGAGATGATCGTAACTGCAATAAGAACCAAGATTTCCATCATTTTCAAGGTGAAATTGATGCATTTTCGATGGTAAATGAAGATTTCAGAGATGAATTAGAGATGAGTGGCTCATGTGAAGATTTTGGAGTACATGAAATGGTGCCTAGTGTGGAAGAGGTGAGCCATGGTGTAGACCAAGGGCTTCACTTGGTGCATTTGTTGCTGGCATGCGCCGAGGCTGTAGGCTGCCGCGACACACAGCTTGCAAACTCTATGCTCTGCCAAATTTGGGCATCGGCTACTCCTTGGGGTGATTCACTGCAAAGGGTTTCCTATTGCTTTGCAGCAGGCTTGAAGTCCAGATTATCACTTCTTCAAAATGTCAATGGAAATGGCACAATCACTAACTGTGCCATGGATTTGCCCTTGATAACTAGGGAGGAGAAAATGGAGGCTTTTCAACTCCTTTACCAAACAACTCCTTACATTGCTTTTGGTTTCATGGCTGCGAATGAGGCCATATGTCAAGCAGCACAAGGAAAGGATTCCTTGCACATCATTGACCTAGGAATGGAACATACCCTTCAATGGCCTTCCCTGATAAGAACTCTAGCATCAAGGCCTGAAGGTCTCCCAACTCTCCGAATCACTGGATTAACCAGTAATCAAGATCTACTAGAGCTTGAAGCCAGCATGAAGTCCCTTGTCGAGGATGCTAGCTCGCTAGGCATATCGTTGGAGTTCCACATGATACCGGAGCCACTTACACCATCGCTTTTGACCAGAGAGAATCTCAACTTAAGAGAAGGGGAAGCAATATTCGTCAATAGTATTATGCACTTGCACAAATATGTAAAAGAGAGTAGAGGATCTCTAAAAGCAATCCTCCAGGCAATCAAGAAACTGGGTCCAACTTTGCTTACAATGGTGGAGCAAGATGCAAACCATAATGGACCATTCTTTCTTGGGAGGTTCCTTGAATCCCTTCACTATTACTCTGCCATCTTCGATTCCCTCGAGACTAGTTTACCTAGACATAGTCCTCAAAGGATGAAGATAGAGAGGCTTCACTTTGCAGAAGAAATTCGAAACATTGTAGCTTATGAGGGCTCAGATAGAATCGAGAGGCATGAAAGAGCTGATCAATGGCGAAGACAGCTAGGCAGAGCTGGGTTTCAAGTAATAGGGTTGAAGTGTTTGAGTCAAGCGAGGATGATGCTTTCTGTATACGGGTGTGATGGTTACACACTTGGCAGTGAGAAGGGCTGCCTCCTCCTTGGGTGGAAAGGCAGGCCTATAATGCTGGCATCTGCTTTGCAACTGCACAATGTTTCATCCTCCTAGTATCTTGGATGACATCGTCTCAAGGCATAATTATTGGTCACTGGTTAGGCATTGACATTCATCGAACTAGTAATAGAACATAAGATAAATTATGTTCTTACCGACAAGCACAATATATGCCTAATGGCACTAAGTATTCAATCTCCACGGTTCTTTTCGAGAAATTGCCGTTTTTGGGTTTCTAGATTGGTTACATATCTTACAAAACTCCTTGGCTGGCTATTGTCATATACTTATTTGCACTTTCTACCTTCTAAATGTCTAGAACCTTTTTGATAGAATTACATTCTTTATATGTCTAGTAAGAGCACCGGAAAAAATTCCTATCACTTCCAAATTCCAATAAAATCAACTGTAGAAAAGGATGAGTACAATAAAATATCAGGCTCCCAAGATTTGGGTAGGTAAGCTATGAGGTGCATTCGCTGTAGTATCCAGAAGCTGTGAATTTCATGAATTACTTGATAGAGAAAACAAAGTACAAGATGCCACTGGGGCTTAGCCCAAGATAGGGGCCTGAAGCCGTGATACTCCTACCAAATAAAAAAAAGAAGTCCAAGTTCTAAAGACACCACAATTAGCATATTCATGGTCTTAGCACGCTGAACTTGAACATGGGTCACCGTAACTAATACTGTTCCACGGCGCTTGAAGAATTTTTCCAACTTCATTGAAGCTCTCAAAGCTTATACCAGAGGCCTTTCCTTCACATGACGGGCTGGCCAAAGCCGGGGCTACCAGGTCTGAGCTCTTGTCGGTTTTGTTCTAATCTTCACAGCCCCTGGTTTCTGCCTTGCATTATTTCTTCCCTGTTCTGAGCCCTTTGGCTCTGTTCTGGATTCTGCTCTCCTCCTAAGGACACTTTTGTTTTCTCCTGGGGATGTTTTATCTTTACGTTTTTAGTTTTCTCATCTGTGATCCTAGGTAGAATGGCATTCTTGCTTTATTTTCATGTTTCATGCTCTGCTTCGAAAGCTTGACTTCTTAGGAACTGGCCCTTACAGTTCCTCTTGTTATGATGCTTTATGCTTTGACTTAATAAAATTCTCGTGCCATTCAAAGAAAGAATTTGAACATGGGTCTTCTATATAGGCTTTTCCAGCTAGTTAAAGAACAATGGAAGGCCTTCAAGTCTTCCAAATCACATATTCCCACACATTTTCATGCGGGACCTTTTCTGCCAAACAGTAGGTGGTAAATTTTCAACTTTACAACTGACATAAGCTCACACTTACCTAATAAAGCTTTTGGTACGAAGCCCAGTAAATCTTTCTACAATCAACAGAAGCTTTCAAGTCTCATAATATTTCCATCTCCACATGATACCAGAATCAATAAAACTGATTGAAATATTATTCAAAAGATGCACAGCCAGTATCAACACAGCACAAAAGGCAAAAGACAAGTTTAAGACATGATATTAAATTACAATTTTTGTTCCATACATTTAATGTGATGGGAAAAGAAAAGTATATATGAGATTCTTTTAAGAGAAGCCTTCCATTTCAAAAACAATTAGGAAGCCAATTCTGCTGTCAAATGTATAAAAGATACTACTCATTGTGTGAACAATTGAATGAATAAACCTATTATGTGTAATAAATCGTGGAAGAGACAGGATAGTTCAACTATCATCATTACTTTGTTGCCTTGTTACCATGCACCTTGGTTTGGTTAGCAGCTGCTGACATTGTACGCAATTGACTGGCAATTTCTGAGAATGATGGCCTGGCTGCAGGATTAGGGGCCCAACATTCTTCCATTAGTTTTCTCCATTCAGGATCACAAAAGCTTGGAATTGTCGGCCTCAATGTGTTACTGACAATTCCACCTGTATGTCCACAAATATATTCAAATTAATCTACAGCTTTTCAATTGTGAAGAGAGAAAGAATGACTTGAACCTAGGAAGATAAATGTATATATAACAAACAGGGAAACAGGCAATGCAAATGCAGGAAATCACATCAAACCATCTCATAGGCAAACCTACAATTAGATATTAACTGTGGTTAGATCTATCCAAGATTCAGATATGGCCATTGTTCTCTAAGTAGCGATAAGCAAATGATGTTCAATTGAACAATTATACTCTTTTCACAACTTCCACTAAAACTTTGGGTATAGGCAAAACCATCCGAGGTTGATTCTGCGGCTCCCAACAAGCATATCAAGAGTGGCTAAAATCTGAATGTTAAAACAGATAACTTTGAATATAAGATAGAACAAAGGAATGCAGATGTGAAAACGAAGATATGACCTTAATCAACAAAAAGATAAGCAAAAAATATTTAAAATGAATTGGTCATTAGCAATGTGAAATTGTAAGTAAACCAGTCCAGCCTAATAGAAGGAACCAAAAGGATATTGCGAAAATGTAAAAGACAAGAATGGTCCCTAAGCACTTAAACAGAGACAATTGCCCCCAGCACAGTAGAACATAGGATTCATGTAGCAGAACTGATCAAGGGTTAGTTACATGAAGGTGCACACATGCATGCTGTCCACAATCAATCAATTTTACATGCTTGACTTTACCCTAAACTTAGAAATTAATGAGACCTACCAAGTCTAATAAAATTTGTTTTAACATAATGCAAGGAGTACATCAGTTAAATGAAATAATTTAAATCCCTCATAAGCCAATTGAGGTAGGGTGTTTTAGGATGATTGACTGATGGAGTAGAGTCACTCAAGTTTGGTCAGCTTTGACACTTTTATTCTGTTAGGGATAATGCTCAAGTCAATGACCCTCTAGGTTGGGTCAAACACACGTCATGCCGATGCAAGTCAGGTTGAATATGTTTTTGCCACCTCCGACTATTGGCATGACCAACTAATGCGCACGCACACATCATATTTATGTGAATTTATATGTGTATACATGTTTATAAATACGTATCTAAGAATGTATACATACTTATGTCTGTCTATACATTGGAGCAATATTAACATATTAAATTGATGAACAGGTATCAAATGATACATGATGTTGACAGTTAATATTGCCATCAAGGTTACACATTTTGTATAGCATTTGGCATGCCATAGGATCCATGCCAGATACCTAACATATCCATGCTCAGAATCAGTATTCAGACAGATATTTTCCATGGTATGAAGTCTAGAACTCAGGAGATCACTAAACAGGTCTCAATGCCTCATATTCAGCAAAACAGACTAGGCCTTAAAGTTTTTGCAAGAAAATCAATCAAAAGTACAACACTACTTTTAGATTTTGGCTTTAAAACAAAATTTTCACCCCGAAGGATGGAAAAACACAGGCTGTTACTTCAGAAAATCATCCTATGATGGTGCTAGTTTCTCATTTCCCTCTATAACTCATTGAATCTTCTAACACAAGCACAACTTTAAAAGTTACAAGTACTAAAGTCACACCTATTATTGCACCATAGTGCATATTGGCATAAGGCTCTTCACCAGTGAGAATCTCCCATAGAACAATACCGAAGGAGAACACATCAACCTGCAGATCATCAAAGAAATGTGAACAAATAGTACTCGAAAGGGACATCATGTTCACTACCCATATACCTCAGGCAGAATAAGTAACAAGAATACAGTCTTCCTCAAAAATCAATGCTGCAGCACTTCTCATATCATGAAAGCAGGCATATGTCAGAGATGCTGACCCAGGAATTTTCTGAAGCTCAAACATTTCTATTTTATATCACATTCCCAACCCCACCCTGCCCAAACCACACCCCCCCTCCCCAAAAAAAAAAAAAAAGAAAAATTCTTAGAATATTACCAAAATGACAAAAAAAATTTCCATCCATCTTTTAGTCCCATTACATTTACAAAGCCATGGTCTTTTTTTTTTTTTTTTTAATTGGGGGAAGGGGAATTCGAACCCTGCTCTTTAGGCAAGGGAATCATGCACCAACAAATGAGCCAAATGCTCAGGTGCATTTACAAAGCCATTAAGCAAACTCTTTTCTTTCTCTTTCTTTCCTCTAAGATGGCAGCAGAACTTGCTTACATTCTTCCCTCTTCATAAAAAGCAGCCGCCTGAAGCCATGACATTTATTTCAACGTTCTTTTTGCAATGATATCTAGATTCTCTTATGCTAAATCAAACCAACTTCATGGTAAAATGATCTGGACAAAACCAGTTTGCAAAATTACATCTTTAGTAAGATTCTCACCCATAATCTGAAAAATTCAGCCTTATACGACCCACTAAACTGCTGTAATGACATGTTCAAGGCCACTTAATAAGCAGTAGCAGCCATTTTCTCTGTTATTATCCTACTTTTCCATTAGATAGTAGCTGGTCTTACTTAATGCAATGGCAGCTATAACAGAGAAGAATAAGATAAGGAAAAATTTCTCCCCAATGATTTTTAAGAACCATATTTGGAAATCACATCAATCAGGTAAAATCTACCCAAGGATCCAAGGGAAGAATCAGAAAGAGCAGCTTGTCATGAAAACTTTAAGGAAATTCCGTGAATGACACATCTTACCTTTTCTGAGACCTTATTGCTGCTCCCATTCAGAAGCTCTGGGGCCATCCATGGCAGGGTCCCCCGAACACCACCAGAAACTAAGGTATTACGTTTAATTTTTGACAGTCCAAAATCACCAACCTATGAATGAGAGACAATATGATAGAAATGTTTAGTTAGCACCAAAGTTTAACCAGACTAACTTTGCCCACGATGGACAACAACAGAGGTTATCTACCTTGCAAATTGGTCGTGAAGGGTCTTTCAAGTTGACAAGTAAGTTGTCACATTTCAGATCAAAATGCACAATATTTTTTGAATGCAAATATTCCAACCCAAATGCTGCATCCATAGCAATTATTAGCTTCTTCCGACGATCAAGATACCTGCAATTTAAATCAGGGAGAACAGTAAGCAAGAGACATTTGATGAACTAACAACAGGCATTTGAGAAAATCTCAGAAATATTGTAACCACTCTTTTTAGATATGATATCTGCACTTCTGCTCCACTGGTTTCAATAATTAAAATAGAAAACACCATTTAAAACAGGAAGGATGACAAACTATTACTCAATAACAGTGTGACAAGAGATTTTACCTATCTTTCCGAAGTAAAACATGCCTAAGGGAACCATCAACCATGTACTCTGTAACAGTAGCCATTGTTCCCCCAGGACCATCTTGCACCACACCATAAAATGCCACCACATTTGGATGGTGAAGCTTTGATAGAATGTCAGCTTCCCGCCAGAACTCAATGGTCTGAGGATGTAAGTATAAACCTTTTAGTATAGTACTATGTAAACAAATAATACCAGAGAGAGAAAAGGTAGTCACCATAGCTGGCTAAGATCAAAAAATAAATAAATAGTAACAATAAATAAAAAAGAAATTATTATACTTCAATGTGGCTCCCCAGTCCCCCACCCCCCCACCCAACACCACAAAAGTTATTTTACTGACTCCCTTCTAGATCAACAGGTTTGTCTGATGTGTGTGAGGAAGGCAAATTACCAATCTTTCTTGCTCAGAAGATTGACCTGTGAAGAAGCTCTTTTTTATTCTCTTGATGGCAACATCAGACCCCCTCCATTTTCCATGATATACAGTCCCAAATGAACCAGAACCCAGCTCCTTCAACTCTTCAAGATCTTCATTCTTTATGAGCTATAACATCAATCCAGGATAAACAAGTAAGTATCTAATACACAATACATTTAGTATGTTGAAGCATGTGGAACATTGTCATAATAGGCTGAGGCCCAAAATATAACAAGCACGCAAGAAGAGGAGTGCATTTATTATTGTATATGCGCAGAGAAATTTTCAAAAGCAAGAGAATGCAAGAAACACATGCATGGAGCTTCAAGCATGTAATGGCCAATAAGATACTCTAAAAGTTTATCCCCAATTGCATTTGCGTAGAAAACAAATTAAGTTTATAATGAGAAACAAATGCTATATCATATAACAGAAAGAAACAAATCTAACCAAGCATTGTCAAAGAGCAACATTTCTATAAAATTAATTTGAATGCCTTTATCAATTTAAGAAACCATTCAACTCCTAGGATAGACTATAATTCTTCTAGAACTTTATAAAGCAAATTAGAGCCAACAGCATCAAATTTTGTGCTTGTTCTTTACTTAGATAGAGTGTTACAGAAGCAAGTAGCTTAAACGAGGATTGGAATTCATCTCCGAATGGGTTAAAAGCTATGCATCAAAATAAGCTGTCCCTTGCATACTGGGCTTGCATTAGATTATCATGTGTGGCACCCATGAATAAACATGAGCAAACAGAAAGCTAGTTTCCCCTATTAGCAACCAGCAAAGTACTGTCTTATGACTTGATATGAATAAGTTGAAGCCAACTTCATAATGTTACTGGTCAGCTGCTTATCTCTACAAAAACATAATGCTCTTGCTGAATTTGTAGTTCAGACTCCAAATTTCACTTTCACATACACAACTATTTACACGGGAAGTAGCTATACAAGATGAAAAGTTTGCACATGGGGGTTTTATGTTTGGCTTATGGGAGTTGGATGCAGAAAAAGTGGTAAGGAAATCAACACTCATGTTCCAAGTCCCAATAGGCATAAAGGGAGGTGACATGGATATCCAGAACAAAATTCAAAGTTTAATATATAATATCTTTCTTCATGTACCAAACAATAGCCCACTCCATCACAAGAATTATTCATATAATATGCACCAAAAGTGAATCAATAAAAGCAGGAAAAAGTGCAACATAGGCTTCATACCTGCAAGGTATTGATATCAAAGTCTCCCAGAGAAGGATCCAAAGGAGGCAGACCAATATTCCTCTTTTCTGACTTCCCCTTCTAGAAGAACAAAGTAGTCAGAAATTCTGTTAGCATATATCTTTTAAGAAATCCAGGTTTACAAAGTCATTGACCATTGAAATTAAGTACCTCATATTCTGACTCTGGTGTTCTTAGGTTCTCCATCATGGCATCGAACTGCATACTTTCAGTAATTTTCTCTTGGGGTTGGTTGTCCTTCTGGTTGTCTTCACCAGAATTTTGATTGGAATCAGCTTGGGTTAATGGAACTACCTCTGCTGGGGTTAACTGATCCGATCTAATATCTTGGTTGATGAGGGAACCATCTTTTTCACCATAATCTTGTGCCAACTTTTGAAAATATGACCAGTGCTTTGGCTCGTGGTTTTCCATGTTCAAGCTCAAGCCAGCTCCATCTGTCTGCAGCAGGCTAACACCAGAGGACTCCTCAGAAAGCATTGCTTTTGAAAATATATCAGAAAGGAAATCACGAGGAAATCGATCATTAATATCAATAAGAATGTCTCCCTGCTCTGCCCTGGAAATACCAAAATCATGGTGCTCTGTAGAATCATCATTAGTTGAACTCTCTGTCCTCAAACCAGCCTGAAAATGTCGTGGAGGGTTTTTGCTAGTCATATTGCCATGAGTTGGTTTTGGAAGATTGTGTTGAGGAGCCTCATGGTGCATAGCAAAAGCTGATTCGCCTACTGCAGGAAGTCCTGATCCAGTTTCTGTTTTCTCAACAAATGAGAGTATCTTTTGATCATCTGGAAGGTTATCTCTCATATAATCAACCTGCACCCTATCCTTGTTTGCAGTTTGCATACTGTCCACAAGGTTTGAATCTGCTTGCTTCAAACCTGCATCCAATGCTTCTTCAGAAAGCTTTGAGTTCATCTGCGAAATAGCATCAGCAAATTCTTTGTACTTCTGCAGTTGGGCAAGCCCATCTTCAATGGTTTGATGATCTATATTTGAGGGTTTAGCCACTGAGACTTCACTATGGGGAACCATATTACTATCACGTACATTTTCAACAGTTTCTGCGGCTGCATCTCGCAGTGCTACATCAGAATGTGGGTGAGACAAGAGCAACTGAGAACCTAATGAATCATCGGACTTTGACAATCGGTTCAGCAATTCTGCCTTCTCCCGAGGAATTCTCTCTGAATAATAAACCTTGTGAGGAGGCACCGGGGGCTCAACGTAGCTCAAATCAGTTGGATTAGAATCAGAATCTGCAAAACCTTGACCAAATGTGCCACTAGACATAGAATGATAGTCATCGTTACCCGGTTTAGGAACCATCACTGGATTCACAACATCTACAGATGACACAACATTTTCATTTTCCTGATACTTTGCTTCATTTTTTGAAGTCAAGAAAGGCACATCTGATGAAGCAACTGATACTGGCACTTCTTCAAGCGGAAAATGCTTTATCACCTTTCCATCATGTGGCTGAGAAGAGACAGGGTGATCTTTTTCCAAGGGATGAGGTCTTTCAAGGTCATTATCCTGGTTACATGAACCTTCAGGTTTTGGCTTCAACTCAGTCATCAGCATCTGTGGATTCTGTTGTAGGCCATTGCATGATTGTACTTCAGTCAAGCGTTCATGTTGATTCATAAACCCATTAGGAGGAATAGAATTAGAAAATTCTGGAATATAGGAATAATTAGAAGAATTATGACCATACTGCAATGGATACTGCATTGTCTGGCCATGATAAAACTGTGGATGGTTTTCATAAGCATTGGAGAAACTTGGTAGAACCGGTTGAGAAGACTGAAAAGCTGATGATGACACCATAATGCCAGGAAAGGTTGAACAGCTAACCACAACAGAGTCTCTTGCAACTCTGTGTGTCTCCCTTTCTATAGTCTTTCCATCTAATTCTGCTAGATTGTTTGCTGAATAGCTTGTCCAACCATTCAGAGTAGAGCTTCTCGTAGATCCCAAGTCCATTCCATTGACAGCTACGACATACTGAATCTCAGAATCACCAACTGTGTTGCCCAGACCAAACTGAGTATCCTCCAAATCACTCAGTGAGAACAAAAACATCCTAAGCTTTTGTGAGGCTTCTTTATCTTCAAGTTCATTACATTCCTCCATCATATTCTGCAGATCTTCGTCAGAGGACACAGACACCAAAGCGTCAAAGTCCTCCCCTGGAAGCTGATACTTAATCACATGAGCTTGGTCATAAATAGCTAATATCTTCTGCTTAAGTTCTTGCCATGAAATATCCTTTCTGATGCGAATCATACGTGTTTCACCTCCAACATACCTTAGCTTTCCATCACTTGGTCGAGGAAGGATTTTCCCACCAAAGCTGCAGAGAACCTTCATCTTTGATGATGTTCTATAAGAGGCACCAAGTGACATTCCTAAAAGTCCTCTACTATTCCCATATCCCGATGAGGTCTGTGGTACTGATTGAAGTGACCCATAATTGCTTTGGTCTTCATGTAAAGGGTATTTTCTTTCGAACCCCTTTGGAAGTTCCTCTACCATGTTAAGCATTGAAATACCAGACCCACTTTCCGACCCTGTATGACTAATGCCTAAAATGCCTTTTAGATCCATATATCCTGCTGCATAACTGGATTCACCCAGAGAGTTATGGATGAAAGGCTTCCTAGGATTTACTCGATCCTGCATAAATTCAAGAGCAAACTCCTCACCAGTCTGTATGGAATAATTAAGTACAGGTTTAACTTCTGATCCATTTAGCTCAGGAGGTCTTATACTCATATTTAAGCGGCTCATAGGATCTACCATAATTGCCTGAGATGCTTGTGGGAGTTCCCGATTTCCATATTCCACAGAGTTGAATTGTTTATGAACTCTAGATTGTTCCATGAAAATATTGTTTGGATTTTCTCCATTCATTCCGTCTCAAATGGGTCCCCGTCCCCATGTGCCATCTTTCACATATAAATATAAACCGGTAAATACATACAGAGATCACAAACTTCTTCCACAAACAAGCAATCACCATATAATACAGGGAAGTTGAACTTGCCAAGCAACTGAGACTCAGAAGCACTTTCTATTCGGTTTCCAGTTCAGGAATTTTTAAGATGATCAGGGGTAACTGCTATTGGACCTGCAACAAGATAGAAACTTTATACCAGATTTCATTGCATGCAACAGAATTTAGAGCTCAGTTTGAGTAATGAGGTAGTAATATAAAGATGAAATGAGATCAAGAAACCAATGAGCAATGTCAACCCAAAGAAAAACATCATTAAAATTTCAAGAAGAAAATGTGATGCTAAGTACAGTTAACACCTCAACAATTTTTAATCATTAATGCCTTAGTATTAACTTGCTGTATTAGAAGCCAGACTATAATTAAAACCTGAAATCCTCACTTTCTCTGGATTTAAAAAACTGGAATTAAGAAATTGAATGAGGTCACATCAGAAAAGCCTAGAGGACAGCTGAGATCTTTGATTTAATGCTTATTGCTAACCAAAATTCAGATTGGTATTAAGAAACTTAATGAAGGGAATAAGAGAAGCATAAGTGCACCTACGGGACAGTTGATATCTTTGATTTGATGCTTATTGTTTACCGAAGTTCAGACACTAGACTGCCAAAAAGAGAAATCCCACCCTTCCTGCATTGGTGTTTTTCTTTGGGTTGACATTGCTCAAATCCAACTTATCTTTCTTCAGGTTCTCCTACCTCTTCCTGCACCCAAGGGATATAATTAGCAATAAAGACATAAGCAACCAATCAAACTAAAAAAATGTTGCAACCCTAAAGAGAGGTCTTCTTAGTGATGCCTCCTGTTTTTCCATTTATCAAATGCTTAAGTTCCTGAAAACATTTCTTTTCATATTCTCTTATCTCTTTTAAGATAAAACCAATCTATGAAAGAATTGCTAGAGGGGGAAAAAACAGTAAACTTTGATAAAATGTTAGTCTAAGCTCAGAACAGAATAGATAAGATCATCAAATCTCCCAAACACTTTTTAGACAATTCAACTTAAAGACATAAAGAAGGGGGGAAGACAGAAATTTAGGAAACAAGTATGTTATCATTTAGCCCGAACTCTAATCTTCTTCTTTATGACACATAGCAGGTTGGCTTCTTAGCTGTTCAGTGGAAGTGTGTAACTTTGCAAGTCGAAACTTATGGTGAACAAAGGCATTGGAATAAAATGTCAATGCTTCAATCCCACCCCTCACACCCAAAACGTGAATAAATAAACAATCGCGCACACAAATAATAAAACAGTGATACGTTTAGTGTTTGTTAGACCTTGGTGAAGTACTGCAAACCTCACCAATGTGAACAGCTGATAACAACTAATGTTTTGAACAAAATATCAGAAAAAATAAAATTGACAACCAGGTTATTCAATGAACTGAATGAGGTGTCTAGGATTCTAGTTGATATGCTTATTGCCAGCAGGGGCAGAGCCTCCTTAAGGAATGCCCCCCCAAAATTTTTAAAAGTTTTTTCATAGTATATAAAATTTTTCCATATGCCTAACTCAATTTTCAAATTCTTTTCTTTATTTTTTTCTTTCAATTTATATTATTATTTTTAATTTTATTTTTGTTTATTTATTTATTCTTATTCTATTTACTCATATGCTCTAAATCTTTATAAATTTTCTTCCACAAATTTTTACGAACCATCAATCGTATTCTTTTTCTATCCTTTTTATTATGTTATATGCAAGTTCTATTTTATACTTATCATGTTCTTTTTTCTGTTATGTGGATTTTATTTTCAATGATTTTAATATTTAAAAATTAATTAATTATTATGTAATTTTCAAATATAAGTTGCAGTGTTGCACTATTACTTAGAATTTCATCAATGTATCATTTTTTATTCAAAATAACCAATACATTTTGACAAATATGTTGCAAACTTTAAATATCAAGGAGATACATGCAAATTGACAACATAAAATGTTTGCATTTCTTTCAATACAATTTTATTTATTATGTACATTTTTAATGACCCTTAAAATAATTTTTTTATTTAATAACTATTTTATTTCTCAAACCATTTGATAAAATTAGAGTCATTATGGTCAGCAAATTGCTAGTTAAGCATAGCAAATAAATTCTAACTTAATATGTTACGCCTATCAAATTTTAAAAAAAAAAGAATAAAAGTGAGCCTATTAATCCAAATTCACTAAGTTTTCTAAACTTATCACAACATATTATATCTTAACAGTCCAACTCAATTGCATATCATAACATATTATATTTCGATAGTTCAACCTAATAACCCAATACATTAATTAGCAATTTAAGAGGTAAACAGAAAATAAAAGGAAAGCTTTCTCTACCCATTTTGTATAGAACACACAAAGAAAAGATGCAATTTATTTGATTTTGAAAAATTATTCTCTTCCATTCTTGAGCAAAGAGAGCAAGAGAAATTCCTTTTATAGTTTCATTCAGTCATATATATATATGAAACCATCATTACCGTTAATGTGAATTTTTTCATATATCTAATATCTTGTGAATTTTATTTAATTTTTTAGATGAGTGAGAATTGAATTATACATAAAGTTCTCTTTGACTGTTTGGTATCTTATTCTATTTGGCCCCTCTTTAAAAATGCTCTAGCTCTGCCCCTGTTGCCTTAGGCTCCCACCCCACCACCCAAAAGAGAGAGAGAGAATTAATGAAAAGAATCCAAGCTTTTTCCCCGTTGAACCAACTTTGTCTATTTAGTAAATAAATGTTTTATTTGAACTAGAAACACGAAGTAATATTAAGCACAATAAAACCACTAAAAACCAAATACAGACAATATTACAACAGATTCGCCCTATATGTATTTCACATTTACTAATTTCAAATAAAATCTATCAACTAAAAGTAAGATCAGTGATTCGCCCATAAATTAAAAGTGTAATAACAGCTATACAAAAACATCCCTCTGCAGTTATTCACTTTAGATAGACACCTGTTAATTTTCATAAGCTATAATATATATTCCTTAACCATACTTATCCTATGCTCTGAAAAATGACAAAAAGGGGATCAGTCCAAATTACAGCTTACCAAAAACTCTCTTCAGCATGTTCACATAGTTTTGCCATAGTTGCAAGAAAAATATTAAAAAAATAAAAAAAAAAACTTATTTTGTTTAATCATTACATACAAATTCATAGAGAGAGATGGATAAAAGCTGAAAGATAGCTTCAATATTGGGATTGAAAACCTGAAAGCAAATTAGGGATATGCATTTTTCTACCAGTAAAACCCAAATCTTGGCAGAGAAATTTTGTAAATGTTAAAATGAAATAAGCATATTATCTTTATATAGATAATAACAAGATTCAGAAGAAAACAAAAGAACCCAAAAGGCAGAAAGATGAAAGAAAGGAAGGGTAAAAACTAGAATACCTGAAAGCTGAGAGAGAAACGGGTTTATGATAGAAGGTTTGAAGAAGGACTAAGTGAAGCAGCGGCCATCACTGTTGTCTGAAAATCACTCCCTTCTTAACCTCAAAGTAATTTCTCTCTTTGGGGTTTCAATTTTAAAACAAAATAACAAAAGGGTTTTCGAATTTTGAATCCTTTATTTTATTTTAGAGTGATAAAATGACTTTCACAAATCTCTCTATGTTCAATCTCTGACTCCTCTCTCTGCAAATATATGCTGATTATATTCCCATACTACCCTTTGGTTTTAACGTTATTTACTTCCTTTTAACTGAAGAAGTACCTAATTTGTCAGATCAAGTGTTTTTCCTGCTAAGTGTGGTTTCTGATGGGAAGCAAATAACAAAGAATTGGCGGTGATCTGTTGTCTTGATGATGGAAAATAAGGATCAGATCAACTGTGCAAACGGTGTGCCTCATTGAATAGAACATACCCGTGAAGTAGAGTAACAAAATGTGATAGTGGTTGACATTTGGCTTATTATATAACTACCTCTTTTAAGACAGGACTTGTCTGAAAAGGAAGAAATAAATAAAAAAAATGTTAGATTTTCACAAGCATTTACTACTTCCGTTTACATTTGTTTTCGGTGTGAGTACGACTCCTGTTTTGACTGATCACTCGAAAAATCTTCAACAGGATGCCCTCTCATTTGTAATGTTTTTTTATTTTTATTTTTTTTAAACATTTTAATTTATAACATTTCTATGCTGATTACTTAAATTAAAAATACTGGACAAAAAGAAGAAATAATTAAAAAATAGAAAATTTTCACACTTTTCACTTTTAGTGTTATGTATACATATGTATATATAATTTTGGATTACAAGTGATTTTGGATTTTAAAAAATACAATTTTTTATCAAATGTTATATATTTGATTTTTTTAAAAATTATTCTAATTGTGATTTTTAAAAGAAATTATCTAAAAGTAAGGAAAAATGAAGAAGAAAAAATTAAAAAAAAAAACAAAATTTTCATTTTTTTCATTTTTTATGATCTTTTTCTTCCTCTTTATCTCTCTCTTTCTTTTACTAATGACCCAAGATATTTTTACTCAATGTACAAAAAAAATGAAAATGAAATTGACAAAAAATTTTCTTAAGTTATAAAAAAAAAGAATGAAGGAAATGTGGGAAAATGAGAAAAAGGTCCAAAACCCTTTATTTTCATTTTCTTTTATTTCTTTTTATCTTCTTTTCCTTTTTATTTATGGGAAAATGATAAAAAGGTCCAAAATAATTTTGAGCTTCATGCACAAGTTCTTTTAATAAAGCCAAACACCTTGTTATAGCTTTTTCACTAGAGAATCTCTTTTAAACTTAAGGCAAACACTTGGGAAATTAGTTATAAACTTCAAATTGGAGTTTTAAATTAAATTATCTATTTATAACATGCTTAAAAAGTGTAAAGAAACATATTTAGGTAGAAGAAAATCAGATAATTGGATGTTAGCTTTTTTTTAGCCATTTCTTTTGATGCATATAAGTAATCAAAACTTTATATTTCATGAAACCCTCCCCTCTACTAAAGGACAAGAATGTTGGCCTCAAGCAACATATTTCAAAGTCTTAATGATCTCGTATTCTTAAAGAGGATCCAATCAAGATGACTAAGGAACTCCCAAAGGAAATCTTTGTCCAAGAAAGGAGCCCTCATGCTTTCAAGGATGTGTTTTTGCAAAGCAATACTAGAACTAATGTGTTATGGGAAGATACACTAAATGTATGGAGGGGCTAGACATGAAGTTGATGTGATAAGAAAAGGATGAAGATATGTAGACAAACCTAATGATTTCTAAGGAAGACTTTAAAAGGCATGTGAACCTTCAAGTAAAACCTTAATAATTCTAGGAAAAACTTAAGATTTAATTTTTTGGTGATCGAGGAATAAAAGAATAATTTTATTTTGTCGACTTAGGAAATGTTTTTTATATTGTGAAAATGTCTAATCTCAAGATCTTAACTAAAGGTCTTGAATGGTAAGGAGAATATTACCTTACAGTTCACAAATGACAACCCTTATTTAAGTTTTTTTTAAGTCTTTCTTTTATTGTTGTTTAAGAGCTAGATTATGATTTAAATGAATATAATTGGAATCACATACTCTTAGTATGTTTGAATGGCCATTGTGTGGCTTAAATGTTCAACGTATCATGAATGCATCATCACCATGACTCACATGTTCATAACATGTTTTGAATATCAACATCATCTTGGGTTACATGTCCCTAACATGTTTTCTTTTGTGTCATGCCACGTTTTAATAGGTTACATGTCCCTAACATGTTTTAAACTTACGTGTCTCACCACGTTTTGAAACCACGTGCCTTGCAACATTTTGAGCTTACGTGCCTCACCACATTTTGGATGTTTTGGATCACATGTCAAAAACATGTTTTGGGAACATTATTAAAAGAGCATGTCACATATTGCATAATTCATAAAGTATGACATGTGAATATCATAACCTTATTGTTTAATATGGATTGTTTGGATAATGCTACATGTGTTGTGTAAATGATTTGAGGATCTAGTGTTGAACATGTATTTGGTTAAATGATGATTCGAACTAACTTAAGAAGTCAAGGGTTGAATTC
Source organism: Theobroma cacao (assembly GCF_000208745.1). Classification (NCBI taxonomy): domain Eukaryota; kingdom Viridiplantae; phylum Streptophyta; class Magnoliopsida; order Malvales; family Malvaceae; genus Theobroma; species Theobroma cacao. The sequence goes on along the minus strand of NC_030856.1, from coordinate 13,867,663 downwards.
TTTTTTGAAATTTGCTTAAGCAAAGTTGGAAAATGGGCTATAGTTGATAACGTATCGTTACTTGTGTAACAAAATGCTTAGGAGAAGCATTCTGGATGAAAAATCTTGATACCTCTTCCCAAGTATAGAAACCTTGAAGACGTAAAGCAGTTTACCCAAAAGTCTCGATAACTTGGGTAAAGGTATCGATACTTAGCTATAGATTTGATGATTTTCACCCTATTTGAAAGGTTTCAAGCTTAATTAATAATAGTTTATCTCTTCTAACATTTAAGAGGTTTTTGTTGGACTTAGTGGTGTCCTAAGGAATAAAATGTGTGGTTGATTGAGCATGGATTTGAGGAAATGTGAATATCTAATTAAATGATTTTTGAAAATACTACTTCATTTCATATGTTCCCCCTCCCTGTTTTTGCTCATTGAGATTTTATATCTTACCACTTATAAATTCTATTTTGTTTCAAATCGAAAGACATTTGATTAGCACCATTAGAGAGTCATCTTTCGATCCCCTTAGTAGATGGTCATCAAGGCTCCCATTTGGTTAAGGTTTCCCACCTTGTGTAAATCCGATGGTCGAGTCTTCTACTGTTAAATGTTATACTTGATATAGTTTTTGGTATTAGCCACTATATGGCTTAGGATTTTGATTATCTTATAACTACAAATTTATATTGTCAGTTAAGTATAATCAAGTTGGATTGTTTTGAATATTAAATGTTATCAATTGGATATTGGATAAATTATAATATATGCATGTACATGATGAGATATGTCTCTCATGTTTTGATTATGTGGTATGATGAATGATTCATTTAGAGGCTTGTTTGGGTTTAGTGGACTATATCGTGTGGATCCTTATGTTGATCATGGTCTTAAAATACTTAGATTGTGGGATTTATGAGTAATAGAAAGGAGTAACATCATGCTTAGAATCAAAAAAATTGGTCCTAATGAAAGGTAATGAGTTAACAGTGACAACCATCGAACTCAGTTTATTGAAACTCAAAAGAGTTAGGAAAAGGCCATAGAAACACCTTTTTAACTTTGTATGATGGTCCAAAATGGAAAGTCCAATTCTAATAGGATAATGGTGTAACGACAAGGAAAGGCCTAAAAACCATAGTAGGTTGAGATTTACCATTCTTGAAATAGAATTAGAGATAGATAACATTATTGACAACAAGAATGGATGCCCAAACCTTTTAAGTAGTCAACCTTAAACAACCTTCAAGTTTCCTAATCCTTTTTAGCAATTGAAAGGGAAATCCAAAGCCAATGCCTTATAAGAGATCAAAAACAATCTTAGAGCCAAGCGTATTAAGCTGTTTGGGCCTTTTTGTCTATCTTCAGGTGTCACGGCTTACGATTCAACATGTTAGAGGAAGTCAGACTTGCCCATCAAGTGCGCGAGTGAAGTGGTAGAACCCTTGGGAATCCTTATCCTATTGAGCCCAAAAGATAGAGGAATAACTCCCTTTAATGCCAAGGTATACAAACAATCTTCTTGGGGGGCATGGTAGCATGTGACACATAGACAAGCTAGTCCACGTGAAATGAAACTACCTACATCGAGCCAACTCACAATCCTGCATGCAACATCAACATGCAGACTAGGCAACCTTATAGTTAACAACCAATGAAAAGGCAGAACTGCCACATTATTGTGCGGGAGCCTTCTGCTCTATATTGAATCTTTATAGTTGTAAAAAATAACCTCCCACCCATTAAAAAGAACAAGTTTCCCTTAGGCTCTAAAATAGTTTATAAGTGTAAGGGTAACTATTTGAAGGAATTTTATATATAAAATAACCCCTTTTAACTCATTGTATAATTGATGGTTGAATGCTAATAAAAGCTTACTCTCAAATCTCTCTTCTCACACACCTTTACTTTATTTTGCATACTTTGCTTGCGTATGTGCTTGATAGCTTGTAGCCTTGTGTGATTGTTTGCTCACATTTCATATTACATATTGTGTTGCTTGTAAAAGTGGAAACTTTTACATGGTTTCGGTAGTTCTAGGCTAACTTAAGGTTGGGTTCAATTTACAAAAGGGTTTAAGTTGCATGTCAAGGGTCTGCAGAACCACCACATGACAATTGATATCATATCAGTTTGTGATATAAGAGGTAAGCCAGTTCGCAAGCTGAAACAATATGCAATCAAAGTAGAGTTATGGCTAACAAGTCTAATGAGCCCAGAGTTATGCTTGAGGTAAGGGAAACTAAGGGTGCTAATAAAAAGTCTAAGTCCAACTTGTGGGATCTTGTGGCTACCTTCGATGGGAAATTATCCAAAGTGGAATTGGCAGTCGATGAAATAAAAGATAAGTTGGATGTGCATGAAAAGCACATGAAAAAGCTTAACTTGAAAGCTGATGAGCACAATAGTGAGGTCCAAGAGATGGTAAAAGAGGCCTTTAAAATGGTGATGGAGAAATAGTCTCAAGTAAAGAGCCTTATGGAATCCCTAAAGTGTGTGTTGGAGGAATTAAGGGTGAAAGTCTATTCCTCATGTTAGCCTTGAATTACATCATGTTTTGATTTGACAAAAATTACATGATATCTTGAGTTTAATATCAAGCATTTGAAATTGTCTCAATCATATTTTTCGTCCCTTAAAGTTACATAATTATTTGAAAAGTCATGCATCATTATAAAATATCACAAAAACTTTCAAACAATGAATATTCAGCTAAGAAATGAAGAGCGTACATGCCTTGAATTATTATTTGATTATAGGAACAAGGCAAGGAAAAAATAACTAAAGGGAGTCAAGGAATCCTCAAGACATAAGTCAAGAGTCGACCCTAGAGAAGCTCAAGTTGATCTAAAGGCAAAATGAGTGGAAAACTTGAAAAATACAAAGTCATAGTCAACCTTGGCATGTCTATAATCGAACTAGAAGTAGAAAACTCTAAAAATGGAAGAATTACACAAACATTATCGACCTTGTGTCACGTGGTGGTTCTTCAGACCACCCAATCGTACGGCCTTGGACCCACCTTTAGCTTGGTTTCGAGATCCAAGTCAACCTAAGGTATGCCCATTAGCCAATCTTCAAGGCCACAAGGACCTATAAGCACACAATATGTAGTATGAAATGCAAGTAGACACACACAATCACAAGGCCTCAAGCTAGCAAGCACACAACACACACCCAAGCACAAACCCTTAAGCCAACAAATAAGCACATAGCAGAAGATTGAAAAAAAAGTAAAGAAGAGTATGCTGGAGAGAATTTAAGAGTGGAGAATTTGTAATAGAAGAGTCAATAGTTGTAAAAAATGAATTACAAGAGATATTTACAGCCAAAAGTCTCTTTAAGATTCAAAAATGCTATACAAGATAGTTTTGGGAGGGATTTTCCCTTTCTAGTTCAAATATAAGCAATTCAGCCCATTATAGGTGTTACAATGGTGTTTCAGCTCTACACCTAGGTAGTCTAGTGCATTTGGCCCTCCCATAAGTAATTTGGTACGTTTGACCCATCCACAAATAGTCTACCTCGACGCTGTGCAAGCTGGCTTGATAGTGTATGGGTTGGCTTGATGGTGCACGGGTTGGCTTGCTCACTATTTCGTTACTACCTCAACCATGTGTGGGTCAACTCAATGGTGTGTAGGCTGGCTCACCTAAGCGCTAATTCTGTGCAGCTTTCTTGTACAGCTTGCTCATGCACCATGCTACCAGACGAGGGTTCTCTCTCAACAATACTCCCTCACAAGTCGATTTTTTGAGACACCCCAAGGCCCACTCTAGCACCGTGAACTACTGTCCTTAACACCCTCCCCCACTTAAGCTGGTAGTGCCCTCGCTGTCGTGTGAAAGAAATCGATCTGATCTTGGAACTACCATAAGTCTTCCACAGGCTCTCAATTAGCTTCACTCTTAGGCAACCCCTTCCACTTTATAAGGTACTGATGTTAGGACATGTGGTGCTATCATCTGAGTACCCTATCAGCCAACACCTCTTCCACTTCTTTATCATATGCTGCCTTGACACTCAATAGAGCCTTACAGCTCACCCCTTTGCTAGGGTCTCCCTCATCACCACGGTAGGGTTTCACATGATAATGTGAAATATCGAGTGTACTTTTAGCTTAGGCGGCATGTCCAATTTGTAAGCCACCTTGTCTACCCTTTTAACCATTTGATATGGCCCCTCATACCTTCGAAAAAAGCCTTTGTGTAGGCCTTTGTTCTTTAAAACAAAATGCAATATGGGAAGAGGATAAGCTAAAGAGTTAGAGCTTTTGCATAAATAGTACATTTATATAACCATGCACGTATGATCTTTTAAAATACATATAATGAACTTGTAAGAAAATAGTCATGCTTTTAAACAAGTTTCATAAATTCCTTGGAAATTGTTAGGATAAGCATTGTAGCCAATTGGGACTAGTTAAAGCTTGATTCCAATCATGCAACAGTATCATTCATGTTGAATGTTTAGAGGTTTTCCTTTATTAATAAGACATCAATTGTGTCTTTATGACTCACATGTTAGTTTTTTCTAATTCTTTATTACAGATCAGTGATAGCTATTGTGCACCCATGTCATGGAAACATGGTCTGTTCTTTTTTCGGTAGGTGACATAGCAACCTTCTTAAAACTTAAGGACTTGGGTCATGTTTCACTTGTTGAGTCAATCTTTAAATTTCCATTTATAAATGTTTGTTTATGGATAACTGTTAAGCCATTGAATGGAAAGATTTTTTTCATAATGTTATGTAAATGCTATGAATGATGGACGGAGGCCTTAGGAGCACCCAAATTTTCAAAATTTATGTGAAATGTACTAGTTACAATTACTATGCATGAAAGTGTTTAGACCTTTTATGTTGAAAAGTCCATAATTGTGTGACTCACCTATGTATGGATGTTTACGATCGTATGACTTGTTATGCATGTATGATGATAACGATGGCAAATGAGCCAAATATGATTAATTGATGATAAAATTATGAAAGAGGCTTACTAAAGTCTAATGGGCTATACCCATGTAAGTCCTAATGTTGGTCATGATTCCTCTAGAAAATAAGATGTGACATGTTCATGAAGCATGTGTTGAAATATTAGAAAGTTCCAAGAATCATCAATCAACGATAGAGATGATCAATTTACAAATAGATTCTAGATTTGACTGTTCAAGCTACTAAGGTTTAAGTTGTGTTTCTCTACTAGCTTTCATCTACATATAGAGAAAATGAATGCGATGTGTTAGCCTTGAGTTACATTATGTTTTGATTTGACAAAAATTGAATATTTTCTTGAACTTAATGTCAAGCATTTAAAATTGTCTCAAATACATTTTAAATCCCCTCAAAGTACATATTCATTTAAAAAGCCATGCATCATTGAAAACATCTTAAAAGCTTTCAAACAATGCATATTCAACTAAGAAAACAAGAACAAACATGCCTTGAAATGTCATTTGAATGTAGGAAAAAGGCAAGGAACAAATAGCTAAAAAGAAGAGCCAAAAAGCTAAGGAAACCTTGAGACACAAGTCAAGAGTTGATTCTAGAGAAGCTCGAGTCCTTCCAAAGGCAAAAAAAGTGCAAAACTTGAAGAATATAAAGCCATAGTCGACCTTGAAGTGTCTTTAGTCAACCTTGTTCTAGAAAGCTCAAGAAAATCAAGTTTTGAATAGGCATAGTTAACCCAAGCCCAAGTATAGTCGATCCTGACAAGTCAAAAGCATGAAGAAGTTGACTTTACACAGACAAAGTCGACTACAGAGGAGGCATAATTGACTATAACAACTCAAATTTGCAAAAACATGCTTTCGGGAGATGGATCAAATAGAGGAAGGTTATACTTGACTATGGAGCCCTAATTTGGGAAATTTGAAAAACATAGTCGACCTTAGGAATGTTGCAATCGCTCAAGCTTCAGCAACGATCATATGTGATTAAAACTTATGTCTAACTGCTCCAAACTTCACCCTATCTATAAATAGCCACATTTGAGCCATTTGGTAGTAAAAGAAGACTTGAACCAAAGCTTCAAACCTTAAAGAAACCTCCCAAAGCTTATCCTCACTCTCTAGCTTCATTGTAGTCTTCCACCAAGATTACAAAGTTAAATACTTGCTTCATTTAAACTGATATTTCTTTTTTCACTAAACCTAAGCTAAAATCTCTAGCATCCAACCTTTGTAGAGGTATTCTTGCTATACTTTATGCTTATCTTGTAAAGGTTCTAACTTAACCTTGAAAAGCTATTTGTGGGTTTGAGGTTGAGCCTTTGAAAAACTATTACTATAAAGGCTATAGCTTAGTCTCGTAAAAAAGTAGTTGTAAAGGTAACCGCTTGATTTCATTAAAAAACAAGAATCCCTTTATGGATTGTGTAAGGGTTATTGCTTGATCTTGTAAAAGGTCGGTGTAAGAGTTATCGATTAATCTCGTTAAAAAACAAGAATCCTCTTAGTGGATTAAAACTACCTTGGTTGTCAAAAAAAGGTGAATATAGGCATCGAAAAAGCAGAACCACTATCAAATTCTTGTCTCTTTTTTAATTTTCTACATTATAATTTATTGCTTGCATCGGCCTTAGGAAAATAGTTTTATATTTATTTATTGTTTTACACTTAGGAAAATATTTTCAAGTTTGTTTTTTATAGCTAGCATTCAACTTAGGAAAATATTTTATTTGGTATATTGTTGCTAGTGCAAAAGTCTCAATATGCAATATATCAAGAGAGAGGTGAATTAATATATTAAAAATTTCTTTGAAAATCCAAGTGTAAAAATTAAAACCATTTCACCTAAAAATATTTCCTAATATCAAAAGTAAATTTTCTATAATAGATCACTAGGTATAAAAATAATGAGTCAAGATAAAATATTTTTCTAGAAATAAATGCTAGCTATGAAAGATAAAGAAAAATATTTTTCTAAGAGAAAAACAATAAATCAAAATAAATCTATTTTCCTAAGGCAAGTATGAATAATAAATAATAATGCAAAAACTAAAAAGAAACACAAGCAATTTATAGTGCTTCAGCTTTTTGATGCCTACATCCACTCCTTTGGCAACCAAGGAATTTCAATCCACTATTAAAGATAATGATGACCCTTTCACAATCCATAATAGAATTGTTGCATTTTCATGGGATCAAGCAGTAACCTTTACAATCCACAACAAGATTCTTGCTTTTTACGGGATCACGTGGTAACCCATACAATCCACAAAGGGTTCTTGCTTTTTAATAAGAAGCGATAACCTTTACAAGATAGCTTTCCAAGGTTAAGTTGGAACCTTTACAATGGAGTACAATACAAAGGTTGGGTGCTAAGACTTTAAGCTTGTTTATAGTGAGAAAAGAAATTTCAGCTTGATTAAAACAAGAATTCAACTTTAAAAGCTTGATGGAAGACTAAAAGGATGCTAAAAAGTGAATATGAGCTTGTGTGTAGTCTTTCTAAGGTTTGAAGCTTTGGTTCAGGTCTTTTCTTCTTTTTAAAATGGTTTAAATGTGTCTATTTATAACTAGAACATGATTTAGAGCCCTTAGACACAAGTTTAAATCAAATCTGGCCATTGTTGAAGCTTAAGGATTGACTACAATGCTTCTAGAGTTGACTATGTTCTTTAAATTTTCTCAATTAGATTTTCCATAGTCGAGAATAAAAGTTCTCTAGTCTATCCTCTTCCAGAAAGCTTGTATTTTTTAAGTTTTTCTTGGTGTGGTCAACTAGCACTAACTCAAGGTCGACCGTGGCTTTATAAAAACTTGGATTTCACGTGTTTACTTCCTTAGGGTCAACTATGGTTTTTTTCTACAATAGTCTAGCCTATTTTGACATGATTTTGACCTTGATCTGATTTGAACTAGGCAAAGTAGTAAATATGAAAGTTGTAGCTCTATCTCTTAGATTTCCAATGATTTAGGAATCAAGTCAATTGGACTTCTGTAGTGAGAGTTATGCTTGAAATACCACAACATGTACAAAAAAGGCATTTAACCATACTTGCATGATTTATCGCCATAGGATCGACTTGCCTTACTCTAAGATCAATTGGAGCTTTGTTTCTTCAAGATTCTTTGACATCTTGACATTTAACTTTAGCTACTTCTTTCTTTTTCCTTATGATCAAATGTTAAGTTGAGACTTGAAAGTGAACTTCATGGCTTGAAATAATCTTGGTGTTGTGTAGATCAATGAACTTCTCATCTTGTGCACCTATCTTGAAACTTGGACATCTCAAGAGTGAACATTAGAAAAATCATGAAACCTTGCTCAAGAAAGTTTAACATTTATACAATTAAGTCATTCAAGCTTAGACATTTATGAATTGAGTGTGTGAAATTTCAATATCATCAAGAATTCACACAATTAAAATAATCAAGCTTGCAATCATATAAGAACAAATGTATGAAAGTTTAAACCATTTCAAGAGCTTGTCAAAGATCACTTAACTAATGCAAACGCAAATTTGAGTCATTTTGTAATAATCAAAATTATTATGCTTCGTAATTTTTTGTTGAAAACTCATTTTTAATATTAGAAAATATTTTTGGGTGTAAAAATGTTGATTTTTATACTTGGATTTTCAAAAGAATTTTTAAATACCAATTCACCTCCTTTTTGGTATATTTTCCTTTGAGACTTCTACACTAATAATTGGTATTAAATCTTGGTCTTAAATTAATTTTTAGGCCTAACCGCCTTTGAGAGATCTTTTGTAGAAGCTCAAATTAACAAAAATGGAGGTTACAACAACCATGCTTGGTGAAAGGCAATCGATCCAAAGGCCACCCATTTTTGTAGGTACAAACTATCCTTAGTAGAAAAAGAGAATGGAAATGTTTATTCAATCTATACATTTGGATGTAAGGAGTGTAAATGTATGGAGTGTAATACTAGATGGTCTTCATGCACTTTATAAAGAAGTAGATAGCAAGATAGTGATCAAAACTAAAAATGAGTGGAATGATAAAGATAAAAAATTTATTTAAATCAATTACAAGGCATATAATACCCTTTTTTGTGCCATGGGAGTTAGTGAGTTTAATAAGGTGTCAATGTGTGAAAATGCCAAGCAAATTTAGGAAACCTTAAAAACCATATATGAAGGCACCAACCAAGTCAAAGAATCCAAAATTGGATTGCTTACATATGACTATGAACTCTTTATAATGAAAGAAGGTGAGTCTATTAATGAATGTTTGAAAAATTCACAAATATTGTTGGTGGCCTAAAAGCCTTAGGAAAGGATTTTCCCAATGCACAACTTGTGAAGAAGATCATTTATAACTTACCAAAATCTTGGAGACCCAAAGTCATAGCTATTAAAGAGGCTAAGAATATATATGATTTTAAGCTAGAAAAGCTCATTAGTTTCCTTATCACTTATGAGATAACACTTAAACATGAGAGTAAGGGCGAAAAACTAAAGAAAGAATAGGCCAAACAAAAGAGTTTAGTCCTTAAATCTTTAGTCGAAGAGGATAAGATAAACATCAAAAGTAAGATTGAAAATGAAAGAGATTTGGTTATGTTAGCAAGAAAATTTAATAAGTTCATAAAGAATAACTCTAGAGCTATAAGACCTATAAATAAGGATATGCCTAAGAAAGTGTGTCCAAGTGACCATTTAACATGTTTTTATTGTTAAAAGCCCGAACATACCTAGCATGAATGCTCTAAGATAAAAAGGATTCCATGAAACTTCAAGAAGAGAAGAATGATGGCAACATGGAGTGATAATGATAATTCACAAGATGAAGAGGATGATAAGATTGCAAATCTTTGTTTCATGGCACTTGATGATTATAAGGTATATTTTTTTCCTCATAATCTTGATTCCTATGCTCACAATGAAAATGATTACACTTTTGATGAATCGTAAGATGCTTATAATGATCTTATGTTTGAATTTGAACAGAGAATTTTAAAATATAATGAAATCATAAGAAAACTTAAAGTTGAGAATGAAAACCTAGGTAAGGCTAGGATTGAACTAGAAAACAATATGAAAGCTATGCAAAATGAAATTAACTTGTTGAAAAAGAAAGACAATGACTTCATGATACACACTTTAAGTTCAAGATAGTGAACAAAAATTGAATAACATGTTTGTGTTACAAAAAGCCTTATTCAACAAGGAAAGGTTAGGCTATAATTTTACACAAAAAGAAACCCATCTTAAAAACTTCTTTGTTAAAGAAAATGAAATATATGATGCCTTTTCTAGATGCACTTCATGCCTCTAATTTGGAACTCCATTCTATCCTATTCTTATAGAACTGTTACATAAAGTGATAAAATAGGTAGATAGTATGGGTTCCCAAGGGAACTAAACCTTCACAAGGTAAGATATAGTAGAAATTAATGTCGTTAAAAAGGCAACGAAGGTCACTAACCATAAAGGACCCAAGAAAATTTGGGTTTAAAAAACCAAGGTTTAACTTCTTTTTTTGTAAGAAGAACATACATGGTCAAAGTCAATAGCACAAGAAAGAGGTCAATTAAATCATTCATTTGTAATGAATATCTTTGAGGTATGGCATGTGCAACATTGATTATCAATTCTCATATACTTCATTTGACACATGTTTGATGAAATTGAGAAATATGCTTGCCAAGGATACTTAATGATGAAATACTCTTGTTGAAGAAATTTGCTTTTGAACTGTCATTAGAAAATTATTGCAAAATGATTGATTAATAATGTGTGTGAACAATGTACGATTAAATTGACAATTAATGCTTGATGATATTTTGGACATACATTAGAACTAATGTGCATATATTCTTGAAACTATTAGTATTTGAAGCATATATTGATTATTTATTTAAATACTCATTTCTTATTAGGTCCTTGAATATATGAGTATGAGATTGACATATTGAACATTCTATTTATATACTCATTTATCATATGATTATTATTTATTCTCATGTTTATCACGTGTTACATTTAAAAAAAAAATAAAATTATGTTTTAATGCGATTAACCACTTAGCTCCTCCTCCTTGTTGGAAGTAATTTAATGAATGATGATTGACATGGCCTTAAGAAATCTTGACACCTAAAGCTCTTGCTTTGATAGCTTTACCTTAAAGCCAATTCTGATGGTGGGAACTTGTCACCCATGTTATTTTTGTTTAATTTGCTTGGGTGCTTGCCCCTTTTGAATAAAAAAAATGAAAACTTATTTTTTTTTAATAATTTGTCTCATACCATTTATGTTGCTTCATATGTGCTTTTCATTATTTATATGAGTCTTGTTTTTTCTATCGAAAGAAAGAAAATCGATCTTTATATTGCAAGAATTAAGAGCTAAAAGTCCAACTTTGTTTTGCCACCAACAAAAGCAAACATTGGAATCCATCACAATTGCATTCAATTGGATCACATACTTCGCACCTCATACTCTTTTCTTTCACATAAAGACCTTGAGAAGTTACAACCACCTTCAAACCTAAGCAACAAAGTAATAAAGATGCATTGAAAATGGTGACAGCATTGACCTTCTTACATTTATTTATTTATTAGGTACAATAATATAATTAATTTTAATGTAATCAATCAAGGAATCTTGTTCTACTTAATTTTTGCTCGTCCGATTTCTTGTTATCTCATAGTTTCACATTAATTAATGGTTAGATTTATTAGTAGCTCAAGAATTTGGGTATGGACGGTCAAGGAGTCAAGGTGGCAATTTTTGTTTTTATTTAATTAATACTTATTATTATTATGTTTTAAACTTACAATCCAAAGAAAAGTAAGCTTTGGCTTCATGTCGGTTCCCATCGCTCTCTTTCAATGATTTGGTTTCTCCTTTTATCTTGTGGACAAAGGCAAGACAGACGGTGAGGCGAGGGCATACGTGCTAGTGGAGATATGAGACGTCAACTTCGTTTGCATTGATTGTAATTAATATTAATTTTTCACATTAATGAATCAAAAATTAAAATTGACAAGTTACCCAACTTATTAAATTGATTAGAACTTGATTTGATAAGTTTGGTTTATTGTGAGTTTGTGGCCCACCACTCATACAGATATCAATTATATAACTGCTCAAGGTTAAATTTCGTAACAGTTACCCTTAAGTAGAAAATTTGACTATTTCTTTTGACCGGTAACACTTCTTTACTTATATGCTCATGTGACATTATCTAGAAGTTATTTAAGAACTTTTTATGTAAAATTAAAGATTAGATATATAAAATTGAACAATTTGAATATATTTTAATTTTTATTTAAATATGTATTTTAATTAAAAATTATGATAATATTTGAATCCTTCACTAACTATCCACTAATTATTGTCTACAATTTTTTTAAAAATTAATTTTATACTAATTGAAGTCTATTGATTTTCAATTTTATTACTTTTTACTAAAAAATCTCAAATTTCATTACTTTTCTTCAAATCTTACCTAGTAATAAGTGAAAAGGTAAATGACTCAAAAGCAATTGGTTGCACTTCATTCATGGTTCTAGGAGTATAATCTCATTCAATCTAAATCTAGAATTTCCTATATTATTTTAACTCGTTCTTTTGGGTGAAAGCTTTGTAGTTTTTCATTTTCCTATATAACCTCAGAATGGTTGAATTATGATTGATTATTAATAAAATATTCAATACTACAATACAATTAAAATTAGCAATAATTAAGTAGTGTTAAGGTATTAATATTAAGGTATTTCATTATAACATAAATTTAATTAAGTAATAATTCTAAGTACTACAATACAAATAAAATTAGTAAATAATATTACTAACTTCTTATGTTATACTAATAATAATCTTATTAATTTATTTAATTAAAGTATAAAATTTTATAATATTAGACTACATAACTTTAAATTCTAAAAAATTATATAATATTTACTATTATAAAACTATAAAATTATTAAATCTTTAATAAATATTAAGTCCTTAATAATATTCATAAAAAATATTAACTTATATAATATTAATAAAGATTATATCAAATTAATAAATAATGTTAAATATTTTTTTAAAAGAATACGAAAGAGGTAAGGGACATCATCTCTCAACCTCCATGGAATTTACTAATCAATCTCATCATGATTAATTACATGAAATGAAAGGCCCAAGGAATAGTGGGGAAAGCAGTTCAAAGGTGATTGAAAAAATTGCAACTTATGCATAAATTCAAAGTGTTAGTAATTCTGGAGCCCATGGTTGATCATTTGAAGATTCATTATTTTTTACATTGTTTGGGATTTGAGGGAGCTTCTTTAATTGTTCAAATAAAATCTGGATATTCTGGACCTATGCTATTACTTGTAATATATTGTTGGATCATGTTCAATATCTTCATGTCAGTGTAACTACCCCATGGTTATCAAAACCTCTCATGGCATCATTTGTTTATGTAAAATGTAGGAGAACGGAGAGAAGAGAATTATGGTACTGCCTTTATAATATTTCTACATAAATGAGAGACCCTTGGATTGTGGGTGGAGACTTTAATATTATTTTGAGTAGTGAGGAGCATTTGTATGGTGCTCTTCCGAATAGTGGATCCATGGAGGAGTTTGTCGTGGTAATGCTTGATTCTGGCCTTATGGATGCAGGTTTTGAAGGTAATCCTTTTACTTGGGCTAGTTCCAGTATGTTTCAAAGGCTGTATAGAATATTATATAATCATGAATGGACCGACCTTTTTGCTTTTACTCAAGTACAACATCTTGCTAGGGAAGGTTCTAACCACTGTCCACTACTTGTTTCTTGCTCACAATTGGCGACAAGGGGTCCATCTTCTTCCCACTTCATACATGCGTGGGTTAAGCACCATAATTTCTTGAACTTTTCATAAAGGAATTGGAAAGCACCCAGTGAAGGATTGGGAATGGCAGCATTTTGGTTGAAACAACAAAGACTCAAAGGCGAGTTGAAATGGTGGAACAAGGGGGTGTCTGGAGACATTTTTTATAATGTCCGTATGAAAGAAAAAAATGCAGCCCAAAGTAAGATTGTGTACCAAAATGATCTTACTAAGAGAGAAGAATTGCACCGTGCCTACGCAGAACTTAAATCCCATTCCAAGCATGGAAGAAAATTTTTGGCAACAAAATTTGGTGTGAAGTGGGTAGTTGTAAGAGAAAGAAATACAAAATTTTTTCGCACAATGATACAGAAAAAACGAGTTAGGAATCACATATTCAAAATTCATGATAATGATGGAAACTTAACTGAAGACCCATTTATTATTCAGTCCTCTGCAGTGGAATTTTTTTCTAACCTTATGAGAGCAGAAGAATGTGATTTATCAAATTTTAATGAGTCCTTAATTCCGTCTTTCATTACTGCATATGATAGTGCTTTTTTGTGTGAGATTCCACATACTTAAGAAATCAAACAAGCAGTATCTAATATTGATATAAATAGTGCTGCAGGTCCGATCCAGATGGATTTTTTTCATTCTTTTATCAATAATGTTGGAACATAATTTCAGAAGATTTAGTAGAGGTAGTGGTTGATTTCTTTTGTGGTGCGCCTTGGCCTAAAGGTGTCACTTCAACTACTCTTGTATTGCTATCCAAAAATCCAATCCATTACGATGACATGATTTTCACCTTATAAGTTTATGTACTATCCTCAACAAGATAGTAACTAAACTTTTAGCAAACCGGTTAGCAAAATTATTACCTTTGGGAGAGGTAGACTTATTAATGACAACATCTTTCTGGCTTAAGAATTGATGCATTGGATTGATAAAAGAACTCAGTGAGGTAATGTTGCTTTAAAACTTGACATGATGAAAGCTTATGATAGATCGAGTAGGAATTTTCTCTATAAATGATGAAAACTTTGGATTGGAATGATTTAGAAATATAAATGTGTCCAACTATTGGTTCTAATTGTTAATTAATCGGGGTTCAGTGGGTTATTTCAAGTTTGAAAGGGGTTTGAGGCAAGGTGATTCAATCTCACCTTCACTTTTTATATTGGCTACAGAATGTATTATCCAGGGTGTTAGCTTTAAGTTGCATTACGTGTTGATTTGACAAAAATTACATGTTATCTTAAACTTAATGTCATGCATTTGAAATTGTCTCAAATATATTTTTAATCCCCTAAAGTCATATAATTGTTTGAAAAGCCATGCATTATTAGAAAATATCATAAAAGCTTTCCAATAATGCATATTCAACTAAGAAAACAAGGAGCAAACTTAGCTTAAATTATTATTTGATTGAAGGAACAAGGCAAAGGAGTAATAGTTGAAGAAAGGTGCTAAAAAGCTAAGGACATCTCAAGACAAAAGTCAAGAGTTAATCCCAGAGAAGCTCGAGTCAATCCAAAGGAAAAAAGAGTGAAAAACTTGAAGTATACAAAGCCATAGTCGACCTTGATCTAAAAAGCTCGAAAATTGAAAGAAAACACAGCTATAGTCAACCCTAGCTATTCTGATGCATGAAAAAGGAAGAAATCAAGAGACATAGTCGACTCTGGTCAGGGCATAGTCAACTATAGTAACTCAAACTTGCAAAATTCACACTATAAGGAATTAAATTGAATAGAGAAAGGTTATACTTGACTATAGAGCCCTAATTTGAGAAATTTGAATAACATAGTCGACCCTAGGAGCACTATAATCGATCCTCAAGCTTTAGCAATGGTAAGATTTAATTCAAACTTGTGTCTAACAACTCCACACTTCACACCAGCTATAAATAGCCACCTTTGAGCCACTTGGAAACAAGAAAAGACTTGAGATAAAGCTTTAAACCCTAAAAAGGCCACCAAAAGCTCATTTTCACTCTTTAGCTTCATTTTATTCTTCCATCAAGATTTGAAAAATTCTATGCTTGTTTCATTCAAGCTAAAATTTCTTCTTTCACTACACTCAAGCTTAAACTCCTAGCATCTGGCCTTTGTAGAGACATTTTCTTGCTAAACTTTGTATTCCATTGTAAAGGTTCTAACTTAACCTTGAAAAGCTATTTGTGGGTTTATGATTGAGCCTGTAAAAACCATTGTTTCTTGATCTAATGAAAAAGCATTGTAAGGGTTTCATTTGAAAGTGTAAAAAACATTGTGATCGCTTGATCCCCGTTAAAAGCTATTGTGAAAGTTTCGCTTGATCCCGTAAAAGCTCATTTCCCTTAGTGGATTTGACATACCTTAGTGTTCGAAATGAGTGGATGTAGGCATTAGAGAAAGTCGAACCACTATAAAAATCTTGTGTCTTGCTTTTAATTTTTTCGCATTGTGATTTATTGCTTGCATTTAGCTGAGGACAATATTTTACCTTGATTCATTATTTATGCTTTTCTTGCATTTGACTTAGGAGAAATATTTTACCTTGATTTGTTATTGTTCTTTTCAATTCATCATTGAAAACTTGTTTAAGAAAGTCACACACTTTATTTTTGACACAAGAAGAAGCTTTTGGTTTCAAAAGTTTTGATTTTTATTCTTAGTTTTTAAAAGAATTTTTAAGTACCAATTCACCCCCTATTGGTATATTACTTATTGAGATATGAGCAATATTCTATAGTACATTATTATCCATGATGTTTTATGATTATAAGTCACTTATCCTTTGCAGATGATACTATAATCTTCACAAATGGCAACAAATAGGCATTGGGTAAAATTTTGAAATTTCAAGAAGAATATTAGAAAGTCTTTAAACATAAAACTAATAAAGAGAAGAGTTGTTTTATTATAAGTAAAAAAGCTGCCAATTCGAGAATCTTGATAATATAGTTTGTTACAGGGTTTGCTGATAAGGTATTGTTGATTTCTTATTTAGGGGTGCGTTTATACAAAGGTCCTAAAAAATCTTTTTTATTTGATTCTCTCATCACCAAAATCAGATATCATATTTCTGGATGGGAGAAAAAAAAATTTTCTCATGGTGGGTGGATCATGTTGATAAGGAGTGTGTAATCAATGCCATTATATTTGCTCCAGGTATTAAAACCTCCTATCTATGTAGTTGAAAAGATTGAAAGAATTTTTAATAGTTTTCTTTAGGGAGATTTGACAACATCCAAACATATCCATTGGACTTCTTGGCAAAAAATATGTTTTCCTAGTCATGAAGGTGGCCTTGAAATTCGCAGCTTAATGGATATTTTTGAGGCATTTAATCTCAAATTATGGTGAAGATTTTGGACTTCTAAGTTATTGTGGTGGTCAAATTCCCATGCATGTGCAAGTTCAAATCAATTATTCTCTCATATGGAAGCAGTTGAAAAATGCATGCTAGGTTGCAGAAGAAGATATTTGTTGGAAAGTAGGAAAAGGGTGAGCTTTTTTCTAGCATGGCTGTTGGATGGATGAGCAACCTTTCGTAAAATCTTTCCTTTCTTACTTATATTCTGCACTTAAAGTTAATTATTTTTATAATAATGATAAATAGGATGTGGATAAGCTAAAACTCTTTTTGCTTGAATTTCTGGTTGACTGATATTCCCTTTGAAATTTCTAATGATGACATGGCCTACTGGACTCATACCTCTAATGGCACTTTCACTTTGAAAAGTGCATGGGATACAATTCGGCAGAAACAAACCAAGAATAAGGTATTGGAATTGATTTGGCATAGCAGTATTCCATTAACAAACTCATTATTTTTCTAGCCTATAATACATGGATGTATACTTGTTGATATGCAGTTAAAATCCAAGGGATTTCAGATGGCATCAAAATGCCAATGTTGCCATTCAAAGGAAACTTTGTTCCATGTTCTTTGGCAAAGCTCAATACTAGTCAGGTTTAGAGTTATTTTGCTCAATTTTTTCAAATTACAGTTATACTACCAGAAAACATCATACAGGTTATTTGGGCATGGAGCTATTTTGGCGATTGTACACACTAAGGACACATTAGAGTTTTACTGCCCATCTTTATATGTTGGTTCTTATAGGTTGAAAGAAATGACACCCGGCACAGGTAACTAGGTGTCACAGCCCAATTTTCGAGCCATGATCGGCACAAGGGCCCAATGGCATAGTGCCCTAAGCCCAAACAAGCCTTGTTATGCACTATTGATCATCATTTCAGTAATCATTCTTAAAGTCACATGTCATAATTCTGAACTATCAAATATTCAATGACATACTATGGCAATCAAATACTCACATTTGTATTATGCCAAAATAATGTCACTCATTTACCAACTCATAGTGGCATTAGTAATTAAGTATACATATTTGACTTCTAATATTGATCCTAGCCAATTGCATTACATATACGTGTTCAAAGGCTACAGACTCTTGGCCATCAGCGGAGTGACTCTAGGTGAAGGTACAATTACGAGATGTCATAGTACCTACCAAAAGATGGGCATACATGGACAACTCAATTTAGGTCCCAACTACCTCCAAATCTGAAAAGATGAAGTTTTAAAAGAGTGAGTATAAACTCAGTGAGTGAACATAACAAGGAAACAAGCAACCAATACAAAAAGATTTTGGAAACATGATGCACTTTTGTTAAAAACAATGCAATTTAGTTCAATTTCTTCTAAAACCCCATAATTCAACCTTTGATTGTTAAATCCCTTAGTGTTGAAAGATCCATGATAAACCATGAAATTGAAAAGAATGAAAGTTTCAGCAAATGTCCAAGCAAGACAAGTAAAACAAAGGGTTTCTCGCTGTAGCGAAAAGCATTCTTGATTTGCATATGTTTCATGTTTTCAAGCATATCTTCCACTACAGAAGTCCAATTGACATGTTTTTAGGTCATTAGAAAGTTAAGAGGCTGGGCTACAACTTTGACGTTTACTACTTTACCCAATTCTGATTGGAAGATAGTGAAAATTGTTATCAAAATGAAAGTACTGCACCATAATTTTGGAACCACCTGAGAGTTTCTTGCTGCAGCGAGAATCCATTATTGCTGCAGCGAAATTCCTTGCTGCAGTGAGAATCCATTCTCGCTACAATGAAATTCAGAGCATGGATTAAGGCTACCTACTTGAGAGTTTCTCGTTGCAACAACAATAAATCTCACTGCAGCGAGAAACAGAGCAATTTAGTTAAAGGGGTTTTGTTACATCAAAAAGCCATTTTCTTGCTGAAATGAAAAGCAATTTGGGAGCAATTAACAATGCCAACATACAACACATTCACAAGTATTTTCATAAACTTTCTATAACGTATATATATATACATCATCATCCATACCATCTCGCCACACTCAACTCATGTGCACTCCCTACTTGCACACAGCTGGGTCATTATTAGCTCATGTGCACTCCCACACTGCACATAGCTGGGTCATCATTAGCTCATGTGCACTCCCACACCGCACATAGCTGGGTCATCATTAGCTCATGTGCACTCACACACGCTCCCACACGTACATAGCTGGGTCATTATTTTCACACAAAAAGAACATCCAATGCATAATATACATATCAATATTATGTAATAACGTATGAACTATTCATATTGCACATTTCACAAGATTGAAACATTTCATCAAGGGCTTGTTCCCTAGGTATATTTTTAAAGTAAAAACAAATGAAACTTTCAAATGATTTATTTAAACATGTAGGTCCTTCCCAAAACATTTTGAAATGCAAGTTCACTCACTTTACGATAGCGGGATATTACATCGCTATTTGTTCGGAGGCATATCTAGCTATTCCTACTTACCGGTCGCTCGTTATTTCCCCCAGCACACCACCACAATACGCTACCTTTACTGTTGCATTTCCTAGCAACAATCCCAATTCAATATCTTTAGCGTACATCATTTATACTTCCCTTTTTTATTCAATCACGAATCCTTATTCAACTTAACTTATCTTGACACAGTTTTTACCAAAGTTGCTTTTATCCATTTTTTGCGTAATTCTTTAAATTATGATTATCGGCAACTTGTTTATGACTCTAACACATATATTAATCTTTTCTAAGGATATTTATCAAGTTCAACCATCATTCCCACAACAACCACAATTTTTCATAATATGCCACTTAAAATGTTAACTACACAATAATATCCATTTTCTCAAGATTCCTCAACTTCACTTAAAACATCATTTGTCTTTACCTTTATGATTGCTTGACCCGTACTTGCACTCCAATATTCCTTCAAAACATTAATCATCAAGCTGCCAAAATGATTCACACATTATTTCTCCAAAGATTTAACCAACTATGAGCTTAAAACACAAAAATCCTTACCTTAGCTTGCTTGAATTGCAAAACCAAGCTTTTCTTCCTTCCTTTCTTTTTCTTTCTTCTTCTCCTAGGGTTTAGATGTGCTGGAAATTGGGGTTAGAAGCTGCAGGTTTAGTGCCCAAGAAGTTTGGAGAAGAAAAAAGTAAGAAAAGAAAGGAAATGAAAAGAAACAAGGGAAATCACATGAAAAAATTGATTTTCATGAACTTGAAATGAAAATGGCTTTGGAAGCTTCAAGAAGAAGAAGAAAATATCTTGCTGGAGGAGATAAGGATGGTCATGGCTAATAAAGATGAGAGTCAAAGCTTCATTTGGAAGCTTTGACAAAACTTTACATAAAATTATCGTTTTACCCTTCAAGTTTCTTTCTTTTTTAATTTAGTCCTCCCAACACTCTTTTAACTCCAATTTCCTTCTATTATCTTCTTTTACACATGTACAAACAAAATATAAAGCTTGTACTTCAACGCAGCGTTTCTATAATATTTAAAATATTTTTTTTCCCACGTTAGTTTTATTTAATAATGCGCGGGCCCCACTAGCTTCATTTTTCTCTGAAATTTCCTCATTCTTCCTCTCCCCCATTTAGATTAACCGTATACTCCTTCTTCATGAAAAATTTTGACACTGAATAAAATATTAATATTTTTATATTATTTTATTAATAAAATATTATTTTATTTCAAAAATTTTCACTTGTCTCATTGGTACTCAAAATACCTTATTATGCCTCAATTCACTTCCAAATCACTTTTTATCTCGCAAATTCTTCTTTGATAAAAATATTATTATTTTTTCTCGTACGAAATATTTTATCTTAAAATACTCTTTTCACCTTTCCTCACTTTTAAACATTATAATTAACCTCATTTAGCATCCGATAAGCTTTATTAGCCACCATGTCAAAGTACGGGGTATTACATTAGAAGTTTGTTCGCAACAAATCATATGGCATATCATGAAACTATTGTTTCAACTGTAAAAAGGAGGTTTAATTCATAAATCTCAATGGAGAGGTGATACACAAATTGCACAACAATGGGGGATGTATTTTCTGAGCCAACAACCTAAGTCACCACAAATCATTAGGTGGCTTAAGTCGTGTTTGGATGAAATAAGACTTAACGTTGACGGAAGCTCCAAAAATCATTTCCAATATGCTGCGGGTGGAAGAGTAGTGCGAAACCAGACAAGTAAACTCATTTTCGATTTTTTAGGGAATTTTGGTCCTAACAATCTCAGAAAGCAAACTTATTGCTCTTAAAAAAGGATTATTGCTATGCCAAGAATATAACTTCTCCAAAATTTGGATTGAAATGGATGCCATGGTGGTAGTGAACATGATACAAGAAAGCAGTCTAGGTTCTTATGATATTAGGTATATCTTAGCTTATATATGGAATTGTTTAAAATATTTTTCCTATAAAATCTCTCACATTCATCGTGAAGGGAACCAAGCTACTAACTTTCCCTCAAACCAAGGTTATTTGCATGAAGGACTCAAGGTATTCCAGAATATCGATGGTGAATTAAGAGGAATTCTAAAGTTAGATAAGATTAATTTAACTTATGTTAAATTTAAATAATTTTAAAGGAGAAGTACTCCTTATTTAATTTTGCATTTAGTTCTTTGTAAAAAAGTAGTATAACTTTTCCCAAGTACACATAAATTATATGCAAGGAAAGTAGTACCTCTATGAGTACTTCTTTCTCATCTCTTATATGTAATTCTGGAGGTAAGGTTTATGTACCCTTCCCTACTGTATTTATGTTTCTTATATTTTAATAAAACCTTAACAAGGAGCTGGTCTCAAGATTTCTTCTAACTTAAAAAAGGTATGTAATTTATTACAAATATGCCAAAGCCAAAAAAACTTTGGATTTTTATGAGTACAAGATAATAAAATACTAAAAAAAATTTAAAAGTCTCTAGTTTTTGATAGTTCGTAATATTTAAGAGTCTCACATTAAAAGATAATTATTCAAGATGTTACTGTTCAGATTAAAATATAACTCTTTGAATAAATATAAGTGTTTTGAACAAACACAACTATTGAAAATTGTTTAATAGACATGTTTGTTGAAAGTTGAAACACAACAAACACATCTGTAGAAACACTACAAACACATCTATCAAAACACAACAAGCACAACTTTCGGTGTCTATAAGAAAAACATACTTCCAAAACAGACTTCATCTTTCAAAAGCATTCTACAATAGGCTTATTGTATCTTGAAGAGTCCTTGTTTATAAATCTCCATAATAGGCAACAACTCTTTAAAAAAAGTGTGTTACAGTACGACTCAAGTCTACTTTCTCCTATTTTCTTATACTATTTTTCTAACAATTTAAAGAGTTGTTGGTGCAAAAGATGTGTGGCATTCCTAGTATATATTAATATTTAATCATGTCAATATGTAAATACCATCAAAGTCCATATGATAAGTGGGCATGTGGCATTCCTATTATACAATAAGGTATAATGATGCCAATATAAATACCATCAAGGTCCATGTGATAGGTAAGCATATGGCATTCCTATTACACATGAAAGTATAATGGTGCCAATATGTAAATTTAACATCTAGACATATGGTGCATTCCTATTTTATCATCGAAGACATAATGGTGCAACATAGATATTCAATATCTTTGACATTGCATTCCTATTGTGAAATAAAGGTACAATGGTGCTTGTGTAAACATATACATTGATGTGTTAATTTGACTTTCTGATTGTACAATCAAGTACAATGGTGTCAATTGAGAAAGAATGATTTTCTTATGCTAGTCGAATAGCTAGTATTGATGACAATAATACCACATCAAGATGGATTTTTACCTTAGAAAATGGTGCCATTAGTTGGGCATATAAGAAGCTAACTTGTATTACGCATTTCACAATGGAATTTGAAGTTTTAGTATTAGTAGCTTGTTGTTGATTTCTTACGTAAGTGCACATATCGTTAACAAGTAATGTAGTATAAAGTAGAATTTGTTCCCACAAAGAATTAAATTAATTCCTAATTGTTAACTACTAAAATTATAATAACCTAATCTTATCCAGACAACCTAATTATTAAAAAGAAAAATTAAAACTAATAACTAAAACTAATCTATCAGTAAAATTATTTTATTAAATTCGGGTGACTACCATATCTAAGATTATGATATCCTTCAATACTTCAACTGATTATTATCTCTCTCTCTTATCTTAGTTTTTTGGATTAAGTTGTTAACCTAGAGTCCTAATTTATTTACAAGTATTTGTCTAGTTTCTTATAAAAATATCTATCTCAATTAATTTACCATATGTGTATGTAAATTAAGTTGAAGAAAGATTTATTAAGTTTGTGCGTTAATCCTGGTTGCGTATGGCTTATAGGTATATGTTTACCTTATATGCAAGTCAAACCACCTAATCAACTAAGTGCATTCAATCATACGTTATTGTATCCAAGGTCTACCTAAATCTCCTTCATCAAGGTTTAATTTAGATTTCTAATTAAATCTAATTAGTGATCAGGCAATTAGAAGCGTTAAGAACAAAATAGAATAAACAAGTTAAACCTATCAAACAGAAGTAAATGAGAGATAAGTTAAGTTGACAATAAATTGAGTTCAATCATAATCTTAAATAAATAATTTAGTTCCTCATCAAGTCACACATCATCATCAAATAAAGTTGAAACATTAAATTCAAGCTAAGGAAATAAAAGAATAATAAAAAGATAAAAGAACCCAAGAACTGTATTCTTAATCTTCCAAATTTTCTTGAATCTCTTAATTTCTTTTCAGCTTTAATGACTTTGTGGCTTGATTCTCAGCTTTTAATCTAGTGTTGTGTTTTTTTTTTCTAAAAGTCCTCTGAAATGTTGTTTTTATATAGCTTTGAACTTAGGCTAAGTTGGGTGAAGAAAGAATTCAATTCGAAATAGGATTTCCTCATCAGACTATGTAAGCTGCAGCCTACCTCCACCAAAGTCGCTGCCTCGACCAATTAATTAGAAGAAATCATAATTGCTCTAGGACTACTGTAGTTCTTCAACTTCGTTAAGATTTTTGACCACCTTCCAAGATGAATTGGGCAAAGTGGTAAGCATAAAAGTTGAATATTTTTCTCTTAACTTTCCAATGGTCTAAGAATTATCTCATTTGGAACTCTGTAGACAGAGTTACGATCGAAATACCGAGATATGTGCAATAGAAGTCTACACCTTGAAATTGCTTATCCTTCTTCCATTAAAATTCTTCCTTCATTAAACACCTACAAAAGCACAAATAAATCAACAGCAACCTATCTTAATCACATTAACACCAAATTAAGCATAAAATTAATTATGATTAGATTAACTAAACTAAATTAACTAATTTAAATAAACCTTACTAATTTCTATGTATTACCCCAAGAACTAAGCTAAATTACTATCAAAATTAAATCCAAATAACTCTATATCATAGAGTTATCATGGCTGCTGGAAATGAAGCAGAATGGCTGAAAATTTTGTTATTGGATATGAAGTTGTGGCCACAACTGATGCTAGCCATTTTCATATATTGTGATGTGAGGCTACAATGTGTGTAGCTCATAACAAGATATATAATGGAAAGTCTAGACACACAAGTCTATAACACACATACATAAAGAATTAATCTCAGATAGCATTGTAACAATAGTCTATGTTAAATCCTGCAAGAATTAGGTCGATCCACTTAGTAGAGCTTTGCCGATAGAGGTTGTAAAATCAGCATCTAATGGAATAAGGCTAAAACCTTTGACTTAAATGCATTAGTAATAGAAAACTAACTTTGAATTAGCAAAACTAACAATAAAAGTTCAATGGGTAATAACAAGCTACTATATGCTGTTTATGCACTAAATTTTAATATTAAATAGCCTCATTCTAGAATATTCAATGCGACTGTTACAAGGAGAAGATGAGCAAAAGGCTCTTAATAGAAATGTCAAATGTTTGTAGTAATAGGGGCATAATGACAAATTCCACCTATATGAATATTGAAGTGGCGTCACCTCAAACAAGAGTTAGAAAGGTTTACTCTTGTAAATATTCATGAAACTAAGATTAGCACAAAGCCATATAAGTGCTAAAGCAGTAGGTAGAATCTTAAAACCATTAAATAATGTTATGTGTGATATTTTTGGTTATGACATAAGGAGTTGTAGTTCAATTTCTGTGGTATTAATAACTTCATCTTAACTTTAAAATTTCTACACTAGTAGAAAGTTCAAATCTTCGAGATACTTTATATTATGCATAGTATTATTAATATTACAAACTAGTGAGGGATTGTTTGATAGTTTGTAATATTTAAGAGTTTCACATTAGAAGATAATTATTCAAGATGTTGCTGTTTAGTTTAAAACATAACTCTTTGAATAAATAGAAGTGTTTTGAACAAACACAACTATTGAAAATTGTTCAATAGACACATCTGTTGAAACATAATAAACACATATGTAAAAGCACTACAAACACATCTGTTTAAACACAATTTTTTAGTGTCTATAAAAAAAAAGTACTTCCCAAAAAGACTTCATCTTTCAAAAGCATTCTGCAATAAGTTTGTTGTATCCTAGAAAGTTTTTGTCTACATATTCCCATAATAGGCAACAACTCTTTAAAAAATGTGTGTTACAATACACCTCAAGCCTAGTTTTACCTTTTTTCTTATACTATTTTTCTAACATCTAGCCCATCAAGTTTCAAAATAATAAATCAAATCAAGCTTTTACAAACTATATTCAAACTCAAACTCCTTAGACATCCTTAATAATTCTTACCCCCACCTTGTCACCTTTATTCATCCTTTAGCTGCTGTCCAAATTTTGACACACACCTTGTCCAACTTCCTTTTACCATTAACAAAAACCACTCAATCTTTGGCATGACACATGGCATTTCTTTATTGGTTCAAATTTTAAATATTTGACTTTTAATTCTTTAATTCTCCACCACACATTTCTCATGATTATCCATGTCCATGATGAATAAAATCCCTTGGTCTTGACAAGTGTCGAGGGTGAAAATTTACCATTTTGCCCCCGGGGTGACAAAATTATCATTTCGTCCCTATACTCCTAATTATACCGGAATTAAAATTGTTCACTTCTAAACCTCAAATCATACTCCAATAAGTCAAATGGGGCAAAAAAAATATTTTCTAAAATTCTCATTTTGTCCCCAAATGGCAAATGACCATTTTACCCCTAGATAGTGAAAATTTCGGTTTGACTCCATATTGATCATCGAACTCCAAATCACCATTTTAAATTATTCCTGGACTGTGAAACTCTTAATTTCACCTTAAAATTCCTATTTGAACTAGTTCGAGGCTTAATTGACTTAATGGTACCATTAGAGGCAATATCATCTTTTAACGATTTCTTGAACTTATTAAATATGCAAACATTCTATTGAGCATGTAAATGATGTCGTAATTCTTTTATGGAACAGGGTTTGACAAGGTGGTTCGGCGTGACATGAACTCTAACCATACCTTAAGAGATACCCTACGCGCCTCTCCGACCGAGGTACATATATATATATATATATATATATATATATATATCCGGATTCTGTGCCCCTCTAATAGGCTGGTCCACAGAATCCGCCTACTACAGCAAGCTAAACCCACCATACAATAAAATTTTGATAGCATGACAGGGCTAATATTTTACTACCCAACCTACAAGGGTAAAATAAAACAATTCATACAATTCATAAAACACAGCCCAGCCAGTCATGCCAACACAATAACAATATAACATAAGCCATCAATTTCCAATCATAAATTTACAACATACCGGTGGTCTCCAATTACTCTATTTTGAAAATCGTTATTTCGTTTCAAGACAATTTATAAAATATTTTCATTTAAACACATTTTTGTTTATAAAACCTAAAATTTGCCATTTAACTCATTTTCATAAAATTTCACCAAAACCAAGTTAAAACATACTTTAGATAATTAAAATGATGATAAGGTTACTCACAATATCTAGAATGGAGATTTTCAAAGTACTCAGATTACTGGTCCTCAGATGCAATTCCATTGCCTTTATCGGAGGACTCACCACTTTAACACAGTACAAAATCGAGAAACTTACTTCATTGGTACTAAATTGAATTTAAACTAATTTAGACTATTAATGCATAATATGGAATGCAAAATACACTGGTAACCATCTAATCCCCGGTATTGGCTTATTTGACTTATCACCCGATTAATTGACCAATGCGTCCAATTTAGCTCCAAATTGCTCCATTTCTTTTCCAATATCTTAATTCACCAAACTCAAGTCAAATAATCTAAAATTTGGCAAAACTATCTTCACTTTTCTTCTTAGAATTTTTGGTCAATAATGGTGCATTAACACCGTGATTTTTCCTACTACTTTTTCACACCATAATTCATCATTTTCTAACCAATTCTCTTAAAATAAAAATCAAATTCATCCTCACTCAACACAAGGTAGGTTCGGCCATTGATGGGTGGTTTGGAAAATAAATTCTTTTCTTGTTATTTTGTTTCTAGACATGGTAAACTAACTAAAAACACTAACATAACTTGGAATCAAACCGATCCAACATCATTCTCTCTCCATACCCATTCCGACCAGCCATGAATTCATCATGAAAACATGTAATTTAACCATGAAAAATGAGGAGAAATGCATGGGAAAGGTAGATCACAAGTCAAAATCAAGAAATTTTACCTTTTGTCACTTGTTTCCTTGAATTTTCCACACTTTTCTCTTGAAATTCTTCACCTAGGGTTTTTGTTTTTTTTTTCTCCCTTTGTTCCTCTTTGTTCTTTGTTTGGCCGGCCATATGAAGGAAAATAGGCTGATTTTATGCTTATTTTAAAGCTAAATAAATAATGGATATAAACTTGACACATGTCACCTCATTATTGGTCCATTTGTAATTTCTTAACTATTAAGCTTTCTCTCTCCACCACTTAAATTCCTTCAATTATCCATGATAATATTAGATAAAATCCATGTGCTGGACAAGTGTTGGGTGTGTAAAATTACAATTTTACCCTTGGGGTGGCAAAATTACCATTTTACCTCTATGCTCCAAAAAATACCAGGATTACAATTTTTCACTTCTTAACCTCAAATCATACTCCAATAAGTCAAATATGATCAAAATATTTCACAAAAATTCTCATTTTGTCCTGGAGTGGCAAAATTACCATTTTACCCCTAGATAGTGAAATTTTCGATTTGATTCCAAATTGATCCTCGAACTCCAAATCACCATTTTAAATCATTCCTAGACTGTAAAATTTTCAATTTCACCATAAAATCTCTATTCGATCTAGTTCGAGGCTTAAATCAACTTTGTTGTACCTCTAGGTACAACACCGACTTTTGTAAATTCTTCGAGACTCTCCTAGCATACAAACATGCTATCATCACATGTATGTCATGACAAGTATTTTATAAAAAAAGGCTTTACATGGTGTGCTATCCAAGCCAATGCACAACACGTCTTTTCTAAAGAGGAATACTTGGAGTCATAATCAATGAACTTTTTGCTCAAGTAATAAACGGTTCTTTCCTTCTTTCTTGTCTCATCGTGCTATCCCAACACACATCCTATGGATCTTTCGTTTATTGTTAAATACAGAATGAAAGGTTTTTCAACCACGGGTAGTACCAATACTAGAGGATTTAGAAGATATTCCTTAACCTCATCAAAAGCAATCTGACATTCTTCACTCCATCCCTCCGGATTGTGCTTGTGGAGAAGCTTGAAAATTGGATCGCATTTAGAGGTGAATTGTGATATGAACCATGCTATGTAGTTGAACCTTCCCAAAAAACCTCTAACTTCCTTTTGTGTCCTAGAAGGAGGTAAATTATTGATTGCTTGAATCATATCTAGATCAACCTCTATCCCTTTTTCCATTGATAATAAAGCCAAGTAATTTCCCAAAAGTAGCACCGAAAGTACATTTTGTTGGATTTAGCCTAAGTTGAAATTTTTGCAAACTTTAACTTCATAATCTTCCATTTTGCGAGCCTTCACAATCATATCATCCACATATACCTTCATTTCCTTGTGCATCATATCATGGAAAAGAGTCACCATGGCCTTTTGATAAGTTGCATTGGTATTTTTCAAACCAAATAGAATTACCTTATAGCAAAAAGTTCCCCACATTGTTATAAGGGTGGTTTTTTTCTTATTTTTCGGTGCCATTTTAATTTGATTATATCTTGAAAAACCATCCATGAATGAAAACACAAAGTAACGAGCAGTGTTGTAAACAAGGGTATCAATGTGTGGTAAAAGAAAATTATCTTTCGAGCTTGCTCTATTTAAATCTCGATAATCCACACACATTTGAACCTTTCCATATTTCTTGCATACTAGGACAATCTTTGCAACCCATTCCAAATATTTAGCCACTTCTAAAAATCGTGCATCAAATTGTTTTTTTACCTCCTCTTTAATTCAATAACATTTTAGGTTTCATCCTTCTTAGCTTTTGCTTAATTGGTTTGCATTCTGATCTCAAAGATAGCTTATGAGCTACAACGTCTATGCTAAAACTTGGCATGTCTTGGTTAAACCATGCAAACAAATCTACATAATCATGGAGAATGTTTGTTAATTTTTGTTTTTCATATGGTAGTAATGTGGTATCAATTTTAACCTCCTTCTTATTCTCTTTAGTTCCCAAATTAATTATTTCTAGAGGTCTTTGATGTGGGACAATTTGTTTCTTTTCTTGCTCTACTAACCTTAACAAGTTTGGGGATAAGTCATAATCCTCCACATTCCCGGGGTTGTCAAGGTCACAGACACATGTGCCTTTTTCAAAATCGACCTCTGGATCATATCATTACCATCTTCACAATCATTATTTGGAACCTTGGTAAATAGATGGGATTGAAGAATGCGGGACTATTGTAAACACAAAAGATTAAAGTAAGGAAAAGAAAAAAATGATGAGATTAAAAGGAAATATGAGAAATGCATTGTGCATGTCATTTTATTAAAATGATTTCCAATGCTCTTGGGCATAATCATGGATGTTCAATTATGCATTACTTTGAAAAAGAGCCATAGGTGATTGGCAAACACCTGGTAGTCCAACTGTTCAGCTTCAATTGGGGTGGTCCAATGTACGATGTAGGCATCCCATCTAGGGTTGTAAACGGGTAAGGTACCCGTTAATTTCAAGGTACCTAAACCCCAACCCTATCATAATCAAATACTCAAACTCTATTAATTACTCGAATAATTTTAAAAATAACTACCCTAACCCTAATACATTGCCACTACCCTATAATTACCCTAACTCATTTAAAAACCCAATTAGCTAAAAAAATTATTAAAATGTTCTTCATGGGTACCTAATTACCCAAACCCATGTCCATGTACAATAATATTTCTCTTACATATTTCAAATAATTAACTACTAATTAAATTAATAAAAACAAAAATAATAAAATTTAAATTTAAATAATCAAAAAGTATAAAGTATGTTTATAATGAACATAATATATAATATAAATCAATATTATTTTATTGTTTAGTAATTATTAACTTATATAATAGTAATTATATTCTTTATAAATGAACATAATATATAATAGAAAGTGTATGTATTAAAAGGCATTACAAGTTATATACTATAAAGTGTGTATATATATTATCATTAATAATTTTATAAGTCATAATGTCAAACTCGACCCTATAAATACATGTCATGACATACATGCATTGAGTAGCATGTTATTATGCTAGGAAAGCACCTAAGAATAGACGAAACCCGGTATCGTACCTAACGGTACACTTGAGTTGATTTAACCTCGAACTAGTTCAAATAGGAATTGTATGATGAAATTTAATATTTTATAGTCCAGGAATGACTAAAAATGATTGTTCGGAGTTCGAGGGTTCATTAGGGGTAAAATTGAAAATTTTGATGTTTAGGGGCAAAAATCGTCATTTTGCCACCTGAGATAATAATTTGGTCATGGAGTGAAATTTTCGATCAAGATTAACTTTTTGGGGTATAATTTAATGATAGGAAGTGAAAATTTTCAATTTTGGCAATTTTTGAAACATAGGGGCAAAACGGTAATTTTATCGTCCCGGGGTAAAAACCGTAATTTTCACCACCCAAAACTTTTCAAAATCATAGGATTTATTTATTTTTGGTATGAACAACTAGGGTATGTTAAGTGGTGAAAAATTGAAGTTTAAAAGACGAAATTTTAAAAATGGACCAATGGGAAAGTGACACATGGCACATTTTAATAATTTAATATTTTTTAAAGGAAAGTCAATCCATTTAAACCCCATTTTAAGTGATGGCCAGCCATAAGGGAGAACAAGAGAGAAAATAGAGAGGAAAGGAAGAAAAAAAGAAAAACCAAAGAGAAACAAGAAAATTCAAAGGGGAATTCGCGTTTTTCGCCCGTTTACGCATCTAACGGTAAGATTTTTCGACTTTAGCTTGATTTCTACCTTTCCTATGCCTTTATTTCCATTTAGCATGCTTGAGGAGAGAGATCAAAAAGTGACATCAAGGGCTGGACGAAATTCTAGGGGAGAGAAATTGAAATTTTTAGGTTTTGATTTTTAGTTAAATTGATAGTTTTAGTTAGTTAAATGTGTTTAGAAATTAAATTGGGCAAGAAA
>NC_030856.1:13831535-13833056 GCF_000208745.1 Theobroma cacao | reverse complement strand
TTTTTTCTACATAACCGTTTCACCTTAATTCATCATTTTCCAAGCCATTTTCCTTGAAATAAAAACAATCCCCCATTGATATTCAGCCCTCATGGTTCGACCAACAAGGAACCCTAGAGAAATTGAATATTTCTTTTGTATTTTTGTTCATAACCATGCTTAACTATCCCTAAACACTAACATAGTCTGAAATCAAATTATTCCAACAACAATTCCTCTTCCATACCCATTTCTCAAAATTGAATTCATCATGATAACTCAGTATTCAACCATGGAAATCAAGAACAAAAGCATGGGTAAGCTAGGTATCAAGGAGAATTAAAGAAATTCTAACTTACCTAGCTTGTTTCCTCGATTTCTTCACTTTTTCTTTGAATTTTCACCTAGGTTTTCTTGTTTTTCCCTTTGTTCTTCCTTTGTTCTTGTTGCTGGTTGCCTAGGCAGAATATGGTGAGAGAATTGGGGATTTAATGGGCTGATTTCTATAGAAAATAATAAAATAATCAAGCATGCCACGTGTCACATATTTGTTGGCCCAATTTTTTTCACTTTTTGACTTTTTCTTCTTAATTTTCCACCACAAATATTCTAGTACTTATCCAATCCTACCACAATTAAAATCCCTTGGTCTTGACAAGTGCTGGGGCGAAAAATTTATCGATTTACCCCTGGAGCGAAAAAAATTACGATTTTGCCCCTATACTCTGAAATGTACCGGAATCACATTATTTCTACTTTTCAACCTCAAATAACAGTAATATTGATCAATATTAACCAAATTGGGCAAAATTTGTTTTATAAAAATTCCCATTTAGTCCTCCAGTGGCAAAATTACCATTTTGCCCTTGTGCTCCAAAAATACCGAGAATCACAATTTTTCACTGCTAAACATCATTTTATACTCCAATAATCATAATTATATCTCATATAATTATTCTTTGTCAAATGTGATTAAATATTGACTAGAAATCTCCATTTAATCATCATATGGTAAAATAATCGTTTTGTCCCTAATCGGTCAATTTTCCTGATGGACTCCAAATTGGACCCTGAACTTCGAATCACTATTCTAAGTCATTCTGTGGGTTTAAAAATTTTCAATTTCCTCTTAGAATTTTAATTTGAACTAGTTCAAGGCTTGATTTAACTTAGTTTTATCACTCGGTACAATATCGTCTTTTAATCGAGCTTGACAGGCTCTCACATGAAATATGAGTATAGGTGGCTATATTTGATAAATTGCATTGAGAATTTATGTAAGTTGTTTTTTATTATGCAGGCTGGGTAAATAAATAAAAGCCACGTTATACTGTCGAAATTTTATTAAAATTGGTGGGTTTAGTCACTGCAGTGATGGGTTTCCGTGGACTGCCTATTAGAGGGGCACGGTAAACCCGGTTATATAGTTACTCCGATAGTAGAGGCGAGGAGGGTAATTCCCGGGGTAGTATTAGAGCTCACTTCACGTCGAATCCCCACGTGAATGTGTAACTCGGCCAACGCCAAGGAATGGCTTGTTTT
>NC_030856.1:13817755-13830854 GCF_000208745.1 Theobroma cacao | reverse complement strand
AAAATACCCCTATGTGGCGAAAATTTTATTTTGATTGTTTTCGATCTAAACTAGTTTATATTTTCTTAAAACTCGATATTTAAGAACGATTGCTCACAGGAAAGGCAAGAAACTGATTCGTTAGCCTTGCGAGGTTTCGATTGGCATTTCGGATAATGAGTGTCAATCGGGACGTCGCGGCTGTTGTCATGGGCCCAAGGGAGGTTCCGGGTCATGACATAAAATTTTTATAATGTTAACACAAAATAAAAGGTAAATATATTTATATTTAAAGTATAGATATTAAAAATATTTTAGCGTATATATAATAGTAATTATATTTTTTATAAATGAATAAAATATATATAAAGTTTAGATATTAAAAGGCATTAAAGTTAATTAATAATCATAGTTTCATTAATTAATTTAATTAATTATATGAGTTTGTCCTTAATTATATGAAATTAAAAAAAATAGCTAAGTTTTAAAACTATTCCAATCTCACGACTTCCTTTTAAATAATTAAGTTTATATATTATAAGTTTATATAAAAAAAGATATATTTATTATAATTAATAATTTTATAAGTTATAATTTTTGTAATATTAACACAAAATAGAAAGTAAATATGTTTATATTTAACGTGTGTATATATATACACACACACTAAAAGTATTTTACTATATGTATAATAGTAATTATATTCTTTATAAATGAACCCAATATATATAAAGTTAATATATTAAAAGACATTACAAGGTAATTAATAATCATAGTTTTATGGATTAATTTAATTAATTATATGAGTTTGTCCTTAATTACATGAAATTAAAACAAATAACTAGGTATCAAAACTATTCTAATGTCACAACTTTTCTTAGGGTTTGTATATTAAAAGTTTATATAAACAAAGGTGTATATGTTATAATTAATAATTTTACAAGTTATAATTTTTGTAATGTTAATATAAAATAGAAAGTAAATATCATTATATTTAAAGTATATATCTACTAAATGTAGTAGCATATATATATATATATAATATAGTAATTATATTTATAAATGAACCCAATATATATAATGTATTTATTAAAAAACATTTGAAGTTAATTAATAATCATAGTTTAATGAATTAATTTAATTAACTATATGGGTTTATCTTTAATTACATGAAATTAAAAAAAATAGTTAGATTCCAAAACTATTCTAATCTCAAAAACTCTCTTTAAGTATATATATTATAAGTTATAATTTTTATAATGTTAACAGAAAATAAATAGTAAATATATTTATATTTAAAGTATATATATAATAGTAATTATATTCCTTTGAAATATAATATGATATTCATATTATTTAAACATAATTAATAATCTAATAATTTTTTAATTTGAATATATTAATGTCATCACATTAATAATTTGAGTAACCATATTTTTAATATATTTGTCAGCTTTTAATAAATATATTAATGTTGATTATTTTTAACTTAATCATTTAAATAACAACAAAATATATATAAAAGGGTATTGAGATCGAGTTCAGGGTGGGTACTTGCGTAACCAGAATATTAACGTAATCGAGTTCCAGTAAGGGGTACCTAAGGGATAGTACTTGAACCCAATACAGGTAGTGAAATCAATACCTGAACCTATCTCAAACTCGATTATAGGGTACCCTAACTTGGTATAATTAGGTCGGGTACTCGCGAGTACCCTATAATAGGGTACCCATTGCCATCCCTAATCCCATCCCCATTTTTTGGTTGCTCTCATCCCCCTGTATAGTCCATATTGAGAAGTTGGAGAATGCATCACTCAAAATTTGCACAGATATTTGATTATTTTCAATGAGAGCTCCCGAAACAATGTAACCTCCAGACTGAAAAGTTTCGTAAAGGTGGGGAAATGTCATTTCTACAATTTCCAATTCATATTCCTGGAAGCAAGCTAACTTCTTTTTCTTTCTTTAAGTTTTTATATCCTCTCTTTCCTTCCTTGTTGGCTTGTACTCCAAACCAAACCTTTCTTCATTCTTGGCAACTAGTATTGGCCTTTTAGTACCTTGCAATCTTTTTCCCAATCCTACCCTAACTTAACACTCTTTCCCTACTATCTGGTTAATTACCATGTTAATGGTTTTAGATAACTTCGGGATGGATAGCGATGCTTTTTCTCCTAGATAAGTGGCATTGACAAATTCGAACCACCGAGAAGAACATTCGGGTATTTTGTCAGCGGTTTTTACGTAAGGAGTATCCACAAGTTTGCTTATCAGCATATCTTTTTCCCCATTAATGCACACAATCCTTCCATTTATTATGAACCTCACCTTTTGATGGATAGATGGTGGTATAAGCCCAGTCATATGAATCCATGGTCATCCTAACAAGTAACTATAGGATGGGGCGATGTCCATGACTTGGAATTCTACAGTGAAGGTACAGGGATCAACCTCTATAGGTATCTCAATATCTCCCACCACTTCTCTTCTTGTTCCATTAAAAGCCCTCACGATCATATGACTCTTCCTCATATAGGACATATCAATCGGTAGATGAGTCAAAGTTCTCATAAGCATCAAATTCAAAGATGAACCATTATCAACAAGCACCTTTGCAATAGTACAACCTTTGCATTTGGTGGTGATATGTAAGGCCTTGCAATTTTTGCGACCTCTAGAAAGGATTTGTTCATCATTGAAAGAGATGATGTTGCCCATCGAAATGTTCCCCATAATATAGTCCAGGATTTCTTTTGATATGTCATGATTAATATATGCCTGATTCAAAACCATCATTAATGAGTTCTTGTGTGGTTCGAAACTAAAGAGCAAAGATAGTAGTGAGATACGAGCAAGTAATTTGTTCAACTGGTCAACCACATTGTACTCATTGTGATTAATAAATTTTAGAAATTCTACAACTTCTTTTTCCATCATAGGTCTTTTCAGGTTATTTATTGATCTTTGAGATTGGATTTTATCTTCATTCGAACCTTGCTCCTTTTCTTTTCCTTTCTCTTTTATAAAATTCTTTAAAGCTTCTAACGTAGAACAACATCCACTATAAGTAATCCCTCTAACACTGATTATATTTGTAAAACTAGCTTGGGGTGTAGATACCCATTTTTCCATGTTAGAAACTTGTATACTGTAGTTATAATTCTAAGGTACAGCTTTGTCACTTTTGTAAGGGATAGGTCTAAGGACTTTAATGGTGACTTTTGTCGACCTCTTGTCCTCAACAAGTTTTTCTTTCTCTTCATTAAAAATACCTAGAGGCTTTATCTTAAGCTTATGGGTCTAATTCTTCGTTGAGTCCTCCACTATCACATTAACATATGGCTTCAAAGCTTCTACATAGAATTCAATCAACGATTCATCCATCATTCTTTGTATATTTTCTCGGAATATACTGTAGTCTTGTATTCGATGCCCCACAAATCCTTTATGATACAAGCAGCGAGGACTTTAGATTCTTTATGAACCATTCTTACAAAAATAGTCTGGCCAAACTCCAAGCATGTTGGTTTTCACTAAAGCTTCAAATACCTTTTACATAAGTGTTTCTGCCACTCAAACATCCCTTTTGATGTACTTCTCCCTTTCTATAATACTTACTATAGCTCTAGCATGGTTTGGCAATGGATTATCATTAAAACCCTACACAATTTTTTTCTCAAAATTTAAAAAACCCACCTTAATCAAGCCTTGCACCTTATGTTTGAAGGTCGTGTAGTTCTTAATTGAGTGATCTTTAACTCCATAATGATAATTGCAAAGAGCAATAATATCATACCATCTTAGGAATGAGGGTTTTAATGGTTCATGTATAAGGGTGCCACAATATGATTTACAACAAACTGTGTGAACGTATAATATTGGAATTGGGTCAAATTTCATTTTTTCTTGCCTATTCCACCATCCTCTTAATTCAATGGTTGTATTATTAAGAGATACTACAAGTTGTGTGGCTAAAGCTGAAATATGTGTGGGAGCAAGTAGGCAAATGTTTGTAAGATAGAGTGTAAATTGAACATGAGCATATAGGTAAAGGCTAGGTAAGGCACTAAGCATTAATGGGTACATGTATGGATCTTGGGAGGTGTTGTTCACTATTAGGTAACAACGGTATGAAGGATATGGGTGATAAGGATTATAGACCACATATTGTGGCTGTCCTAAAGAGATAACCTAGGTTTCTCTTTCTTGCTTTTTAAAAGTATGCTCTTTCTTAGTGTCTGTTGCCTCGCCTCTTTCCGTTTTACCTTGCTTGATAATGCTCTCAATCATTTCCCTTGAAATTACCATTTCAGCAAAATTCTTTGTAGCACTATTAATCAACCTTTCATAGTAGGGTTCTCGTAAGGTATTAACAAACATGACGATGGTCTCTTTTTTAATCAAAAACGGTTAAACTTGAGAAGCCATATTCCTCCACCTTTGGGTATATTCTTTAAAGCTTTCAGTGGGTTTCTTCCCCATATTTTCTAGAGATATGTGATCAGGGGCCATGTTTGTAACATGCTTGTATTAGGCCATAAACGCCCTAGCGAGGTCTTTCCATGTATGGATTTAGTTGCGGTCTAATTGGACATACCATTTCGTTGTAGCGCCCATAAGGCTATCTTGAAAACAATGGATCAAAAGCTCGTCATCATGTGCATACACAGCCATTCTCCTACAATACATGGTGATATGTGTAATCGACATTTGGTGCCATCATATTTTTCAAAATTGAGAATTTGGAATTTTGGAGGGATGATCACATATGGTATAAGGCAAAGCTCTATTGCGTCCATGGAACAATACATGTCCATCCCTTTTACCATGCGCAACCTCTCTTCTAGTAGGTCATACTTTTGACTAATTTCAGGGTTATCTTTTGATTTAAAGAAACCACACTTGAGTTTTTCCTATTTCTTTGGATCATCCAAATCAGGTATAAA
Source organism: Theobroma cacao (assembly GCF_000208745.1). Taxonomy (NCBI): domain Eukaryota; kingdom Viridiplantae; phylum Streptophyta; class Magnoliopsida; order Malvales; family Malvaceae; genus Theobroma; species Theobroma cacao. The sequence continues at coordinate 13,825,926 of NC_030856.1, read as the reverse complement.
GATAGGGTCAAAAAGACTCGCTCCCCCAATTGCCTTGGTTGAACGCATCCTAGAGGTGGTCCCATAGGCATAGACATTCTAAAGAATGGATATAAACTAGCTTGTGACATAGGGACCTGAGCGTTCTTCATTTGTGGCGAGGTAAATTCTAATAGATATGTAGGTTCCACATTGGTATCCGAAGGTTGTACCTCTTCCAATACACTAAAACTTCCCATCACCCTTTTTCCTTTATCGATAGACATCATTATGCAAGATTTTAGCCAATTGACCCATTATCTCCTCTTACGTCTTCTTGATTTTATTTATCTTTTCTGATTGTTTGTTTCCCATGACCTTTGAGTGGAACCTTGTGCTGTATTTGTGAGGAATTTGGCTCTTTGAAATTTTGTTTTATTTAATCATTTTCAAAAGTTAGAGTTTCATTAACTAATTAAATAAAAGCCAACAAATATATATTAGTGTTTCTTTTTATGCCCTTATTGAGTGACTCATGCAATTGTAATGTTAGTGAAAAAATACTAGCCATCCAACAATAATTACCATAGGAAATCCATATCCATAAAATTGAATATTCGATTACATCCATATTTAAACATTTACATCCTTAGTTTCAAAAGAAAAATTCAACTCGATCATATTGGTCCTGCACTATCTTAAAGTGACCTATTAAACGTTCACTAAGCTTCTTTTTTGGAAAAATCTCCCGCCTAAACTCTTTAATCTTATTTACCATCTCTCTTACTTTGATAGTTATTTCCCTCAGTTGCATTAGTATCCATTACATTTCAGATGGCTTCTTTTGAAGGTCTTGCTCATATAAATCTCCCACTTTTTGCATCCGAAAGTGTTCTTACTTGACGGCTTCATATTGCTCTTTATAACCCTTCATGGCTATCTCAATTAGGTTGCAATCATTCTTGAGCTCTAGTATGGTTTGCTTCTATAGTTGTACTTTGTTTTGCAAAGTATCATTAACGATATACATTTCTTGAATCTCAACAACCAAATATGAACATGTCGCATTTGAACTTTCAAACTTGTTTCTCCACTTATTCATTCATCAAGAGCTCCTTGAACTTTCCTTAATGCTTTTTTCTTTACCTCTTCTAATTTAGCTTTATATTTGCATTTCATCATCATTTCTGTCTCCAGCTTCGTTCTAGCCAACTCATTTTTTAGGAGAACATCTTGAGGCTCCAAGCCAATAGGGAGTTTAAATGCACTTTCTGAAGGACATACGACATCTTTCACTCTTCGAGCATACTATGCTAAATATCCAACATTAAGCTCGTCAGTGAACCTTCCCTGATCCACCCTACTTGTCCTTTTCCAAGCTTGTATTATTTCTTGAATCTTCTTCAAAGTTCCAAGCTCTCCATATGTGAATTCTAGTTGATTAAACCAGTCGATCGTAGGCATAAATGGCTTGGATCCAAATTATCTTCACACCATTATTGAAACGCAGCTGATTACTCCCCAAGGCCCCATCAGTGGTACCCATGGCTCATCTCCACACTTGTACATTACTTACATCTTAGGCATCCAATGAGCTCTTTAAGTCACCTCCACACTTACCATCCTTCTGAGTCTTACAATCAATTCTTTTTTTTTTCTTGCAAACTGGCCATTCACTTTCATAGAATTTGAGGATAAGGCAACTTGATTGCAGAAAAGGCTTTCGAAATTTGTCCACTCTACACTTGAAATGGCTCTTGATCCATATGGTGAAGAATTGGGCACACCTGATGAAATGCTTTTCACCTTTTCTACGATAATAATTTAATGACCTGAGTCTCTCAACTAAAATGGCAAGAGCTGAAGTAATGTTTCCCGTCACTAGGTCGAAGAAATCTATAACTGATACTTCAACATGACCTAAGATTTTTGGGAAAACTAATAACCCATATATCACAAAGGCAAAGGCAAGATGACTTTGTTCATCTTTCTTATGTTTTCTAATATAATCATTCAAAAAGCTCCCTAAAAGGCATTTAGTATCTCATTTCTTCTTCAAATTCTAATCAACGTCTTCAGTGGTGATATTTAATGACTTGTCCAATTTACTTTGATGCCCTATCTTTTGGGATCTCCGATATATCTTGTCTGGTTGCATCTATTTTATATGAAGCAATGACGAATACTTCTCTATTGTTGGTATCATATCTACTTCATTAAACACGAAACAACAGTATAAAGGATCCTAAAATTGAGTGATGGCCCTAAGTAGTTGATCATCCACGTATATATAAAGAAGCCATGCAATATGCCTATACTTGCTATAGAAACTATCTCGATTGGTGCGCCCCCACTATTCCTAAACATTTATCATCTCTATAAAATCATTTTACCTAAGATCAAGGTGAATCTTTTGGGGTTAAAGCTAAGACGTACCTTGTGGCCAAACGATCTCCTTTGTTCTACTAAGCTTGTCTCATCTGTAATTCCACTTCATAGTCATTTTTATACTTGTTAAGTGGGCCTGCTAATGATGATGCCATGGATGCAATCGGGATTTCTTTGGTTAATAGATGTTGCATAGTCAATATTTTCCCTATATGCAACGTGATTGATGCAAATGCGTGCCTGTAAAATATAACAATGATAACAAAAATTAACTCAAGCTAGCATGGTGAAAAGAAATCTAAGAAAATTAAAATAACTTGTACCTAAAGAAGAAAAGAACGAAAAAAGAGAAAAAAAGAATAAAGAATGAAAACTGACAATTAATATCATGAGTATTTACTACGTTATCAGACACTATCTATTCCACGATATTCTTTTCTTATATGTGGCGAGAAATTTAAAATAAAAGGTGTGAACAAGGTTCTTTCATGTGTGACTACGTCATGCATATTCTCTCATGGGTAAGGCTCTACTTGGGAAAAGCTGTCCATGGTATTCTATACGCTAAGTTTGGGTTCGAATGGAGCTAAAGATTCCCAAATTGTTCTCATTGTCATCCACTCGGACTACTAAGGCACACTAGTCCTCACTTATTACCAGCTTCAAACGGACTAGGTTTAATCTGATTGGGAGTTTTCACTAGCCCTGTTGAGGTTATCACTTCACGAGAGTGTAGCTACTAAACTCCCTCCTAACAAAGGCTAAAGCCTATGTAAAAGGCTTATGCATGAATCCAAAATGTGTCATGTGTGTAAAGGAACGTTCCAACCTTTGATCGATAGTCTCACATCCTTTTATCCTAAATTCCCACAATTATTTAAAAGCAGTAAAATAACAACAATGAAATAATAAATGCACCAAACAATAATGCACAAAATAAATGCTCGAGACTAAAGGAAACACAAAATTATTTAAGACTTAGGATAACCTATGATTAATTAATGGCTTCACCCTGAAAGCGTTTTTAATGGAGTTGCTAATCTATCTCAACATGCGACGTGGAAAATTTTGAGAGTTGCCATCAATCTTTTTTATCTAGGTGTGATTGGCCACCTACTAAAATAGTTCCATTCAACAAGGTCCTAAATTGATTTTAGATCCGTCTAAAGAACAATAATCTGGTCTGTGAGTTTTAGAGTTGGATTTTGGAGTACAGTTATGCACAGGGAAATATTAGCACCCTCGTGACACCATTCTACGAACGGTACCATCTAATCATGTGTTATCTTATTTGAGCCTTAATTTTTAATTTTATTCTTGTGTTCACTTAATTATTGTTTATTTATTTTTTATTTTATTAACAATTTGAAAGTATTTTATTTGATTTTATGAGTGTAACGTGCACATGATGTAATTATGAAATGCGTGTCATAAATCTTGATAATGTCAAACAAAAATCTTTTATTGAGAATATTTCCCAAATTCATCCATCATACTGGTGGGATACAAGGATTGTAACGACCTTCTCCCCGATAGTTATTAGCGTCTGAGACTTGCGAGTGAACCCACTAAATCCCGAACAAGCCTTAATTGAGATTCTGAATAATTAAATCAAACATTCTATTGCGTATGTAAATCGACTTGTCATAACAATACTATCGTTTACTTAAACCAAACAAACAGCTGAAATTAGGATGTAGCAACTAGATAACAATATCCAAGTTTAACCAAATTCGGGCTAGTTTCAACATCACACTTAGAATTCATTACACAAACTTAAGGTTTTAGCAATACATTACAATAAACAAATAATTTTTATAAGTCCGATTGTTTTACATGACACTGTAACGACCTCTAGGAAACAGAGCTACTCGGAGTGGAAGTCTAAGAGATGCCATTACCTATGTCGCAGCGAATCAAAATATGCCAGGGCAATGCACTTGAGCTAATCACTTATCTGCAAAAGGGAGATAAAAGGGGTAAGTCCCACATACTCAGTGATCATCGACTCCATGAACAGGCCATAGATGAGAAACAAGCTAAGGACAGAAGATTTGAATATTAAAAATATAAGAATATATGTAAACAATTTAGCTCAAAAGGGAGATTTGTGCCTTACATGTAAAACCAAAAATTTTAATGCAAGATAATCGTTTAAATCAAGTATCGAAACCAATACAAGTAAAGATTTCTACCGTTGAAATCATTTAACAACTTTACTTAAAGCGAATCAGTATAATCACGCATGCTCCCGTATAATCAAACGTTACTAAAACTTATACACAAGTTCCTATATCATTTTATCCTCGAGGAGTTTAAAAACAAAATCACTGTATAAACAACGGAGCTGCGGAACATCTTATAATTCTCACCATGAGAAAGAATTCGTGTTTGAAAACCCAAAGAGACATCACTCTAGAGTAGGTAGTCATAGTAAATCACTCGTGGACCCGCTTCCACATAGTAACAATCCGGGAACTTCTCCTCCAACAGATTCCCACAACCATGGCAGTCTCAACAATGTTGGCTGACATTGAAGAAATCAAATGGTCGCAACCACGCATAACAACTTGTGGACTAGCCACGTATATACATCACAGACCGTGGCCCCAGCCACGTCTAAAAGCCCATTGATGACCCAAAGGTTCTCTAGCTAGAGCTCACTTGTGCACAAGGGTCACATTATCCCGATGTGCCATTCGACTTACTCTCAAATCTCCTGGTTTGACAAAACCTTTTAAAAGCAAAGTAGGTTCTTGAAAGCTCATTTTAAAACTATTTCCAAAAATACTAATCATGGTGACATGATAAACTCGTTTGTAAGATTTATAATATAAAACATTTTCATGAAGTTCAAATAGCAAATTAGCATGGTGAATATATGTAATTTGTACATGAATGCACATCACACAAATCAATAAGGCACACTTTGAAATAAATCCTAGTAAAGAGCTTGTTTCCTAATTTCTAAAACCCTTTACATATATAGCTATATATACATATATACAAAACCTTGTTAAAAGCATGGCGTTCACAAGCTTAACATTCTACCAACTTATGCTGTCTGCGATTGTACTTTAAATAAATCGGCACATCTACTAATCGTATATTTATGAAAATTTTAACATAGATATCTCTTACTCACCTTACAATAACGAGACACTACGTCACTATCGAATCACGTGCGTATCTAGCTAATCCTACTTGCCAATCACATGTTACCTCATCCGGCAAGCCACCAAGATAAACTTTCCTTACCTATACACTTCTTAGTAATAATTGAAACTCAATACACTTAATTATACTCATATACGGGCAGCACATCAATCAATAAATCCTTAACCTAATTTCATAGTTTTCATCAACATTATTCACAATAATTTCACATACAATCCATATACTTTCAACCAACCAAAGCCAACATAACACAATGTAGTCACATTGCATGCTTACCTTTCGGTTTTAGCTTGAATTCCACATATAGTTCACAATTTCCTCACATCCTCGGTCACCATTGCTGCACAAACATAGACAATCAATACACATCTCATTTTTCTTTTCTACTTGTGATTTCAAGACTAAAACACTTACCCATTGCTTTTCTAGCTCAAAATCACCTTGCATTCCAAGATCCACATACATGCATGCATTTAGTTCTTGAACCCTTGAAGATTCTTGCTATCATAAGCAAAATCTCAAATTGTAATCGGTTCAAAAAGCATGCATTCAAACAAAATGATAATTTTTACCTTCCTTACCTTGGAATCTCTAAGCCGAACCACCAAGGTCTCTTTAAACTTCCAACAATGGTGTGTGGGAGGAAAACCTCTCGATTTTTCTCTAATTCCTCCAAAACTGAGCCCTCATTTCTCTCCTCTCAAGTGGAAGCTTCACAAAGCCATTTTCCCTTCATTTCTCTTCCAAATGGGGTGGATCTCTCAAGGAAAAAGCCTTGAAAAGGCTTTCATCTTTCATTTTTCTCATACATGGGCGGATTGCCCAAGATCACTTCCTTTTTCTATTTTATTATTTTTTCTTTAATCACATGTTATGCCATACAATTTCCTTTCTATGTTATTAACGCCACTTTCCATTGGTGGCTTGTTCATGCAATGTTTCCTTATCCATTCCTTTATCCTTTGGTTAGATTGCCTTGCCCATGCATTGGTTCACATGGTATTTTATTCTTTTATTTCATTTGCATTTCATTTCACATGTATTTCTATGCATTTCATTTTCATTTCCTTTTAATGCCACCTTATAACCCAATAATATTTCTTGCACATTTCCTTTGCCAATAACCTTTGCCATCCCATAAACCAATAAGGGTTCATGCATTTTTCCATTCTTGAATCCTATTTGGCCTTCTTCAAAGCAATAGGATTTCATGCAACAAAATTTAATCTTTCTTTTTCTTATTAGATCAAATCAAGTGTAATGATTACACCTTTTTCTTTAAATACCATGGGCTATCTTTGCCATACCATGGTTTCCCTTGCCATTTCATTTTACTTGCATCCTACTTGAATTTCATCTTGGTTTCCATAATACAAATATATACAATAAATATTCACTTAGCTTAAAATGGAGAAATTGCACATAAGTCTTCTAAATTTTTTTATTTACCATTTAACCCTTCAAACTTTTTATCTTTTATAATTTGGTCCTTCAAACCTTTCATAAATTGCAAATTGAACCTTCAACTTTTGATAATTCAACTTCACCCCTTAACTTTTCATTATTTACAATTCCACCCCTCAACTTCTTATTCTTTTTAATTGGGTCCTCCCATCATTCCTTTATTTCAATTCTCTTCTATTTTTCTTCCTTTACATTTGTACAAATAAAATATCAAATTCATGCTCCACCAAGGTGTCACCATAATATTTAAATATATACTTACTCTTTCTCACTTTAATTTAATGAAGTCACGTGGGCCCCACTAAAGCTTTCTTTCTTCAAAATATTTCTTGCTTCCACTCCCCCACTTAGATAAATTGTACAAATCATACATTCTTCGTGTAATATAACTAATTTGACATCAGTATTATTTTAATATTATTTTATCTAAAAATTATTATTTTATTCTAAAATTTTCCTCTAGCCTTTTAAGGCTCCAAAATATCTTACTTTGCCCTGATTTAGCTCTATAGTACCTTTTAACTCCACAACTTCAACCTCAATAAGATATTATTATTTTATCGCATATGGAATATTTTACTCTAAAATATTCCTTTCACCCTTCAACACTGTTAAACACTTTAATTAACCTCAATTGGTATCCAATAAACTCTATTAGCCACCATATCAAAGTACGAGGTGTTGCAGGGATACTCCTTCACTTAGGAAAATACTCGAGAGAATTTGCTTTCACAAGTTTAACAAGCAAATACCATCGTCAGGGTAGTCATTTGTGGGTAAAAATAATTTTCTTTTTATGAATACAAACCCTAATACGAGCAAAAGCCTTTTATTAAGGACATTTTTCGAGTCTTCTCATCATACTGATAGGACTCAAAGATATCTTTTGATCCAGGGAATTTCTTAAAAAAACTCGCCTTCGCAAGCTCTGTCTAAAACTCCCATATTTAGGGCCTTGATTCGCACATAAAATATATCGATATGCCATGGCATTTAAATAATGCAATGATGGTACGTAACATGTTTATAAATTTCAATATTAATCGTGATTTATTTCATATATTTACTATTACTATAACTTATTCTTTTTGTAATTTTCTTTTTATTATTTTATTTTTGTTTACCTCATGCTTTTTTATTATTTTTTATCCCTTTTTAATATATATATATATATATAGTACTAT